>NC_056743.1:77531664-77676664 GCF_019279795.1 Protopterus annectens
CAGTAAGAGGAGAAACATGATATTTCAATTTGGTGGGTAACCAAATACTGCTCACCTGGCAAAATCAACAGTGTAGTGAATAAAATTCACTGGAGGCAGATTTCACAAGTTTATTGCACTGTTTGTGGCAAACAGGTAATATAAAAAGTAAAATGTAGTCTTTTACTAAGAAACAAACTCCAGTCAATTTGGTTTTACCTCCAGGAGAGTACTCAAATAGCCTTTGTTGAATGCAAGCATTTATTCACTTATAGTTTCATAGGTGGTTACTAGGTTTTCAGTCCATGAGCCATTTTAAGCCTAGCCAAGCTTACACCAAATTTAGCAGGATGTTGATGACTTGGTTCCTTGCATTACATCTGCTAGATACCATTGCCAGGGATCCTCAATGATGGTAAAGTCCTCACTCCCCCATGAGGGGCAATTGTCTCTGTCTTTCTTGTTGCATTCTTTTGCGTGCCCTTTTCTATCACAATGGCTATTATATACTTCTCAGCTCAAAGCATATCTTATCCACTGAGTCACATTTCTTGTAGGATAAACACTCATTACCTATTACATAACATAGAAAAGCTTAATGTATACACAAAAAACAGTGGTTTACAAGGTAAAAAGGCTTAGTTCTTAGATGCTAAGTAACAATTGCATATTCTGTCTCTGCTCGGAAAGTTCAATAGCATATGATATAGACCAAAAACAGGCCCTTAGTTGCTTAGTAAAGCCTGCATATTTCTTAGTCGCTCTTTCTCTCTCTCTTGCTCTCTCTTTCTCTGTATGTATATATATATATATATATATATATATATATATAGAGAGAGAGAGATCCCTATCATAATCATGTATGGGTCACAATTATATGCTGAAAGTTCCACAAGTACAAACCTTACAATATAGAGCTGGGAATACTGAAAACCCAAATGCTCAACAAACTACAAATACAAGTCCTATTTTTTTTTTTTTTTGCAGTGGGGTAAGCCCCCCTTAACCCCTACACTGCCTGGTAATTATGTATGTAACCTCCAAGATTACAGTACATTTGGAAGAGGAGCAAATTCTCTATCTTCACTGTACTGTGATCCAGCACACTGACCCTTCATGGCTTTTGAGCTCCTGGGTTTTTGGTATTCCTGGCTCAGTGTTGTACAGTTCACTCTTGTGAGACTTTCAGTATATAATTGGGACCCATACATATAAATATATATATATATATATATATATATATATATATATATATATATATATATCTGGGTCTACTTCAAAACAATGAAAGACCAGATTGTCGAAGATGACATCACTGAGATGACATTGCTGAAACTTGACTTTCACGAACGACCAGACTGCTTAAAGATTTCACAGGGTAAGTAACAAGGTAGTCAGCAAGGGGAAATTTGCCCTTTTCCCACTGTAGTGTGACCCTGGAGGTGGTATATTTAGTTAGGGGGAGTGGGGTGTGAGTTGCATAGTCCACCACCTGGGTGGGTTTGAGGTAGTGTTGTTTATTTCATTGTTAGATGGTGTCCAACCAGATACTTACCCTTTGAAATCCTTTGGCGTTCTGGTCATTTATGAAAGACACAGTCCAAAAAGATGCGTGACTTTCCAATGAGCAATAAAATGAAAGTAGAAATTCAAACAAATAAATCCATGTAAGTTAGCAAATTGTTTATTCCAAACGAGTAAGCGCTTTCGCCAAAGGCTTCTTCAGACTCTTTACACAAACTAAAACTTTGAACATCACTTTTAAAACCAACAAAAGCTTGTGATAGGATCTCTATAATCACATGTTTCCTTCATTTAAAAATACAGTAACCCATTAAACTCAGTTCCATGAATGTTACCTTGTTCAGCTAAGAAAATACTGGTATATTAAAAGTAAGAACTGAATAGTTCAAAATAAACATACATAAAAAAACATACATAAAAAAAATACATAAAAAAATGCATCGGTGCCCAAACATACATTATATTATATTAAACAATTGAGTACATCTCAGAGCCTTGTCATATTTACTTATCATCTCATGGTGCTTTAGGAAAATCTCGTACTGAACTTTCAGGCAGTATATATCAGAAAAGCCATTTCAGACTTGGTTAGTATAACCCAAACTGCTTGTAATGCACATATTTACAAAGTGTGACTTTAGATATTTCCGTGTTTTACTGGAAGTTCATACTATCCAGAGTAGACTCGTAAAACAGTCAACAATTACAGGTGGTTAAAAACTTGTCTCACATTAGTTAGGCTATTCTCGTATAAATCAAAAGTTAAAAACAGTTTTTCAAAATTACTTATTTTCTGCAGACTCTGAAACGCTTTTAAAAATCACAGCACAACAAAGTATTCCTTGCGTATGTGCCAGGTTAATTCTTGAATGCAAAACAAAGAACGCTACTGTGGCGACTTACGTACCATAAGCGTTCATAAAATAAACATTGTGTCTATTTAAAAAGCCGATTAGGCTTACAACAGGCATAAGTACATGACGAGCTTTTCAATAGCTGTCCATTAGTTCATGCCTTAGTCTCTTCAATCTCCGTTAATAAACAGGGACATTTAACATTTCAGGATGTGAACGTAACTTACAAAAATGTGGGTAGAAGAATGCTTCAACAATAAACGAAGCAACAACACGTCTATATGGAAACAGAGCAATATCTTAATAATTAACTTGACTCTCGTACAGATCCACAATGGTGGAAATAAGCACACTGACTTAAGCAACCATTAATTGCTCTTTATAATTGTTACATCCTTGATACCCAAATTTAAAATATAGACATTGTGAAATGTTAAAACTCTTATGTGGTGAAGCGGAAAATATAGGGAAGGAATACATGAGGGGGAAAGGGGAAAATGGGAAGTATTTTGGCACATATATTCTGTTATTCCCGAATGGCATCCTGAGGTGTCTTACATTAGTTTTGGACTGAGTTTTACTAGAGTTTTAGCGTGAGTATCCTACCTCAACTAACAGCAGCTCTGAGTTTTGGATTTGTGCATTTATGAAAGACAGGTTTCACCAATGTCATCTTTGTGATTTAATTTTTGATAATGTGATCTTTTGTTGTTTTGAAGTAGACCACACACACATACACACACACACACACACACACACACACACACACACACTATGCTACTTACCTGAATGGACAATCTAGCAGAGAGATGCTGTTCTGCTTTGTCCTACTCATGTTTTCCCAGTGGAATATATAGGTGCATGCAGTTAAACTGTTGCATACACACTTGCATTCTTGCGTTCTGTATTGCTCTGTATAGATCTTGCATGCTACAGGTTTCAAATTCCTATGTTACTCAATCCTTGTGTGCCAGTGTACCAGGACAAGCAATGGCCTAATATAAATAAGTCACTTTCTCAGCCAAACTACCATATTTACAAGCAGCTTTAAAAATGTTTGCAACTGGGAAAACACAAGGATCATCTATTGAACAACAAGAGAACTATGAATTTTGGCAACTCATGTACTACCCAAACTACTTGTGTAGCTTTTGTGTAGTGCAGAGTCCGTCCATGAAATTCAGAAATTACTGTTTTTTACAGTATAATTAAAACTGATCTTGAATATTTCACAGCTGTTAATCTTAACTGTGGTTGGTCATGAGTATGGCAACTGAATACATTCCTCTCTCAATGTGAATATATAGAAATATATATATATATATATATATATATATATATATATATATATATATATATATATATATATATATATTTATAGATTACCTTTCAAATCCCGAAAGACCAAAATCCCGAATGCTGTTTTCGTGAGACAAAAATAATGAAAGTTAAAATCCCAATACACAAATATTTTCCCAGGGCAAGTAAAGACTTGCCCAAAACTACAAACTATACACTGCACCTTTGGAAACCCAGCTAGATGGAGGGCTACACCCCCCACCCCCCACAACCCCCTTAACTATATGTACCAACTCCTGCGTTGCAGTACAGTGGGGAAAAGGGCATATTTCCCCATGATGGTAAGTGCTTACTTGCCATGGAAAAAATTAGCAGTTCCAGATTTTAACTTTTGTTATTTTCATCTTGCAAAAATGACATTCAGGATTTTGGAGTTTTGGGATTTTAAAGGTAATCCTTATATATATATATATATATATAGAGAGAGAGAGAGAGAGAGAGGAGTATAGATAGAGAGATAGATAATATTGTTTTATAATTAAACAGTACTGACTATGTAAAATATACAAAGACATTTACATTTGGAATTCCAGTCTTCCAATTTTAAATTGGAATAAGGAAATCCTTGGGGAATGTGAGGTCATCAAAAGTATAGATGATGGGTGGCATGTCTAAGATGCTAAAGTGATAGGAGCACTTTTCTGATGCTCTGCCTGTAAATATTGTTTATGACAGGATTTTTATGTTCTGACTTAAAAAACTTCAAAGTTTTTTCTCACAAGTTATACTTCTTGATATTGTGCATTACCTACAAAGAAGAAACCTGAGTTTTCAGAAACCTTTATCAAGAAATTTCCTGTCAGAAGTTCTACAGCTTATTAAACTGGGTAAAACCATGAGTCATACAAGAGCCTCTCCTCAAGACAGTTCCATGAAAAAAGAACTTCATACAATAATCTCCAGCATACAGGACCTCTCTGTGAAAATGAACAATTTAAAAAAAATTAAGGAAAACATGAAAAAGGAAAGTAAGAAACAAATAGAAGACCTGAAATAATTTATTACTAAGCATTCTGAACAAATAGGAGCCATCGAAGAAACTGTAAATGAAACTGATGGAAGACAGATGGAAAATGACACAGAATTCATTCTAAAACAAAACAACCAATTATTGAAGAAAGTTGAAGATCTGGAATCCAGATCAAGAAGGAACAATATCAGAATATATGGGGTACCTGAAAAAATGAAAGGAAGTAATATGGTCCTGTTTTTAAATGACTGACTGCCCAAAATATTGAACCTTCCTGAGTCCCTCTCATTTGTGATAGAGAGGGCTTACAGGTTTCTATCTAACATTTTTCTCTCCAAAAATCCAGCAGCTGTGAGATCTATTATAGTAAAGTTTTTATTAACACAGGACAAAACCCTAGTACTGAGAACAGCTTGGTCGGGAAATCCAATACAACTCAATGGGAAAAATATAAGTTTGATAATGATATACTTCCAGGACAACATCAAAAAGAAAATAATGTGTTCCTCTCATCAAAAGTTTGGAAAAGGCTGATGTAAAAGCACAGATTTTATTCTCTGCAAGAATTAAGATCACCCTTTCTGATGGGCAAAAAATATTCAACAACCTTGAAGAAGCAACCGATTTTGTCAAGAAAAACAAGCTGTTGAACAAAATAGAAGATATGGATATCTCAGTACCAAGTCTGAAAAGACGAGCCATCAATAAAATATCTACAACTGACAAAACCAATAAAAAACTAAAAGGGAAATAAATCTCCTAATCTTCACATGTAATATTATTCATCTAACATAATTTATCTTTAATGTTATAGAAACAAATGAACAAACCCTAACTTAAAGGTAAAAACTTTCTTTTATATATTTTTTTATCTCATTGGTAATTATAAAATAGAAATCTATATGAATAATCTGTTTTAACTGCATCTAGTTACTTATTACTTTTTTCAAAACTTTTGTAGATACCAAGTGCTACTGTTATGCTGACAACCTTCTATACAGATCCAGTGTGCCTTATGTAGATTAAAACTCATAGAAAATAAAGTATATAATACCCTGGAGGCACAATATCTACTTAGTAAATTTATGATTGGAAGGTGAAAGTAATAATTGATACTTTATATTTAAAATTGTTGTGCACTGTGGGTTACTTAAAAAGGGTGGGGGCACTAAAAATGGAGTTCTTAAAGTGCAGATAGATTTGTCTTTATTATATATTACTGAAATTGAATGTGGAAATACAGAGAAACTGATGTTTTATGTTTACAACTGATTCAATATGTTTAAAAACATAGGGCCTTTATTGTGTACTTATCAATATCACAGACACTGTTAAACTAGCTGTGTCAGGTGCCATTAACATAATAGCTTAATTTTTACCATCAACATGGTGGTTGTGTATGTTCAGTTCCCTCTTTTCTTACTTAGAAGCACAAATCTTGCTAATACTACCCTCAAGACACTTTTTACCGCTAGAATATTTAAAAGCTTCACTTACTTGAGTCTCGAGTGCAGTACAGCCATTTTCTCGCACACAGTCACCATTCTGTTGATTTACAGCATGAAGGAAAGAACTGCATGACCTTTGAACCTTCGTCATCACTCTGTGGTGCAAAGAATGCAGTATTTCAGTAGATGGGCTTCTCAACAGACTGTACGAGCTTATTCAAGATTTAAAAATGCAAATCCATTCGAATTTGAGTGGGAAAAGGTACTGGAAGTGTTTTTGCTTACAAGATTACTTAGTAAAGCATTCTGAATATGAAAATAGTATGTTTAATTAACCTGATAAGTATAGATAGCTGTTCACAATGCCTATAATGTCTGGAACTGCCAGGGTAAATTGAAGCTGTTTAATGGAATTACAATTAAATATTGCTGTACTCTTGAACTATAAGTGCTCATTATGCTGGGTAAAAAGTGAAAAGGAAAAGATACACTGGTACCTATATGTTTAGAAACATATCTCCTAAATGCTTTATCTAACTATATACTGATTTAATGCAATGTACAAATCTGCTGATTTAGACCACAGAAGCTATACATGTTTAATTTCCTAAAGATTTATATAGTAACATAGACAGGTCAAAATTTATATATAAATATGTTATTAAGACAAGATAGAATCTCTAATATAATAGAAGCATGCATTTCACTGATTATTTCCTTCTCAGCAATGAATAACAAATGCTCTACTACTAGTAGACTTTTTACCATTTGAAAAGGTATGAGTTGTGTCACTGTTATTAGACACTGTATTTTATGAACATAGTTGTCTGACTGAAGTAATTAATATGCAGTTTTATGACATCTTAAAGGGTTGATTACTTGCCACTGAAAATAATGAAAGGCACCAAGCAAGGGTGTCCTCTATCTCCCTTATTATTTGCTATACCTGTGGAACCCTTAGCTAATTACATAAGAACGAATGACAAGATAAGTAGCTTTTATATTAATGCAAATTATAATTCTAAAATTCAGCTTTTTGCTGATGATATTTTATTAACAATCAGGGACATAGACTTCAGTTCAACACATTATACAATCTCTACATAATTTTGAAAAGATTTCAGGTTTAAAATTCAATCATAACAAAACTGAAACTATTTTGCTAAACAAAAAAAAAACAAATCCCATCCTTGAAAAATACAGTAACTTTAACTGGACGAATACTATCTTTAAATATTTAAGGATATATGTAAAAACAAATTGGAAAGATACTATACAAATAAATTACACAACGTTAATAAACACTGTCAAGGACCATTTAAACAAATGGAATAAAATGTTCTTTACCATGGAAGAAAGGTTAACCTTAGTTAAAATGATTATACTACCTAAAATGTTGTATATCTTCTAAACTATAATAGCTTCCCCTTCAAAAAAACTAATGAAGCAACTTAACTATTAGTTAAATTTCTATGGTTTCCAAAAAAAACAAGAATTAATCATGCATGGCACTACAGAAATTGGGAAGAGGGTGGAATAGCTTTTCTATACTTAGATCTATATGCAGAATCAATCATTATCAATGTCACAAGTCAATGGTTAAATTATAAGTGCACATATAATTGGAAAAACTTACATAAAACAATATTAGTAGATAATAGTGAGCAAACAATAAATGGTATGTTTTCTAAAGCAGAAAAAGTTTATTTGGTCATAAAAAGCTTCTGGTGTAATACAAGTAAAAAAAGAAACTTTCGCTCCCTTTATTAACTCTATGGTAAAAATAATGAACAAAGATTACAAGACAAGTAACCTCTTGTTTTTAATGTTTCCTATAGCTTTTACAAACAAATATTTGGACTCTTACAATATGAAAAAAATAGGTGAAATGAAAGGAAATGGATTAGTGTTTTGATACCAATTACTTGACTCCAATTATATTCAGGAGGCTACTTCCCTTATAGCAAGATATAACATAAATCAAAACAATTGGATAAATATGCATTCAGAGAGTATATAGTAAATGAATTCAAAATAAGTCAAACAGGGAAATCCACGTCTAGACCCAAAATTCTAACACTTCTATGTGAAATTAATGCATTTTGTAATAATGATGGGTTTTCATTATCAAGATTATATAGAACAGTACATTTGGACATACAAGCCCCAGATGAATCTCTATGGAATTACGCAGAAAAGGTTAATAAATTTAAATTCTCAGAAAGGGAGAAAGCAATAATACTTAAATCAGTTAGTAATACTACATCATCTCCCTTTTGGAAAATCACCACATGGAAATTCATTCACAAAAGTTTCTTTACCTCATAAAGTGCACTGATAAACAGAAATGCAATATCGGAATGCTGGAAATGTGAAGAAACAATATGTATAGACTGGGCGCATATGTTTTTAGGATGTTAAACTGTAATCCTCTTTTGGATAGAATTTAAATCTTTCATAAAACATTGTGGTTAGATAAATGTGAAGTGATTGACTCACTGTTATTATTTAATGCTCCGATACCAGTGTACATTCCAGGTACACAAGTGCACCTACTCTGGACCCTCCTTGCAATAGCAAGAAAAACCATTACCTCAAATTGGAAGAGAAAACAAAAATTATACCATTTGTAGAATTCATATCATTGGCCAAAATTGTATTTAATAGAGAACTACTGACTATAACTTCAAGAATGACACATAAACAACTGGCTTGGTTAAAACTTAAGAAATTGTTAGATAAAATGTAAATGTATTATCAAAAGCATATCTGTTATGGATACTTTATATTGGTAGGTTTATTTGCATTGTTCAAAAGTATTGCTACAGCTCTATTCATAAAAATCAATAAAAATTATGTGAAAAAAGTATAGATGCCTTTGTTTAAGAAGATGTATAAAAGTTTTGCTGTTCCCACAATAGTATAGTGGAACACTATATGTTAGGTATTCCGTAAAAATTTACTTAACTTGTCTATGATTAGCAGTCAGATTCCAGTTATTTTAGTCAAGTATTGTGTAACCATTTAGTGGAAAGAAATAGAAAATAATATTTCTTCTAAAGACTGTTTACCATGGTTTTATATTAACTTACACCCCTCAGTTCCCACTGATTCGGGACATTGTCTACAAGAACTGGTTTATTTTGGCAGGAGACAATGCCATAAGAGAGAGAGTAGGGGAAGCCCCTGTGGTAGTGTACAGAAAGGATACCAGTGTTAAAAATATCTTAGAGAGGAGGAAAGGTGTCAACATGGCTGTAGCATTAGGGAGAATGTTCAAATGCAAGCAGTGTACTCACTGCAAGTATGTTTTGGAAGGTGACAGTGTTTTCCTTAATGTATATGGATGGGTGAAATTTCAGTATAAGTCCAACTGTAGCAGCAAGAATGTCATATATGCTGGTGTTTGTCAGACGTGTGCCTGTTTTTATATAGGCAAGACCAAAAATGCCTTTCGTACACGTATTTACCAGAATTTATATGACATTAGGAAAATGAACCTAAAAAATTCACTGGTCAAGCATGTCAATACCCACCCAGGTCACAATTTTAAATTCACAGTTCTTGAACAGCTGACTATGGATGAGAGAGGAGGTCCTATGGATTACTGGCTTGAATACAAAGAACTGTTATGGCAATTAAGGGTCAACGTCAATATTTTTCCAGGGTTGAATGAAATGGTTTCAATAACCAGCTTTTTGAGCTTAAAAGCTGATTTTTTATCTAATTGTTGATTTTTTATTCAATTGTTCACTTTATGATTTCTGTCAAAATACTAAGTTTAAAGTACATGTTGAATCATGTTTTATAGTTAGTTTTTATCTTGCATGTATAATTGTGGAGCAAATAAGGGGTCTGTACCTTTAAATGCCTATGGTGTTTTTTACAAATTGGTTTGGAATGTGTTTGTAGTGAGTATTTAAGGAGTGGGGTGGAGGCACTCTGTTTTTTCTGAAGAAGTCAACTGTAATCCGTGACGAAAGTGCTTAAGAATAAATTTTATCCTTGTTTCTTGTAACACCAGCCTGCTTTGTGATTTCTCAGTTTGTGTTACTTGGTTGGGTATTTAATTTTGAAAAGATTTCAGGTTTAAAATTCAATCATAACAAAACTGAAACTATTTTGCTAAAAAAAAAAACAAATCCCATCCTTGAAAAATACAGTAACTTTAACTGGACAAATACTATGCTTAAATATTTAAGGATATATGTAAAAACAAATTGGAAAGATACTATGCAAATAAATTACACAACATTAATAAACACTGTCAAGGACCATTTAAACAAATGGAATAAAATGTTCTTTACTATGGAAGAAAGGTTAACCTTAGTTAAAATGATTATACTACCTAAAATTTTGTATATCTTCTAAACTATAATAGCTTCCCCTTCAAAAATACTAATGAAGCAACTTAACTATTAGTTAAATTTCTATGGTTTCCAAAAAAAAACAAGAATTAATCATGCATGGCACTACAGAAATTGGAAAGAGGGTGGAATAGCTTTTCCATACTTAGATCTATATGCAGAATCAATCATCAATGTCACAAGTCAATGGCTAAATTATAAGTGCACATATAATTAGAAAAACTTACATAAAACAGATAGATAGTAGTATATAATAGTGAGCAAACAATAAATTATATGTTTTCTAAAGCAGAAAAAGTTTATTTGGTCATAAAAAGCTTCTGGTGTAATACAAGTAAAAAAATAAACTTTCTCTCCCTTTATTAACTCTATAGTAAAAAACTTTAAACAAATAATGAACAAAGATTACAAGACAAGAAACCTCATAAAGTGGCACTGGTATGCAGAAATGAAATATCGGAATGCTGAAAATGTGAAGAAACAATATGTGCAGACTGGGCGCATATGTTTTTAGGATGTAAAACTGTAATCCTCTTTTGGATAGAATTTAAATCTTTCATAAAAGCATTGTGGTTAGATAAATGTGAAGTTAAATAAACAGAGAAGCAGTAGTAGATTAAAAGCGTCCAGGCGAACAGTAAAATACTCTCGTATCAAAAGTTCAGGACACCACCATGGCAAATGCAATACTTTGAAACTCTTTATTTCACCATACACAAAGCTTTTGCTATATTTTTATGGTGAAATAAAGAGTTTCAAAGTATTGCATTTGCCATGGTGGTGTCCATAAATGTGAAGTGATTGACACACTGTTATTATTTAATACTCCGATACCAGTGTACTTTCCAGGTACACAAGTGCATGTACTCTGGACCCTCCTTGCAATAGCAAGAAAAAACATTACCTCAAATTGGAAAAGAAAAAAAAAATTATACCATTTGTAGAATTCATATCATTGGCCAAAATTGTATGTAATCGAGAACTAATGACTGTAACTTCAAGAATGACACATAAACAACTGGCTTGGTTAAAACTTAAGAAATTGTTAGATAAAATGTGAATGTATTATCAAAAGCATATCTGTTATGGATACTTTATATAGGTAGGTTTATTTACATTGTTTAAAAGTATTGTTACATCTCTATTCATAAAAATTATGTGAAAAAAAAGTATAGATGACTTTGTTTAAGAAGATGTATAAAAGTCATGCTGTTCCCACAATAGCATCGTGGAACAATATATGTTAGATATTCCTTTAAACTATTTACTTAACTTGTCTATGATTAGCAGTCAGATTCCAGTTATTTTAGTCAAGTATTGTATAACCATTCAGTGGAAAAATATAGAAAATAACCTTTCTTTTAAAGACTGGTCTACCTGTACCATTGAAAAGATACATGCCATTTAATGTATATTGTTAATTATGAATCTTTATGGGAACAAATACATGCAATTTTTCTGCAAGATGTGAGTAAGACTCCATGCCAGTTATATGCTAACACTGTAGAATATAAATCTTTGTTAGTATAGGGTACCAGCTGTTAGGAAAATAGCATGGAATGGGATGTTTGGACCCTTCTGCTATATAATAAGATTCATAAGTCTGACCAGCCTAATATGCAAAGCTATGGCAAGACATATAGGATAACAAAATCATAGGAGATTGCTAGGCTATTGACCCAGAGGTCATTTTAAGCCTAGCCATTTCATCGCAATGTAACACCACAGAAATGCTAGTCAGTAACCAAGATTGAATTTAATGATGACTGCTCATGTCCTGGAAGGTTGTGTGCTCTATCCCCAGTAAGAATTCACGGTGCCCCATCCACTCGTCCAGGTTTCTCTTGAACAATCTCATAGAGGTGCTCTGTTTCACATGAATTGGCAGCCTGTTCCAAAAATGCGGCAGTCACTGGGAGACAAAGAGATCCATCCAGCATGTCCTATTTCAGTCACAGGCCATATTTAGGACCCCAGAACAGGTAGCTCTTGACCCATTTGATATCATGGAATTAATCAAAAAGGACAGAGGGAGCTTTCAAATACTGGACCCATCAAGGGCAGGTCATGGTTACTCAATATTGTGGACTTTTTTTTGAAAAAGTTACCAAAGCAATAGATGAAGGCAAAATGATACACACCATGTACCTCGACCTGTCCCAAGCTTTTCACACAATTCTACACTCAGGTATAGAAGAAAAGAAAAACAAACTGGGAATAAACCCCTGTGTCACCCAATGGGCTGCTAACTGGCTCACAGACAGGATGCAGGAAATCAAAAGAGAAGAAGATACGTTCACAAAGAAATTAGTCACCAGTTGAGAACCTGCCCCCACCAATGTTCTGTGCTAGGACTGCTCCTCTCTGACATTTACTTCTCTGAAGTAAAAGCCAGTACTAAAAGGATCTAACTGACGAAGTCTGCAGATGGCTATAACGTAGGAGAAGTCACTGAATCCTCAAACAACTTTGCCATCTTGCAGGAAGGTTTGTCCCAGATGCATAATGGGTGCCAAAGTTATGGACTGAAATTAAATGCCAAAAAATGGATGACTGCATCCTTTGAGAGGTCATCTACCCAAGGGAACTAACACATTGACAATACAACCCTATGAGTTGATCCAGTTGTTCAGGATTTGGGAACCTATGTGGACAGTGACCTAACATTCGACTAACATGTGCACATTGCATTAAGAAAGTCCTTTTATATTGTACAGCTTATAAACAAAGGAATTGTATCTAGATCATAGGGATATTATTGTCTCTGTTTACAAAGCCCTCATTAGGTCAATCATTGAATGCAATGCCCCCCACTGCCATCATTTATCTGTCTAGATATATGCAACTACTGGAATGTTCATAGAGATGCTTTACTCAAATTATACAATACCTAAACAATATGTCCTACATGGATGGACTCAAAACACTATCACTACATTCAGTATCTTACAGACTGCTAAGGGGTGACCTATTTCTAGCAGTCCTAATAAGCCATCCTCTGACCCAGCACAACAGCAAATCATATGGCATCAGAAATATTTGGTCTAGGGATCTTAGCCTTTTCTGCATTAACAACAGAATGGTTTGGTGGGACAGTTATATCTCACAGATGATACCACTGTTCTAGAACAGACTCCACATCCATGTAAAACAAAGGTCCATATTCAAGCACTACTTGGATCTATGGATGAGGAACAGAAAATGTACCCCAGGATTGCCCACTGTACTACTAACTGACAAAAGCAGCTCATGAATGTGTTACCCCATTCTTGGGGTGCCTACAATTATCTACACTGTGATCCCAATTATTCTCATTAGTGGTAATAAATAATTATTGACATTGATAAGGCCGATCTCTAACTAAATGGGATTGCTTAAGTCAAGCACCAAAAGGAAACTGGGTAAGCTTAAAATGGATGTCGAGAGCAGCTAGCCTGGTACTTCACTGTAAGCCTGTAGTGACTACTAGTGTGCAATATACAAGTACTGTCTGTCATACTTTGTAAATATAATTTATGTTTTTGGATAGATATTTCTTAAGTCAGTGAAACAAAAATATTTTAGGTAGAGAGTTTTGACGTGCATGAGTTCCAGTTTAATAAGAATAATGATGACATACAAATCATTTTGTGGCATTTTGGGGAGAGTAGCAATCTGATAAAAATATCCCTGCATCTCATAACAAAGTGTGAGATAAACTAGAATTAGGGTGTAAAAAGCCGAGTGTAAACATTATTCCCCTCTATAAAAGGGAAGAAAATGAAGCAGTAATGGACAATTCCGGAAATAAGGAAGACATGTTCCTTTGGACACATTTGCCACAGACAACAGACAACCTGCTGCAAAAATTTGCTGCCCAGGCTGGTCATTCACCCCTTAATGAAATGTTGTAGCGATTCAGTATTTACTGTAGAGTCTGAGCTACCTGAAGGTGCATAATGGATAGGAAGTTTGTTGAGTAACCATGGAAATGCATTTATATCACATTATTGAAAGATGAAAATAGCGAACCCTATTTCATCAGCCCCAAAACACCTTAACATGAAAATATCGAACATTCAGAACAGCAAATTTTTTCCCATGGAAAAAATTTGCTGCTCCGAAACACATACATACAACACAAGCACATCAAACAAACAGCAACCACGAACATACACTTAAATTTCTATATCTAACGATACACTAAACTAAACATACACTACTGTCTACCCACTTACCTTAACCCTAACCCTAAGGTCCATCACTATCGCATACTCACCTAACCCGTGCCCTAACCCTAACTCACTTAAACCGCCCCAACCCTAAAGTCTGTCACTGTCGCACACACGCCTAACCCACGCCCTAACCCTAACTCACTTAACCCGCCCCTAACCCTAACGTACAAGCAATTGCACACTTACCTAAATCCAACTTGCAACTTTCCACCACAACGCTAAGAACAGCGAAGCCACAGAAATGGCCAACCAAATTCTTTCCCAAGGAAAGAATTTACTGTTCTGCAGCTTCGCTATTCTTAGCGTTCACTGAATAGTGTTCGATATCAGAACATTCAAAGTTTTAATACTTTAATGTTCTGATATAGACCCATGGAAACAGTCCTACATTAACTACCTAGCTCCTATGTACCATTACTGCTCATGTCATGTTCGTTAGATTAACAGCTGAAACGTTCATCAGTGATATGCCCCCTCCGTACAGCATCAGTAATACCAGTCGACCCAGGATTTCAACATTGTGTTGAATACCATGTTGTACAAGCCACTACATGTACCTCTGATCCACATAAGAATGACCCCGCACAGTATGCAAATTATCTATAAATAGCAGAATTAGTATTTTCACTCTTCTGGACCTGTGAGATGATGAAATTATCTTTTAAGTCTGCTCTGTATAAACCTGAGAGGTGTTTTTTTTTTCTTTTTTGTGAGGGCAGAATTAACTAATGTTGTTCATTGTAATGCTCCCATGTGTTTTGTAACCACCCACCAGAACAACCTGACACAGTCTTCAGTAGTAACTTCTTTACAGGGCTTCCTACTCATTACATAAAAAAATAATCCTGACATAGAAATGCAGCTGAGGCTACTAGAAAGTATGTACTGACAAAACAGATATTTTAGTAAATAAGTTGGGTGGTGTAGGCATTGCTTCTGGTAATGTTTCAAATCACAGAGGAACAGCTGGATAATGCTTTGACTAAGTGATGTCAATATGGATATAAAATAACATACATAGAATGAGCTATGGTTATTGTTATGAGGAATATTATACAAAGCAGGAGTTCCTCTGTGTTATGAAGGTGCCACTAACTAATTGCATAGAAAATACCATGAACTATAGCGGCAAGATGTACACCAGTCTTAAAAAAGGTCCATGCAGGTTAACTGGATATATAGGACACTTGTCAGAATTGCATCGCAATATAAACTGCATACATCTCCAAAATAACGCATTATTACACTTTCGTCAGACAACTGATTATGAAAAATATTAACAGGGCAATCAAATAGTTCATCTTCTGTTGACAGAAAGCAGACGGAGATATTATGAAACTGATGAAGTTATAAGACTGATGTAGCCAAGTATATAAATTAATAAACGACAAGCTGAAACCAAGCTATAAATTGTGACTTTTTCATATTTATAGCCAGATGTACAACAGATTTTCTTCATTCTCTAGAGATTTCATCAAATGAGCTGATCTGTCAACACTGATGACTGTAAGTTAAGACTTTACTTCAGACAGTGCTCATATGACCTGACTTGGAGCCATTCCTTTGTATTCAAAATAAAAGCCAGGTGCCAGGCCATCTGGTCTACCACCTCTGCTAAATTAACACAAGGACATCAGCTGCAACTACTAAAATTGCACCTTATTAGTCATTTCACAGTATTAATTTTCCACTGCAGTTATAACGTATGATGCTACTGTTTCAAAATCACTTTATTATAAAAAAATGTATATCATGACTCAGTTTGAATCTATGTCTAATGACTATAATAAGTATATTTAAATCTCTGTTATACCAGTGTATTTCTTTATGTTTTTTTTTTTTCTTCACTATGTATTCTCTGACAAGTCTCTTGCAGTGAATATATATTTCTTTATTCTAGAGCCAGGTATTTACTCCTGCTTACAGATTTGAATGATTACACCTTTCCTTCTTTGGAATACTCACATCACTGTACCTGCTGCAGTTCCTTGTCAGTCTAATCAAATCCCACACATAGATACACCTTGGAATTAAGAAATACATTAATATGGCTATTCTTACCTGGCAGTTAGCACAGTGGATTGAGACACTGAGCTGTTAATGATCTGCTTCCTATGCCCATGGTACATGGATTGACTCCACCCACTTTCATTTGTCTTCTGCGCAACTCTGAGTAAGTCACTTAACCAGATAACACCCCTCAGTCATCCCTGTAAAGGGCTCATCTGTCCAGTAGGCCTACTGAGTCAACAACCGGGTAAACTAAAAAGAGATATATAGTTGCCCATATATGGCACAGAGAGATAATGCCCTGACTAAGGTCCAGTCAACTCAAGTTCAACTAGCCACCCACAGTTTGAAGGAGATGGCTTGAGGAATGATGAAAGACACGTCTGCTTCCTTCTTTCCAAAGGGAGGATAATGGTCATGTTATAGGGGTGTGTCTGCATCATGGTGTCTAGTGTAGAATGTAGCAGTTGAAAGTAAGGGCATTTAATAATATACCTGGTGGGTAGGGCAATACCAAACAGCATTTACATGGAGTCAAAAATGAGTCATTAGATGCCTGTAAAGTAGTACATCATTCAGCATGACGTAGTTTGACTACTTTAGATTGTTACCTTTCCCCTCTCTGTGTGGCTACATTGACACACTGTGAATTTCCTCTGTTCTTCACCTCTAAGCATTGATCTGGACCACAATTTCCTGGAGGCTTCAAAGTCTAAAAATCTAAAATATCCAAAAAGCATGCAGGAATTCTGGAATGGAGGAGTGAGTATCTTCAATGCACTCCTCATGTTATCAAAGAGGGATACATCTTGTCAAATGAAGTCTAATAACCTCTCAAAAAATGAGTGCATGACAGGTGTTCTCAGTAACTATCAGTGGCAAATGGTACTGCACAAAGTTACAGTAAGTATAATACACACACACATATGCCCACGCACACACACACACACACACACACACACACACACACACACACACACACACACACACACCACACACGCACACACACACACACACACACACACGCACGCACCACACATGGACACAGGGACACACGCATGCATGCATACACGCCAGCGCGCACACACACACACACACACACAAACACACACACACGCACACACACACACACACACACACACACACACGCACACACACACACACACACACACACACACACACACACACACACACACACACCACACATGGACACACGGACACACGCATGCATGCATACACGCACGCACACACACACACACACACACACACACACACACACACACACATGCCAGTCAAGATATTTCTCAATGGAGGACCAGGAGCACTACCTGCGAAAATTGTTTGCTTAATCACACACCAGACAGACTGAAACTCCAGGAATCAAACCCAGGACTATAGGATATAGCTTATTAGAAACATGCAGTCTTCGTACTCTGTGCTGAACTTATGTTTTATATACTATTGTTGTCTGTACTATCTTTTTTGAATATTAATTCATTTTTGAAATGTTACTTATTACATTTTAATATAGAAAACAGATTGTAAATGCTTAGAGATATTGACAGGTCACAATGAATTTAGTTTTCCTAAAATCATTAGACAACATTTCCTCCCTACAGAACCTTCAGGTAAGGATTTTTAAATTGTTTTGCTAACGTTCTAACCTCTCCTCTCCTACATTGCTCTTTTTCTTATCTGCCTCACTCCATGCAATACACTGACCTGCCTGTTAACTCAAGAACCTCTACAGGCATCTAACCCCCTAAATAACTACTATATATCTATCTATATCTAACTATTTATATACATATACACATACGGCCATTTATTGAAAAATCTATTTCTCGAGTGGCATTTGATCAAACACAACTTGATCACCAACCAATTGAAAATAGAAACAATTTAAAAACATAGAAATAAAAATAAAAAAGTCCCAACACAAATGTGGTTTCACCGATTTAATAGCACAAAATGCAAAGATCCCAAGGACTGAGCGCTTTCACCATAAAAATGGCTTCATCAAATTCTTATTAGAGGAATGTGAATTATGGTGGCAAATTCTGTTAAATGCCACAGTATCACCTGGTCTTAATGATATGATCAGTATTAGTAGTGTTTTAAAAAGGAAAGCATACAATAGATGAATTTAATCTTATTTTATTGTATTTAATTGTGTGTGTTTTTTTAAATAAAGTCCAAATGCAGCTTTCTGTCATGTGATGGTGTTCACATGACTTGCAGAGAGTATTTCAAGGAAGTGTTTTAAATTTTCTATGTGTCTGAAGAAGTTTTGTTGACGAATAAAGTCTGGTTCCTGGTACTGTGCTGTGGTGTTTAGTTGTTTTCAGATCAAAGAAATACATAGCAGTAACATGTCATATATACTTTTCTGTTTTCCATATAAAAAGCCATGTAAATTGCAATAAAAGCTTTAACCCAAGAGCATTTAACAGATCACATTCACTAACAGTGATTGGCACAAATGGACATGCATAGTTTGCATCTTTTATTGCGATTTGTATGATTTACTCGTTACCCAAGTAATTACACGGTCACTGTGTATCTGACTGTTGATCACTGTGCTTACATGTTAAATTACAATGTAAGGATCTAGGGTACTTACGTATTATCGCAACCAGATTTTTGTGATAATACGGTTTGCTTCCCAGTGTGTGACTGTAACCAGAAATGTATGCAGAATCACACAGGGAATGTTATCTGTAAATAAAAACCCTTTGTTGAGGTAGGAATAGTGTAGTACTAGAAAAATGACTGCTTGTTTGAACCTATGCCGTTTCCTGACGTCATGTCAGTCTTAGTGCTTTTCCAAGTCCTGTTATGCGTGCACGCAACACAGCAGAGCCGCATCTGCAGCATATATTCCCTTCCCCAGAACTAGCAGCCCAAAAGGGGTAAAAAGCAACTGACAGTTCACACACCATTCAAAAAGGGGGAGAAAGGTAACACCTACAGATGTGATTCAGTTATTATTAAACACACACATCACAGAAAGCAGGGAGTGTGAAATTTTCATGTGAAAATGCAGAAGCGCGAAAGACTGTTTCACGAAAAGTAAAATTTTACAACCTGCACGTTTGCTACGGGGGACAAAAACATCGAGATAGCCGGTCAAAATCTTTCAGATGACGAAAACAAAATCTGAGTACTGGCGATGAACATAAGGATGGTATATTCCGGATTAACTTAGCCTATATTGCGCTTGTAATCAGGAAGGCAGGATCTACCATGCGCTGCATGCAGAGTTCACTGGCAAAGTGAGACATGCCAGTCAGGACTCCAAAATTTGGCAGTTAGTCCTCTCCCTGCCTCAAAACCATGTGTGCCACAATTTAACTTACTTACTTACACTCCCTTTTCCAGCGTAATAGACCTGCTGTCTCAGACATGGGACTAAATTCGTAACCGCGAAAATCTGGTTGCGATAATACGTAAGCACCGGATCTAGTACTGTATTTTTATTATATTACTATAGTATATAATAAAACAGAAGGGAGTATTATCAAACTATATGTTAAATGCTGTGATGCGCGAGTAAATGAGCATGGTGGTTATCAGAACTCAAAAAAGAAACCTGCTGCTAATGGTGGAGATGTAATTAGGATTTAGCAATTGTGTGTGAGTCTAGGAAGTATTTGAGAAAAGAGACGAGAGTGCAATTTGCCCTCAGACCTAGTAGTAAGGCAAGCTAAAAGAACAATCAGATGTGAAGATGCATGTGTTTCGGTATGAAAATTCTAGGGATTAGAAAAGGAAAACATCAGAGATGGGCCGCACACACCTACGAACAGAGTAATGCCGAACCATAATCCACACACACACACACACACACACATATCTATATATATATATATATATATATATATATATATATATATATATATATATATTTATATATACACACACACACACACCTACAAACAGAGTAATGCCGAACCAGAATCCATACACACACATATATATATCTATATAATATATATATATATACACACACACACACACACACACACACACACACACACACACACACATCTATATATATATATATATATATATATATATATATATATATATATATATATACATATACACAGACACACACACACACATATCTATATATATATATATATATATATATATATATATATATATATATATATATATATATATATATATATATATATATATATACATACACACAGACACACACACACATATATCTATATCTATATATATATACATATATATATATATATATATATATATATATACATACATATACACACACACACACACACACACATATATATATATATATATATATATATATATATATATATATATATATATATATATATATATATATATATACACACACACACACACACACACACACCTATAAACATACATCAACATAAAGAGGGTGAATGTCCAAATAATACAAATAGGTAGTTGCAGTAAGTAAAGTCATGTGTCTCAACTTCTGCTCACCCAAAACATTACTATTTTAAGATACTTTCACCTGATTCTGTTAATAAGTTGAAGGGCATCCTCAGATCTCACTATGCCAACATGTTCCAACATGGTAGTTCATCGGTTTACCATCAAAATTGCGATTGCACATCCGCCGAGTCAAAATGTGGAATGACTGAACTCTGAATGCTGCAAATGCAAACACTGAAATGCCAGACTGGTAAATCCTGTCCCCTCTCGACCAGTGGAAGCACTTGTGTCTAGGTCCAAACCAGGCGTGAACCTCGACGTTCGGTGTTTTTTTGCCGATATGAACTTTCTGCATTCCATTTTTTGTGGATTATTTTGCTCATACGAGAGAACGACAGTGTGCAATCATAATTTTCATAGAAAACCACTTCAATGCACTGATCAGACACATCATAACGTGGACGGTTCAAGCTGACTTTAAATTAATCCTCAGATACCAAATATAAGTAAAAAATTGCAATTTAAGTAAAAGTAAACATCAATCGTCTAAATTAAAACTACATATAAATAATAAAATATACAACTAATTCTCTAGTACAAAAGATAAAAAATGAAAATTAAACTTAAGCATAGGCATGAAATACTATAGGTATATTTAAAATGTTTGTTATTTTGTTTTACTAAAAGCTGCTGTGTTTCAGTTTCTTTAACTCAAGAATGTTTGTAACGGATCACTTCCAGTTGAGTCCAGGCTTCCAATAAGCTTTAAGTCAAATATGCCGTTCAAGTTCTTTTTCCTGTCTAGCTGTGCATTCAGATTAAATGTAATGGGCCTGAAATGAGTCTCTCAATGACATGGAAAAACAACTTCTCAAAGTTCCTACAGACCTTAGCGTGCCTAGACGTTGGGTTGTTGAAGTCCTAAAGCCTGAAGTCTGACAGGTATTTCTTCTCTCTTATTTTGAGATGGTTAATTGATTTTCCAGTGTAGAATGCTTTGCAGTTTCTGCAGCTTGCCTGGTATAGCCCAAAGTTACTATTGCAGTTATAGTTTGTCAGTGCAGACATATTTCTTTTTCAAGTTTTGACATATAAAATACTTCTTTTGGCTCATAAATCCATAGCATCTGCAGCCTGGGGGTGTTGCAGAGAAAGGTTCCTACCTATAGTTATGTTAGTACACTAACTTCTTTTTCTAACCGGCTTCTAATATTTCTCCCTTTTCAATAAATGGGATGTTTGAGGATCCAGAATGTGACTAATAGATTGATAGATAGTTTTCCCGTATGATGCTGCAGTTTTCAACCATTTTTCTTTTTATTATATGTAGATCCTTGGAATCAGTTCGGATTATATTTTTATGTTTGTCATTTCCTTTATTGATACTTGGTTGTGTGGCATGTGATGGTTTCCTTCCAAGGGTACTCAGCAGAGCTGGATCATTATTTTGTTTGAGGAGTTTTATGCATTCTAGTACGCTGGCCACCACATTCTAATTGTATCCGCATTCCAGAAAATCTTGCTATATTTGATATAGGTTGGTGAGAAAAAGGTCCATCTCTCCAGAGACTCCATGTGACTTGATGACATTTCTTTTAGTATTTTGGGGTGCAAGCTGTTACCATGTAGAAGTCGATTCACGACAGGATGGTCATTCTTGAACCTCTCTTCATTTACATCCTTATAGACAGTAATGACCAAAACAGATGGTCAGCAGCTGTTCAAAAGTGGAAACTCCTCTGAGTTGGGGAATATACCCTTTCACTACACAGTGTGCAGTCTCAGAGTTATAATAAATAATTAGCAAGGGTATGGACATCTAGTACCCCTGTTTAGGGGTGCCAGGAACATCCCCCAAAAAACAACACTGTTTTAAAACTTGCATAGTCTAGGAAATAAGCTAAGAGCATGCACAGATACATTTCAATGTTTGGTTGTTGATGGCCATGTGTCAAGATTGGTGATACCGATGTTTTACACATATGAATACAGGTAAACAAATATCAGCAGTCACAACATTGACATGAAAATATTGATGAGTACAAAACACACAACCCCCACCTAATGTTATCACAACACAAATACAAAGAATCTCTTTTTGCCATCAGTTTAGTAAACACAGACACACACACACACACACACACACACACACACACACACACACACACACACACACACACACACACACACACACACACACACACACACACACACACACACACAAACAAAAGTTTTATAGAGAATTTGGAAACAAGGTAAAAGGAGTTGAAAAAATACCAAAAAAGAAGAAATAGATACATTTTGGAGAAGTATCTATGAAGATCCTGTGTAACATAACAAAGATGCTAAATGGATCGAAGAAGTAAAAGAAATAATACGTTTAAAGGTATAGGATATGAAATGGGATGAAGTAACAGCCAAAGAGATTGAAATAAAGTTAAGAAATCCTCTAATTGGAAAACCCAAGGCTCAGATGTTGTACATAACTTTCAGTTAAAAGTATTAACATCTTTGCTAACAACAGGAAAAACAATGCTCCTGCTTGAGTGAACCTGCAAGCTACCCTAAAAATTATGGACCACTTGTCTTCTGATGATGTATAAACTATATATGGAAATTGATGCTGACAGAGTTTATAGTCATCTTGAAGAAAACTCAATTTTGGCAGTAGAACAAAAGGGCAATAAAAGAAAGTCATATAGAAAAAGGATCATTTGTTGTTAAATAAAGTCATAGTGGAGAACTGTAAAAAGGAGAATAATTTAAGTATGGCATGGATTGACTACAAAATGACGTTTGATAGTAGCCCACATTCATGGATAAAAGAGTGCTTGGAAATGTATAAGACGCACCCTACACTGATCAGCTGTATTACAATGACCATGAAACAGTGGCGGACTACTGTGCAATTAAGACATGCTAAAGGGCAAATTAATATCCCAGGGATAAAAATTCAAAGTGGGGATATTCCAGAGTGACTCTCTGTCACTACTGCTATTCAGACTTGCCCTTAACCCACTAAGTTGTCTACTTAACAGCTTAGGCCATGACTATAGTTTGGCTCCTAGAAAACAACAAAGTATAAAGCCTTCTCATCTTCTCTTTGTGGATGATTTAAAACTGTATAGCTCAGCAAATGAGGAACTGAAAGCATAATTGCAAGTTGTCAAAACTTTTTCAGATGATATAAGAATATCATTTGGTCTTGATAAATGTGCAAAAGCAACCTTTAAAGCAGGAAAACTGCAGGATCAGGAAAAATTTTGGTTTGGGGCAAGAATGTGTGTGTGTGTGTGTGTGTGTGTGTGTGTGTGTGTGTGTGTGTGTGTGTGTGTGTGTGTGTGTGTGTGTGTGTGTGTGTGTGTGTGTGTGTGTGTGTGTCTTTTGGCTTTTCCCTGTTAGGGGTCGCCACAGCGGAACTCCGGTCCGCTAATGATTGGCAGTTGATTTTTATGTACCGGCTTGCCAGACCTGATGCACAACCTTCAACGAAGGTACGCCCATTCACGCATGTCTCCATGCAGAAGACATTCTAGCTGAGAATTGAACCGGACAGCGTCTTACTGTGAGGTGACAACGCTACTGCAGTACCACTGTGATATAAAAAAACTTGAGCAAGAGGGAATGTATAAATATCTGGGAACTGTTGAAAGATCAACAATAAAACATGAACAAAAGCGAATAAAACTTAGTTAGGAATACTTTGGAAGACTTTAATTCTGAAAACAGCACTGGCATCTAGGAACAAAATCCAGGCTATAAACCAATTTGCTCTTCCTGTCCTAACTTACAGTTTTGGAGTGATTGACTGGCCCCAGAATGTGTTGGATAGATTAGATAGGAAAACAAGAAGGATGCTTCATGCTCATCAAATGATTTATAAAAATCAGTGCATAGCAAGATGATATATTCCCCCTTCTGAAGGAGGGATGGGCCTCCGTGAAATTGATTACATGTATAGATCTACAACTGTAGGATTGCACACATATCTGCTGACCTCACAAGACCCAAACATAGTGAAAGTTTTAAAATATGAGGAGAATAAATATAAGATAACTTCTCTGCTTAATCTAGCAGAAGCATATCAGTGCAAGCAGGAATGGAAATCAAACCAGAAGTAGATAAAAACTAGGCAGCCACCAAATGTGTCAAAAAAAACAAACAAAAGAATATAAGGTAGAGGACCAGATGAGAAGGCAAGAAATGTGGAAAATGCATGCATATATTTCCAAATATAGAAAACTTCTGGAAGAACCTTATGTTGATCAGGAATGAATGCAAGAATGGTTAAGGAGAGGCAAATTCAAACCAAGAGATGAAAGGTTAATATTGGCGACCCAATATAGTGGACTACATACACGTTGGTTCACAAAGTCCATTGAACATGTGGGAGAAACAGACAAATGTAGTTTTTTTAAAACTGAATTGGAAACAGTCGCATACCTCATTGTTGGTTGTGACATACTAATGGCATTAGGACTGTATCCTGAAAGGCATAATAATGTGGCAAGATTGTTGCACTGGGGATAGTGCAAACATTATGGTAGTGAAGTGGCTGAAAAACACTGGAAACATGAGCCACAAAGCATCTTAGAAAATGATGAAGTTTACATCATATGGGATCATCCATTACCAGCAGTTCAAAAGATAGATGCTAGAAAACCAGATATAGTGTTCCATGAAAAGAAGACAAAAGTAACACTGATCATTGAAATCGCCACACCCAGTGACTACAGTCTCTTGCATACAGAGAGACACAAAGTCATAAAATATCAGGATTTGCAGGCAGAAATGAGAGCAATGTGGAAAAAGGATACCCAGACAGTCCCAATAGTAGCAGTAACAATGGGTCTTATAAAAAAGAATCTACAGTCGTATTTAGATATGTTATCAATACATCTAATTCCGAACAAATTGCAGAAGGAGTCATTAATCATTGTAGGAACTTTGAAGAGTACTACTGGTTGACATCAAGATTAAAACAATACTAATTTCATGAACTTTAATCGTACTTAGACTTAGGAATAGGTATATTCCTGTCATGGTATTAGAAATCCAAAAGATTTGGAGAAATTAAAAAAAAAATCAAAACAAAGCCAAAGCAAACTTAGCAATAGCATGAGGTATAGGTTCTTTCAATAGTGCTAATGTTACACCTAGGGCTTTTCTTAGGTAATGTGCAGGGTTATGTTAAGGTATTTCACTCCCACCCCCCCACCACCACCACTTTACTAACCCTGGCCCTGACTTAGCCCTAAGCTTGCACCTTCCCTTGTAAAAAACATTTAATTAACACTACAACTATACAAGGCAGTCTTACACAATCACACGCAGACACATACAGCTGCATTTCCCAGTATATTACAGTTTTCCACGTTCCTCTTTTCTTCCTGGAATCAGAGTATTTTTAAGAAACCTTTCAGAAATGGATAAAAGGTGCATCTCAAGTTACACTCTCTCAAAACTATCTGTATTGTCTATATTTCTGATCACGGTATAGGGACCTCGTCGCCATTTTTAAATGACATTTTCTTGTTTGCACTGCACTTACATAACGAGTTAGACATGTTCCTGTAGTACTTGCTTAATTTCTTGAACTTTTATACACAAAAGCTTCACCACGGGATCTGTCTGAGTCTCAGTAAGGACATATATCACCAGATTCCCCTTGGATGTTTTTGTAACCTACTGCCTATATTATATGCTAGAGTTTCTCTATCAGTGTCAGACTTCATTTTAATGACATGGCACAGTTACCATCTGCATGGCAAGTGTAACACTTGATTAAAATCCCTCATCTATGTCACAGCAGTGAAAAGTCCATTCCATTCTGATGGGCAGAAATAAGTACCATTACTGTTATCCAGTGTAATGTGGCCGCGGTAGTACAGCAGTTAGCATTGTCGTCTCACAGCAAGAGGTTTTCTGGTTCAATTCTCAGCTGAAGTGCCTTCTGTGTGGAGTCTTCATGTCCTACCTGCAGTCGAGTGAGTTTTAAAGACATGCAGGTAGGTGCGTGTGTGTGTATGTGTGTGCCTTCTGTGAAGGTTGGGCACTGGGCTGGCAACTCGACACCATAAAAACAACACTGCCAATCAATCTGTGGACGGGTGATCTGATGTGGTAACCCCTTACTGAGAAAAGCCAAAAGACATTCCTTTTCTTTACTGTTATCCAATGTAGTCTGGTGCTCACTCTGCCCTGTCATGCCTAACTTTCTATTGTTACTGTTTTGTTTATGTGAGGTACTTCTATGCCAACACTAAAGGCTCTGTAAGCTTATTTCTGAAATTCAGCACACATATTCTGCAAGAATGGGGTGGGGGGGTGGGGTGGGCGGTAAAAAAACATTTATTAAATATTTTTGCCAAGATTTTTTCACCCATGTTAGTTACTGAAGTCTGTCTAAAATTCCGTGAGCCTCTTCCCCTGCTTTGGGAAATATCTAATAGTGGTGTTTAGTCAGTCAATTTGCTGTCAGTTTATTTTTGCAAAAACAGCTCCAAATTGCTTCAAATTATCACTGTAGTGAATTACAGCGAGTTTCTGAAGACTGTTTAGGTTTCTCATGGGATATTACTGATTAAAAGATACAATAGAATGTATCCCAACACTCTGCCTTGATGAACACCTAGAGATATGGAAATCTGTACCACATGAGCAGTTGTGTCTAAAAACTTTGAAGGTATTGTTGTGTAAATAGGATTGAAGCAGTTCTGTTAACTCATGATAAAAATTACAGTTGTGTAATTTCTGTAGTAGTAGTAGCAGTATCAGGTGGTGATTTGCAGAGTTCAAGGCCTTTAGTTGTCTAAAAACAGTACAGATTTTTAAATAGTTTGTGTAATACTGATTATAGTTTGGTTTGAATAGATCAATTATGTTTTTTATTTAAACTCTAAATTTGTGTTATAGTGATTTAACTCTCAAAGGTATGAGTTGGGGCTCTAATTTTGTTGTTGTTGTTGTTTACACTTGAAATTATTTTTTATTTTTATAATTTATTATTTCATTTCACTGTGTTCATTGTATGTTTTTCCTTCATGGTCAGTCCCTCCAACACTGATTTAACCTCTCTTATTTCCCCTTTATTTTATATATATTTTTTTCTTTCTTTTTGTTTTTTGCTACCTTAACCATTTATTTTTTCTCTTGACTCAAATAGCTCATACTGTAATACATACCAGTGATAATGAATACAATAGTTTTCAAAACATGTCAAGATATTTCTGTATCCTAAATTTTTGGGAGGTGCCAACTTGTATTTATCAACATTTAATTCAGCAAAGGCACTTTTTCACTCAGGAAAATTAATATTAAAATGAAAGTACCCCCCCCCCCTTCATACTGTTCATTATGAAGGTGGTTATCATGTTTACCTTGCCTTTATCACTTGCCCCACTTTTATTACTAGTATTATTATTATTATTATTATTATTATTATTATTATTATTATTATTATTATTACTTTTATTATTATTATTCCGGACATTTTCTTTAGCAGTCAGAGCAACTATCATTTGATATGTCTTAACTGCTTGCTCCCAGAGCCTGGCAAGTTTTCCATCAGGCCATGGTTGCTACTGGTGAGGTGTACTGGGGTTTCTATTTTTTTGCCACTGTACTGTACAGTTAAGCAGGAGGCTTTTCTGGGATTGGGTGTGCAATAGGTATAACATGGAAATGGTACTTCCATCTGTAACTGACTTATACCTGCAGACCACCTCTGAAAGAAATGCCCCTCATGGAGCAGAATGCTTTGGGCATGTACTCGTGTACATGTACTTATTCCTTTCCTCCTGTTCTACCTTTATAGGAGTCGTGAGCAGTCTCTGTCCCTTCATTCCTTTTCTATAGTCATTTGACTTCTCCAGTAATATAATCGCTAATTTTTCACAAGTCATCTGGTTAGTTATTAGGGCAGTCTCTCTCTGTCATGAAACATCTTAAATTTGATTCTGAATTTCAAGTAGGAAAGTATATTACTCACATGTTATGGCCATTCTCCAGTGTATTCTTATAATGTCCAGAATGCATGGTTATTGTAAAAGTAGATGCTTGCCACACATAATTTGCATTTTAGGTCCCCTTGGCATAAGTCCTAAATGAATGCACATAGCTCAATATGTCCCACTACTTAATGTGTACCTTCAGATTATATCTATATACATAACCTTCCCTTTCATGTATATATCGGTAATTTGAATACAAGTCACAGCATTCCCTTAACTGTTGCTTCTTCTACATATCCATTCGAATCAACTTGGGTATATAGATTCTTGCTTCTTCCTTGCTTGCTTTTCATATTCACACCACGACGTTGGACCTAAGTCCTTGAATACTGGGATACCTCCTGCATGTCCACATAATGAAAAGTCACCCTCCAACATTTCTTGATATATACACATTTTAAGAAGAATATTTCTGATGATATGCACCTTACTTATCTGTTTTACAGGGTAATTTTAACAGACTAGGTAAAATGGGAAGGAAGAATTGTTCTACTTGGTTCTGGAAAAATCTTAACTCAAATTGTGATTAAAAGTCTCTTCAATCTCTGTCTGTGGAAGATTGCAAGATATAAACCATTCAAATGTATTCGCTCATACAAAAAAAAAATGTATCCTCTTAACAGTTTGAATTTAGCCTTTCCTGGAAAAATTTGTGGGTGACTAGAGAGTCTTGTCCAATCACTTTTATATTAATAACTTGCTTCAGATTCACTGCCTGATTTTTTATGGGACTATTTTAATGGGCTCTGGTTCAGTTGCTGTCTCTAATCAAACAAAACAAAACAAAACTGCAACATTGACTGTCGGCATTCAACATTTGCAGGAAATTAATTCAACATCCTAGATTTCAGATGGTATGTTCTGTTGAATGTTAAGTGGCATGCTTTTTTAATTAGAATAAATAAAATACTATAAACTATATTTTATATGAAACACCAAAAATATGCTTTTCAATAACTTTTTTTTTTTTTTACTTTCACAGAAGCCCAATTTTGATAAGCACATTGGCAAACTCCTGTTTATAGGCAATGTCTCGAAAAGTAAAAGCACAGATACAAAATGTATTAGCACAACTTTCTTGAACCTTATAATGTACCTGGTAACTATCATTTGTTGCATAGAAATGAACCTTTCACTGTCCATGTCCCTTCCATAGATATCATTTGCTTTAACATAGGATTAAAATTAAAGTCAGTTATAAATAAATCAACTCTTAGAGACTTTCCTGAAAGAGACTAGATTCAATAAATTAAAAACTTAGGAAAACGAACTGAGATACTGTCCTCATTGATATAAATAAATATGACTAAGATACTGTAAGGACATTTTATTTCTTTCTTTGAAGTTTGTTGACCACAGTAGAAAGTACTGTTAGAAATTTACACAATAGTAAAGTAACAATTTGATAGTGACAGTTGTAGACACAAGTTCTATAATACAATTTATTTCTGCATAAATATACTGCAAATTAAAACAGGTTTGAATCATGAAAACTAATATGAGGTGCAAAACGCAAAATGGTACTTTTGCCCCCGCTTCAATTCTTTGCCACAATATTTTCACTTTTCACAGTAGATTTAGCATCTATGGCACAGTACCTTCACTTCTCAGAGTAGATTTAGCATCTGTGGCACAATACCTTCACTTCTCATAGTAGTTTTAGCATCTATGGCACAATGCCGTCACTTTTCATATTAGTTTTAGCATCTATGACACAATACCTAAACTTTTCATACAGTTTTTAGCATCCCTGGTAATAGTATAAATATCATGTGTACCACTGCCCTCATTTGTCTTGTATGCCATTTTGCTGAAAATAACAATGTTGCATTCATATGCCTTTTGGTAAAATTCTACAATATATGATCTTTCAATACTCCATCCAAAATCCTCCTGCAAGGTTGCCATTTTATTCAGCTAGCTCTTTAGTCTATAGATATGGTACTTAGCAGTTTTATTCCTAGATCTTTCTTTGAAGATTGGAAGCAGGCCTACTTCCTTCTTTTAATTTGTCTATCCAGTCAGTCAATACTTTTCAATTTTCTAGTATACACAGTCTTCATTGTCTCTTCCTGGGGGTGTCATTTTGAAGGGTTCCTATTATGTAAGTGAACTCTTAAAGCTGCAAATGCTGTTTTATAGAATGTGTTTACCTGAAATGGCAAAATTCAAAAAGCACAGAACAAAGATTTTTTTCCAGGGAAAAAAAATCACTGGGGTGTTGGGGGCGAAGCCCTCTACTTTATTTTGGGTTTTTTTTTTTTTTTTATAGATCAGCAATTTTTTCCCTGGGATTATACAGCATTTGCAATTTCAAGCATTCACTGATATAATATAAACCCATTTTGAAAACATCCAATATTGTTCTGCATGAACCTTAACATTGACAGCTTTTGAGTAGAATAGGATGAGTAATTAATTTGAATGTTCTACTTATATCTATAAATGTAGTTCGATTGACTTTTTTTCATTCAGCCTTAGATTTTATCAGTCACTATATATTTTAAGGTGAGAGTTTTATTGCCATTAATGAGACCATATTATGAGTCAGTTAGCAATCCATACTTATTTCAGTGTTGTTAGAGTCAGTAATAGATTACTGTTTTGAATACTTTTGTGGGTGGAAAGAGGACTGAGACTGACCAGTATTTGCAAAGAGAACAGATGGAACATTGCTTAGAAAATGAATTTATAACTAGAGATGATGCCTGATGCTAGTGAAGGGGGTAGAGTTATATATGATAGATGCTTGGATAGAGGATTTGCAGCTAATCATAACAGGCTCAGCATAATGGTTAAGGTCTTTACCTCACAGATACAAGGTTTGTTTGTTTCTTTCGGCTTTTCGCGGTTAGGAGTCGCCACAGCGGAACTCCAACGTACAAGATTTTATTTGGACGCTGATTATTGGCTAGGCTTATAATAGCTTGCAGACTGATAGCTTAGTATTTATCTATGAACTTACATATCAGGCCAAAATGTATAAGTGTTAGGACAATATTTTTTTTTTTTTTTGAGAAAGTTGCACAGTTGTTTGGGGTAGTTTACTTAAAGTAGATTGGAGAGTGAAATGAGGAGGGAAGAAAGGGTAGCTTGGGGATGTAGAGTGGGTGTTTGAGATGGATACTGGGAAGGTTGGCTATATTAGGTTAGAGCTTTTATTGTGCTACTAAACTATTTGAATTGGGGAACTTTGACTGGACTGAAGGTGAGATGCCTAAAATGCCCTTTTTTGATTCTGATTCATGATTAGTCCCATCATCAGTCAGATGGACAACAACCAGGCAGAAATATGTGATATGGTCTGGCTATTTTTCAGGAAGACTGCAGCTGCATAAAATAAAAATATTTCCCTACTGCCAGAGCATAGCCACAGGAAAGGACACATCAAGTTTAGATCAGTAACTGACATTTATTTTATAGTTTCTGAATAGGAACTCGTAGTCTTAGAGAAGACAAGAAAATACCTAGTATTTATTAATGGTTAGTTTATATATTTGTTTCACCTTTTTACCATGCCTGAACAAGACATGTATAAAGAGAATGGATACCACTGAGGAAAAAAAAAACTGAACAAAGAGAAATGAAGACATTTATAACAAGAAAGTCAGCTAGTGTGGTCATAAGTAATGTATATGCAGCTTAAACTCATTCTAACAATAGTTTTATAATCATTTGAAATCTTATAGTACAAATGTATTCTTGTCTGCCAAAATAAATCAGTCATTCAATGCAATTTAAATTTCTAAAACTCCCTTGTGGCTATATCAGTTCCTTAATACCTCATACAGAAAGTCATTTTGCTACATCTAGTGCTTTCATTGCATTCTAGTTATTGGTCCTGCAGAGCGTAAAAATCAAAAGCAATGAAGCTGAAATTAATCACAGGCCTCAGTTATGCGATTTTCCCATATGTGAATAGAGAAAGTGCACCTGTGTCATATAAAATAAGGTATAAATCTGTAATTTGATTGCACATGCACACTCTTATTTGTGTTTCTATATAGGATGATATAAGCATATAAAAGTAATTATTCACTTAAAGCTCCAGTGTTTATCAGATCATAAAATATGTTGAGATGTTTATGAGATAGCTATGTTTTTTTTAATTCAAAGTTTAGTACTTAATAACAGAAGAATCAGCAATGTTCATTTATATGGGGAGTGAAATATTTTCCTACCTACACTCAGCACTGAAGCAATTTAATCAAGTCTTTATATTTTTTGCTATTAAAATGTCAACTAACATTGTACAAAAAGCTATGGCACGATTGCGTATAATATTAGCTATACAATAATAATTTTTCTCTCATATTAGGATGGGAATTGATACTTCTATTCAGTTAATGTGACTGTCGTGCACACTGGTGGTAAACATGCACATATTTTTTTCTGACAAATCAGTTGATCATTATTTAATTAAAACTAAGTTAAATATCTATTAAAGAGGTAGTTAACCCAGGTGAAATAATAGAAACTACTGTTGCACATTCAAGTTAATATGCAAATGATTTTTTTTAATTTGGTAACAGCATTTATAAAAACTGATGGGGGGCAGTTTTCATAGTGGCACACCAATCTAAAATCATGCCTTTGAATTACAAATAATTTTTTATACCTCAGCTGAAATAGCACCTATAGATCTTAACTTAAGAGCTCTGGTAAGAGATGGAGTTTCTTTCACATATATTGTATGAATTATACATAAATTAACATATAAAGTATGATTCTACCAGAAAATGTTTTAAAATTCCAAAGAATCAATGTCCAGTCTGTCCTGAATGACACAAATACTGATGAATAAGCAACATATGTTGTTGATATTGCATTTAAAATATTAATGAAAAACACCTGCAGCAAGACCAGTGTATTTAGTCACATACAGAATTCAAGAGCTAAAGCATCCTGAATTATATGCTGCTAGTCTAGTAAATGATGAAAAAACTGTTGTAAATACTACATTTAGCTTAAGTAAAAACTTGTAATTACTTTGTTTAATAAAATCAATTATTTAAAAATGCTGAGATATTCATAAAAAGATGTCTCTTACACTTAAATATATGATCTTTTGTACTCTTTTGGCTTAAATACAAAATTAATCCTATATAAAATGTAAAAAAAGTGTTATCAGTAACTCACAATTTATAAGTTATTAAATAAATTGGTCATCTTCAACCCTTTTCATGTACAACTTAGGACAAAAGGATAAGGCCAAATTATTTGTATACAAATACAGCATTTTACTTCTTATTATATTGCTTTATTTATATTTTAATTCTTATTCAGTACTTTATTAAGGTGCAGCGGTTAGCATTGCCACCTCACAGCAAGAGGTTCTCTGGTTTGATTCTCGGCTGGGCAGCCTTCTGTGCAGAGTCTGCATGTCCTCCCTGTGGTCGCGTGGGTTTCCTCTGGGTGCTCCGGTTTCCTCCCACATCCCAAAGACATGCAGTAGGTGGATTGGACACTCTAAATTGGCCCTAGGTGTGAGTGTGTGCATGTGCATGCCTTCTGTGGAAGGTTGGGCACCAGGCTGGCAACTCGACACTGTAAAACTCCACTGCCAATCATGAGCGGACAGCTGATCCGCTGTGGTGACTCCTAACCAGGAAAAGCCGAAAGAAGAAGAAGATTCAATACTTTATTAAGTAATTATATGATAGGCATTTTAATCAATATGAATATTAAACAATCAATATGAATATTAAACAATCAGCCAGCAAGTTTTTGAGAGGTGGACAGAGGCCAGAGCACCTGGAAGAAATGTATGCTGACTCAGGTAGAGTATGTAAACTACTAATCAAAAATGGCTAAGATGTTTGATTGAACCTCAGACTTCTTTCTTATGCCCAGCTCTTGTGGGTGAATGGGACTGTGGAAGAAAGAGTAAGCCGTAGCTCCTCATGCTTCAAAACCAGGGTATGCATGAAGGCACCTTACAAAGCATATATCACAGACGTCAATTTCCTCTTCAGCTGTTATGCATACCTGGTAGGTCTAACATCTGGAGCAGCTGTATGCTTCAAATGTGGGTGGAAATAACAGCAATAGGTGGAGAGTAGCTGTGATACAAGCCATGAATGTACAAACCTACTAATTAATATAATACCCCTGCAAATACTGTATAACAGCACACTCTGGCATATCCAGTATCAAACCTACTAATTAATATAATACCCTGCAAATACTGTATAACAGCACACTCTGGCATATCCAGTATCAAACCTACTAATTAATATAATACCCCTGCAAATACTGTATAACAGCACACTCTGGCATATCCAGTATCAAACCTACTAATTAATATAATACCCCTGCAAATACTGTATAACAGCACACTCTGGCATATCCAGTATCTCAGACACAGGAATCTCTCATTTTCATTTCTCCAAGTCTTTTGGGTTTCTAATACCATGATGGAAATGGACCCCATTCCTAAGTCAAAGTTTGATTGAAGTTCATGAGATTAGTATTGTTTCAATCTTGGATGTTAGCCAAACATGCTCTACAGAGCACCCACAGTGTGCCCAGAAGTGACTCCTCCTGCAAATCATACTGAGTTACATGCATCGGTAGTATATTTAATATGACTAAATTATTTTTTATGAGACCCATGCTCCTATTACTATTGGAACTGTCTGGGTATCCTTCTTCCACATTGCTCTCATTTCTGTCTGCATATCCTGGCATTTTATGACTTTGTGTGTCTCTCTCTCCATAAGGCACTGTAATTACTGGGTGTAGCAATTTCAGTGATCAATGCCGCTTTTGTCTTCTTTTCATGGACTACTATATCTGGTTTTCTCACATCTTTTCCTTGAACTGTTGGTAATAGGTGATCCCATGCAATATAAACTTCCTCGTTTTCTATAATGTTTTGTATGTTTCCAATCAGCCTCAGCTACTTCAGTATTGTAATGTTTGAATAATCTGCAATGCAAATGTCTTGCCACATTATTATGCCTTCCAGTATACCGACTCTTTTGCCATTCAAATATTATACCTAGCAATACGACGGCGTGACTATTTCCAATTCTGTTTTACAATACCTGCATTTGTCTGTTTCTCTGATATGGTCAATTGACTTTGTAAACCAATGTGTACATAGTCCACTATCCTGGGTCACCAATATCAACATTTTGCCTCATGGTTTAAAGTCACATCTTCTTAATCATTTCTATAACAGATCCTGATCGATATGAGGTTGTTCCAGGAGTTTTCCATACTTGGAACTTTATTTATGCCTTTTCTACAATTCTTCCTTTTTACCTGATCCTTCAGCTTATATTCTTTCTTTTGTTTTTGTCACATTCTGTTGCTGCCTGATTTTTATCTACTTCTGGTTTGATTTTCATTCCCACTTGATATCAATATACTTTTGCTAAACTAAGCATGGAAATCATCTTAGACTGTTCTCCTCATGGTTTAAAACTTTCACTATGCTTGGATCTTGTGAAGTCAACAGACGTATTCAGTTCTATGATTGCAGATTTATACATGTAATCAGTTTTGAGGAGGCCCATACCTCCTAAAGAATGGGGAATATATAATCTTGATATATGTCAATTTTTATAAATCATTTGATAAGCATGAATCATTTTTCTTGATTTCCCATCCAACTGATCCAATAACTTTCAGGCGCTAGTCAGTCACCCAAAAACTGTAAGTTAAAACAAGAAAAGAAAATTGGTTTCTACCTCAGACTTTTTTCATAGGTTCATAGATTAGTACTATGCTAACTGCCCTTACGAGCTATTTTAAGCCTAGCCAATTATCACTTGTGAGACTTGAACCCTGCACCTTGTGTTTCTAAGGCAAACACCTTAACCATTAGACCATCCTTCCAAACCTAGAAGAGGGAATAGGAAGGCATAAATAATGTTCCTTGATATCAGGGCTGTTTTCAGTATTAATTTAATCTTCTAAAATATTCCTTTACTAATTATGTTTCACTTTTGTTTATGTTTTATTGTCCATCCTTCATCCATTCCCATATATTTATATACTCCCTCCTGCTCAAGTTCCTTTATATCACATTCCTATCACAGACTGATGTTTTCTTTGTGTTGAAGCTTTCCTGATTTAAAGGTTGTTTTTTTTGCACAATTATCAAGACTAAATCACATTCTTATATCCTCTGAGAAAGTTTCGACAACTTGCAGTTGGTGCTTTCAGTTCCTCATCTGATGAACTATATAGTTTTAAATCACCCACAAGAAGATGATGAGAAGTCTTTACACTTTGTTGTTTTCTGAGAGCCAAATTGTAACCATGACCTAATATATTAAGTAGACAACTTAATGGGTTACTGGCAAGGCAAAAGAGCAGTGGTGACAGAGAATCACCCTGGAATATTGCCCTATGAATTTTTAACTCTGGGACACTAATTTGTCCTTTATCATGCATTAGTTGCAGAGTAGTTTGCTACTGTTTTATGGTCACTAATGTAATTGAATAATGTAGCATATATCTTATACATCTGTTAGTACTCCTTTATCCATGAATGTGTGACACTGTCACATGCTTTACTTACATCTGCAGTGGTGCAGCGGTAGCGTTGTTGCCTCACAGCAAGAGGTTCTCCCGTTTGATTCTTGGCAGGAGTGCAGGGAGTGCCTTCTGTGTGGAGTCAGCATGTCCTCCCTGTGGTTGGGTGGGCGTTCGAAAGACATGCGTAAATGCGCATGCCTTCATTGAAGGTTGAACGTTCAAGCTGGCACCTTGGCGTTCGTGAAAATCTACTGCCAATCATTAGCGGACCGGAGTTCTGCTGTGGTGACCCCTAACAGGAAAAGACAAAAGACAAACAACAACAACAATCAATGCCATACTTAGATTCTTCTCAGTTTTACTGTTCTCCATTATGACTATATTTAACAACAAATGATCCTTTGTTCCATATGACTTTCTTTTATTAACTTTTTTCTTTTATTGCCATGATTGAATTTTCTTTTAAATTACTACAAAGTCTATCAGCATCAATTCCAGTATATAATTTATAGATTGTTAGAAATTGGTCTATAGTTTGTAGGATAGCTTGTAGATTCACTCTCAAGGATGAGTATTATTTTTCATGTTGTTACCAGAGTTGGTGTTTGTTGAGGATGCTGATATAAATAGTTTTTACTCAGGGCTAAATATTTATGTAAAGATGTTAATACTTTAGCCAGAAGTTTGGCATTGCATTTGGGCCTGGGGTTTTCCACTTACGAGTGTTTCTTAATTTTATTTCAATTCAACTGGCCGTTACTTCACCCCATTTCATATCCTATACATTTGACCTTCTTACTGTTTCTTTTAATTCTTCTAGCCAGTCAGCATCTTTGTTATGTTCCTCAGGGTCTTCATAGATGTTTCTCCAAGAAGTGTCCATTTTTTCTTTTTTTGGTGGCATTTTTATTCCTTTTGTCTTGTTTCTCAATTCTCTGTAAAACATTTTGGGGTCATCATCGAATTGCTTATTTTGTACTTTTCCTTTACATTTACCTGCATTTTTTTTCTGCCTGTGCTGATATCATTAGCTTATTATTTGCAATAATGTATGCTATATCCTGGTCTGTTCTGATAATGTGTGTTGCTTTTCTAATATCTATCTTTCTAAATAGTTTTGCTGATTGCTTCCTCACTATTTTGTACTCTTCTAACATTTACATTTCTTGTATTAATTGTTTACTGTTTTCTTTGTTTGGTACTTCCATGATGGCATTTCATTTCTTCCTTCCATTCCCTTATTGCCCTGTGTTTTTTTCGGTAAAACTTGTAATTAATTTAGCTGCACAGTAATGTATTCTATTTATTTCAGTTATATCACATGAATTTCTGTGAATAGTCTTAATTAATGTTTTCATTTGTTTTATCAAACTTCTAACATTTTGGGGTTTTATTGAATTTCCGTAACCTAGTTCTTTCATCGGTATTAGTATGTCTATCCATCTCTATTAAAACAAACAACTCTTCCCTTAGATCATTTTTTTTTAAACCAAGGGCACATTCTTTGTTCTCTGTTTTCTGGGAGCATTCTACAGTAAGTACCAGGACATCTTCCTGTGACATAATCTCTTCAGCTTCTTCCTGTTTCATCCCTCGCTCATTCATATGGAAACGCACTGGCCTATCACTCTACAATATTGGTTACATCAGAGTTGCCACTGTTTCCTCCTCCTTTCCTTACTGTGCAACTCCAACTTAAGTTTTTTTTTTACTGGTTTCCTGCTGAAGGCTCCATAGTATCTTCACATGAAAACTGATCATATGCTTCCCATTCCACTGGTTTTCCCCTTAATTTGGAGACTCATTGTTCTATCAATCTGTGATGTTACCAGAGTTGGATTTTCTGTACTAAACCCTTCACTTTGCAGTTAATCGATAACTTCAGTTTCTATTTCTTTCACTTCTCCATTACTTATTTTATTTTCTACCTTCCTTGTCTGTTTCCTTATTTTTTGTATTGTAAAATTTTCCATATCCAGGTGCCTTTGCCTGTATTTCTCTTCAAATATTTTTGGTGCTGCTTTTTTGTATTGATTAGGTTTGCTTTCTACTTTGTAAATATTCCACCATATTGAATCTCTTTTTCTTTCCCACGTCCATATGTCTTCTTCACATGTCTCCTGCTCCTCTTGTTTCTCCTTACTTGGGGAGCTTGCTGTTCTCTCATGCTGTGATATAAGCTTTGTTAAACTTTCTACAAAAAAATCCTTCACTTCACAGGTATTCCATAACTTCATCTTCTGTTTAACTTCTTCTTTACGAATCTGTTCTACGTCCCCCCTTTGCCATCTTATTTTTTTGTATTGTGAAATGTTCCATATCTGGGTGCCTTTGCCCGCACTTCTCTACAAATATCTTTAAGCTGCTTCTGTTTGTATTGATTAGCTTGGCTTTCTCCTTTGCATAAATATTGTTCTGCACCCATACCTATCAACCTGTTAGCGCAAAATATCTGGACAAACTCTAACAGAATGGAGGGACAAAGGTCTAAAAATAGGGACAGATTTTAAATGTTGCTCTAACAAACTTGGAAAGTTACTAGAATAACAGGATTTGTCTTAGCATCCATTTTTCTGAAGGATATGAGGTCTGAAACACAAATGTATGCAATTATTTAGTGACTTTATTTCCGAGATCATACCAGTGATTTATTGGAAAATCACAAATTTTCCAAGGAAGAGACAAAAAATATGAGGCAAGAATATGGACATTCTGTGAAAATCTGGACAGATGAGAGATATGTCTGTATCAGATCTCTTTTTCTTTCCCATGTCCATGTTTCTTTTTTATATGATTCAAAAATCTCTAGATTTTGTTATTTATATTTTGCACCTCCTCAGTCACTTCTTTTTCCAAATGGTTCAGGGTTTCTTGGTCTATGGTCTATATAACGTTTTTCATGTATTTGTTGTATTAATAAATGCACATTTGGATTTGAAGTTTTTGACAGTTTTCCTTGTACAAGCAATTTTCTTTCATCTAATTTGTCTCTTAATCTTTTTGCATATCTTCTATCTGGAAATTCTGGGCTTCTTGCATTATAGTAACAATACATTATTTCTTTCTTATCCTCATATTCCACTCTGTCATCTTTATGGTTCTTTTCTGGCCTATCAGTTTTTGTGGTCTACTACTTCCTTCTACAGTGGGGGGGGGGGGGGGGTGACCCTCCCCTGTGTCTGATCTAACCTCATTGTAGAAATGTTTCCATGTCTTGAGGATTCTATACTGTCATTTTGTCCAGTCCTAGCACAAGTATGCCTACCAGGATTGGACACTTTTTCTATCCTGGGACTTACGCACCCAGCTGTCATATTTTTATTTTTAACCTACTTCTGTTGATGACATATGATATATAAAATGCAGTCTGTATATATCAGTGTTATCTTGGTGAGATTTTGTAAAAACTGGGTCCACCTGATGAAGGTACCCACCAAGACTTGAGGATGAATTCAGTGCCAGCAATACTGCTCTCCTTATATCTGTTTTGCCCCCCCCCCAAGTCTTTTGGGTTTCTAATACCATGATGGGGATGGACTCCATTACTAAGTCAGAGTATGATATAAGTTCATGAAATTAGTATTGTTTCAATCTCTAATGTTAGCCAAAAGTACTGTGTACACTTTGCTATTTGTCTATAAGAGGGATGCTAAAGGCATAAACATCTGTGTGCACAAGCTGGCTTAGTGTTTTTGTTGAATAACTCTTTCATAACGCCTTTTATTATCAATTCTGGCAGTAGTTGTAAAAGCAGTCATGAATCTCTTCTCTTAAAATATTGCATTTAACACTTTAATTTGTGGTGAGTACAAATTCCAACAAAACAAGCCTTTGAGAAGGCTAAGGCCTTGCATAACTAAAGATTTCAAAAAATATCTGCCACATTGCATTGCATGCAGTGTAACACTTCCAGGACATTAAACAGTACATAAAGGGCATAGATATGCCAGCTTGTAATAACACCTATTATCAAGTAATTTATTATTTATGTATTTATTTATTTATTTGTCTTTGTTGACTGGGAAAAGTCCAACTGGGTAAAACCCATTTTCAGCGGATGCTGGGGAGAAAAGCTCGACATTTAAGTTACACGTGATATCCATTTATAATTGCAGGGTAAAAATATCTGTACCTGAGTTTATTTACATCATTTTTAAATATTTCTTATATGAACATAACATTTTATCACAAAAAGAGAGAAATCAACATAAAGTGGCTGATTACTGAATAGAAAAATAAAATACGATAGCAGTTAAAGTATTTATAGCATGATGGCTGCAGGGAAAAGATCAAAAGGGGAGTTCAGGTTAGTAATGTAATTTACTGTAATGTAATGTAAAAACAGACAGTCAAGTAGTAATGTAGCTTAAAAATGATGATAACAGAGATATGAAAGGAGAAGTTATATCAGTATATCGAACATTAATTTAGCTGAATACTAAAATGCAAACCCAGAAATCTCGAAGAACAACATGCCGACTATCAAAAATGCTGAAATTAAAAATATCGAATTGGCATAGTTGGCCAACTCCACCTCCCACTTCCTAAAGTACAATAACAGAAAAAAAGTAAAGTATAATAGACCCATGTGGTCAGTGTGTCAAATAACTGTTCAAAACATAACTGAAGTACAAAATAGTGTATTCTGAATAGCACAGCCGAAATGTCATCTCAATTTCAAACCATAAGTAGTAGAGCTATCATTCTAAAGAATTCACATACAGAATACTCATTCCTAACACTGCCTGCATGCGGTGTTGCTTGTCAACACTCTTGCGTTTCATAGGGGACGGTGGACAGCCAGACTGCAATTGTAGTGGCACTTCATTAATCCTGTTTTGTTCACGCACCAGCACATTTAAAACAGATGGTATATCTGAAATCTTCCTACCTAACAGACATCGCACATGGTGATGCCAGACCTCCACATAGTTCTGCATACGTGGAAGAGATAACTCATTCAAACAGGAAATATTCCAAAACAAAATAGGGAAGACTGGTGGAAATCTAGCAAAATGAGCAGACCTAGTCTACTGTCTATGAATACGTCCTAGAACGGGAGCGCTACAGAATCCTGAAAGCCCAAAATCCTGAACACCAAAATCCTGAGACCAAAATCCTGAAAGTACAAAATACTGAAAACTCAAAATCCTGAAAACACACAGGATACCAACACTCAATATATTCCAGTGCAAGTACACACAGAAACATATTACTCTTCAACTATACGCAGGGGGGGCAAACCCCCCATGTGGGGGGCTGTGCCCCCCACACCCCCTGCTATTTAAATATATCAATGCCGAGATTGCACTTCACTACACCAAGTGCAATCTTGAGGGTGATATATTTAAGTAGCAGGGGGTGTGGTGGTGCAGCCTCCCACATGGGGGTGCAGGGGGGTTGCCCCCTGCTTAAACTTGGAGAACAGTAATATAGTTTGTGTTTTATTTGTTTCTATATGTACTTGCGCTGGAATATAGTGAGTTGATATCCTGTGTGTTTTCAGGATTTTGAGTTTTCAGTATTTTGAGTTTTCAGTATTTTGAACTTTCAGGATTTTGGGCTTTCAGGATTCTGTAGTGCTCCCCCTAGAACGTGCACTTCTTCGAAGTATAATAACAATTCTTTCCCTTCCATGAGAAATGTCTCTGAAACAGTACGGAATTTACTAATAACCTCATCTTCTTGCAGAAATGACAGTGCTAGTAACTTTTTTTGCAGATAGTTGGGACTGTACACTCATACCATACAATGAGGACAAACCGAGAGCCTGTACCTTTCACCATATAGCTTGTGAAAAATGGAAAAGACACCCTTTAGGAGTTACGTTATGGAAACTATGCCTGACACTTTTAATGGCTGCCATTTCAAAGTCACATAGTATATATTCCACTGTAGTGTCTAGATCAAGAGATGACAGAAGTTCAAACACACACTCCCATAAATAGTTATATGACTTGTATGATTTCTTGGACATTAGACAATATACAAGGGGCAAACATTTGGTATGCTCTCCATATGATATTAATCCATGGACACTATAAAGTTGCCGACATAGCCGACCCTTTGTCAGGAAAACTCTACCCATTAACCATAATTTGCATGAACATAGATCCTGCAGATTTTCCTTCATACTGAATATAAGTACATGAATAATGCTATTCAAGTCTACCTTCCATTTCTGTATGAAACATCCTTCTCTTAAATCAAAGTCTGTAACATTTACGTCCATTAAAGGGGTTGACATAATTCTATAGGTGAGCATTTGTCTACGCCGCACACGATTTACTCGTTGCAACACTGACTGCCTAGATGGCAAACTTACAGTACTCTCTACTGACATACTGGCAACTATATCATCCACCACTAATGCTGGGGTTGTTCTAGTTACCCGAGCTGTCTCTTTCAGGTTGTGACAAGCTACATACCATTCCACTTTGATTGCATCTGGTGGGTGTGTATGACATACGGACTTTAATAAAAGTTCACCTTCTACCTGCTTTATAGTAATAGCTCTACCTTTGCACTTACTTGACTGTTTCAACTTGCAACACCAATACTTCCTATTTTTAATTGTCTTCTCTAAACTATAGATGTAGCCATTCAAATTTAACATAGTTTTGTTTTTTTGTGATGTAACAGTTGGATAGAAGTTATCTAGTGTACCATGTGCTACAGGAGGAGTGCTGGCCATTTTCAAATTGACACATAGTCGAACGCACACAAACTACGTATTACTCAATGCATTTATTACCATCGTAGCAAGCTGACAGAATGTATACTATTTTATTTTATAATATGTCACTATTCTACTGGCACACTTAATAACATTATACGTTTTATGTGTATGTTATTTACCTACATATTTCTTATTTTATTTCATGCACTTGCACAATCATGTAGTTGCGTTACACATCAGAAACGTAAGTTGACCAACTATGACATTTCATTATTTTCACTTTCGTACCTTTACACGATGAAACAAGTTGTCCTTCGATATTTCTGTGTGTAATTGTTTTTTTTCGCTAAATTGAATCGTGAAAATGCTGATAATAAATGGATAAATGAGGAGAGGAGGAATTTTTATTAGTGGTGGGGTATGAGAGAAGGAGGAATAGTAAGTTTAGGAGGATGAAGGGAGGAGAAAGAGAGAAGTTAAGAGAAGAAGAAAGTGAGTTGCAGAAAAGTAATCTGAGTAAAGCTAGCCAGGTGAGCAAAGTTTTGAAGCTATTAAAGTTTTCTGTCTGTTTTAACTGTGTGTGGATGAGTCAATGAGTTTTGACACATAATTGGTATAGAGAGTCTCCAGTAGTGTTGAATGTTTTATTAATACACCGTAAGAGTTTATTGCTAGAGTGAAGGTCTATAGCGGGAGTATAGCACAAGAGAGCATTTTGTAATGCTGGGCATTTGTCTGGAGAGTACAGTGGGTTGTGAGCAATGATTAATTGTGAGTATTTCAACTGGTTTGGGAATTCAACCCTTTTCTATTGTTTTATTATACAATGACCCCGCCCCCACCATTAATATTCCAAAACGTGCATGCTGATTGGCCAGCTTGCCCATTGTAAATCCCACAAAATACCAATGGAAAAAGGTCCAGTCGCCCAGACTTTTTTCCGTTGGTATAAAGTGCTCAAAACATTTTTTTTTAACAAATAAAAAGAAAAAAGAAAAAACAGAGCAAGGGAGACTTTCCTTTCTCTGTTGCTTCCATTTCAAAGTATTGATGTACTGGGTATGCCTGGCTCGCAAGACCCATACACATGCTCAGTACATCAAAACATGGAAGCAGTATACCACAACCAGCAGAAGAACAGTAATGCGCCATTATACAAAGACATTATTTAAGACAAGTAAGTATTTTTTTTCTTAAATAATGTCATTGTATAATAGCAATAACTGACTATGTGGTTGTGATATATTGAAGATTTACCCACGGTTGGCTTTATAAGCCACACCAACCAAGGGTAAATCTTCAATATACCACACCACATCGTCGGTTATTACTTAAATGCAAGACAGTGATGTGTTTTATAAGGCTGGTTGTATATTTAGCTATTTTGTAGTAGCAGGAGGCTAGTTTAGTTTTATATGCTGTGTTGATGTTTGTAAAAAATAGGGGAAGGTTATAACAGAGGATGAAGGAAGGAAGAAGATATATTGCTGCTAAGGTAATCCTTGCTCGATCTGTCAGGTAGTATTTGGCCCTATAGAGGGAGACAAGTTTTTTTGTGACTTTTTTAATGGAATGAAGTATGTGGCGAAGAAGTTTGAGGTTGTCATTTATTATGACTCTTGAGTAGTTTGTCTTTTATTTTGTGTTATTACTTGTGGTGCTATGAAATATGAAATGTGTGTTTCTGGTTAAGATGCTGTTTTGGAGTAAGTAGCATAAGTTTGTTTTTTGGCGCATTGAGCAGCTTGTTAGAATTTTTTAATTATATTTCAGTGTCAGTGAAAGATTTTTGAGTGAATTTTCTGTAATTTTGTTATGGATGAGGCAGACCAGATAAGGGTTGAATTGTCGGCGTATTACGAGAGAGGCAAGTGTAGCAGTATGAAGTACATTTATAAAAATATTAAATGGAAGGCGGCAGAGTATTGACCCTTGGGGAACACCAACGGATTGGTTGACATGTTGAAAGTTTTTTTTTTTACATTTATTTGCCTGCTTATGATTGCATAGGTACCTGTGAAACCAGTAGGAGGAGTAATTGAGACCTAGAGATGCAAGTTCAGAAAAGAGCTTTTGACAAGATGCTGTGTTAAATGCTTTTGAAAGGTCAAGAAAAGGTGAAGAAACAAGGTTGCCTTCACTTCTATATTGGTTTACTATGTTGGTGTAGTTGAAAGGTGCAGTAGTAGTGCTGTGTTTGGGCCTAAAACCATGCTGGGTGTTGAAGTTTGGTTTATATGTTTCAAAACCTGAGCGTGAATGTCTCCCAAGGACAACTGGTGCCAGAGCCATGGCCTCAAGCTAAACGCCAAAAAGTGTATAGTCATCCCCTTTGGCAAAAACAAAGTGCCCACAAATTACCACATAGGTGGTAATCCATTAAGTACAGAAGAAGTCATTAGGGACCTGGGGACCCAAGTTGATAGCAATCTCTCATTTGACAACCACGTGGCCAAAGTGGTTAGAAAAACATTTTATATAGCCCACCTAATCATGAAGGGATTCACATCTAGATTAGGAGAGGTCATCGTGCCTCTTTACTCATCCCTCATCAGGCCCATAATCGAGTACAATGCCCCTTTTGGGATGTACCTTACCAAAAACCTGCAGCAACTGGAAAGACCCCAAAAGTACCTCACCAAGAGGATCAAAGAGCTCAAACAGATGCCATATGCTGCCCGGTTAAAGAAACTCCAGCTCTACTCAGTGGCATACCGCCTGCTCAGAGGTGACCTGTGCCTGATGTATAAAGCCATGTCCAACCCGGAATTAAGGGACATGCTGCACCTCAAAAAATCCAAATCCCATCGAGCTACACGCTCGAGAGACTTGAACCTCAGCATTGAAATAAATAGGACATGCTGGAGGGACAGATTCATAACCCAGAGGCTCCCTTCACCATGGAATAAAATCCCAGTCCAGGTTAGGCAGAGTCCCTCATTGACTCTCTTCAAGAGGAATCTTGATGAGTGGATGGGAGATCATAGGTTTACCCCGGGTATCACTTCTGTGTCACTGTTAGACAGAGGCACAGTATACTAACCTCGAAAAAGGGCATAGCAAAATTAATTTAAAATGGGTGGCGAAAGCCAAACATACTCTGGCTAGGCTTATAAATGCCCTAGGGCAGATAGCCTAGTATGAACCTATGAACCTATGACAGGCTAGCAATAGGTCTGTAGTTTGTTAACTCTGTTGAAGTATCTCCTTTGTGAAGGGGTATAAATGAAGTTTGGCAACAAACTAAGTTGTCCCGGGACATCTTCACTGGGGGGGGGGGGGTAGGTTAATATTAAGGGTTGTTAAGTGGGTTGGGGGGGGTGAAAGGGTTAAGTGCAGGCAGGGATGGTTGAGAGGAAATGAGATAATGATGGGGAGGGACTTAAGAGGTTTAGGCTAGTGTAGTTGGGTCAAACAATCACATTTGGCGTTAACTTGCTATAGAGCATGTTTATGTGCGAGACGACCTGTGCACTTGTGGTGGTCAGGTAGGCCTTGGAGATGATGGTGAGGTGAGAATGGTGAAGTTGCTGCTTTGGGTTTTAAGTGGGTACTGCTTACCAGCATTTTGTGAGGGTGAGTATTATATATATACATTTTTTTCCTCTCATTGTGCGGTTTGTAGGGTAGTAATATTGGTATAAGGGCTTTTAATTAGGTTGGAGTGTGTTGGTTGTGGTACAGCTGGTAAGTATTCCTTGATATCCTCAGTACTTCATTAGATTTTAAGGTGACAGACTTAATATCCTTGGATTCACCACAGAATTAGTACTATCGGCTTCCATAATTGCTGTGTCATGCTAGCTGTACTTTGATTTGTTGTGGCATATTATTTAACTCCTTTTGGTCAACGGTTAACATAGCCTGTATCCAGTGGCAGCCATTGTTATATTACTATCAGACAGATGTTTTTATATTTCATTTTCTTATTGATGAACTTCTTTAATTGCCATAACACTCACTGAAGCTTTTCTAGTGTTTTCAGTGCAAGCCTTGATCTGTGGACCATTTTCTGCTTTTAGGCAATATTAAATTTTCCCTTGCAATATCTATCCCACCATTCCATCCCTGCAAAGTGGGGAAAAACCTTTAGGACAATTCCAGGGCATGGAGTTATTTTAAAGCTGGTGCAAGTGTCTCTCTTCCAGTCCCAAACTATAAAGCACCTGCCTTATGCCTTAGGCTTTCACGGGCTCTGGGTGCATTTGTGGAGTGTTAGCTCTGCACATGAGCAGTGTGGAGCTATTAGGCAGAATCATGGCATTTTTTCCTCACAAGCACACACACACAAGGCTTATTTATAAAAAATGAGCATGAGCAGGGTGGATGAGGGTGGTGGTGGGGCGGTAGGATACTTATTTAGTGTAGTTCGTTGATGGCTTTCCTCCAAGTGGTACATTCCTTCTAAGGTGCACCCTCGAGTAATGGTTACTGGCATATGAGCGGGCCAGAATTCACTAGGAGCAATGGTCAACATGTTGGACTTCATGTCCTACTATTATAAAAAAAAAAAAAAAAAAAGAAAAACGGCTTTATAGGAGCAGTATTTACAAACACTCTCATCAGATCAGCTAGTGGTTATCAAGGCTCCTTTCTCAGAATGTCGTGTCGATTTAGGCTGTTGCTACAATTTTTTCTTCTGGTGCCCGGAACAGAGATGTTTAAGGAGGGTAACGCTTCAGCTACTGTCAGCAATAGCGATATACCAGTTGGGAAGCAGAAAGAGGAGGTAAGGCAGCACTAGAAAAGGGTTCTGAGATAAGACAATAATTGGTCTTAAATGTGGTACTTATAGACAGAATTTCAGAGAGCAGATAGGAATAACTTTATCCGCTATTACATGCTTAACCTGAATCATCTCAAGGGTAACGAGTGTGGCGCATGTGCAATACGCTCTCTGCATTTGTTAACGCGTTTTATTCATTGTGAGTAAGGCCATTAAATTTTACAAAAGTTTGGGGATGTCATCTTTCAATTGTAACCGTTGTGGATCGGGGACCTTGATAGGATAGGACGAGGTGGGTTGACATACCCTCTAGAAAGTACATGCATACTGCAGGAATCCTAGGGTGAGGTCTGCTTGTTAAGTTGAGGCATCGGAGGCAAGGGGTGCGGTACTTGGGGGCTTGTTAATGTCCTTGTTGGGTGAATTGTTGACAGGGTGTTTCCGCCTAAGCCACAGGGAGATTTTCGCGGGCTTGGAATTATGGTGTCAGCAAGGGCATGGTGCACGTGTGGCAGACTGATGTCTCCCATTACGAAGCTCGAGCTGTTTTGTTTTCAAGTCTGGGTACGTTTACTGGCCTCAGTCATCTTGCAGCTACTTTCGGCAGTTGTGTCATTTGGTTGTACGAGTCGGATAAGTCTGGTTCCGTATATTTCAAGCTAGTGTTGACAGCTATAGGACTTTGGAAATGAGACCAAGGATTCCATTTAAAAAAAAAAAAAATTAAAACCTTTGGGAACATACTCCATACTTATACAGTAAAAACAAAATAAATAAATAAAATGAAATAGTGGTGCTTAAAGGTAGGTTGGGTGCAACCAAGGGGATTACACATTTGAAAAGAAGAGTGTATACCTTACAACTAAGAGTTAGTCAGTTAGTAAAGGGTGCTATAACTGCTGCTGCTTAATGTGTAAGTTGTGTTTTCTGCCAAGTATGCCTCTGTCTTATATGGGGAATTCCGGGACAAGCTTGATGGGAAGGATCTGTGGCATTAAAATGCAGTCAGCATAATGCCCAATGTAAACTTATTGAGAGGCAGCCAGATCAATAGCCTAGTTTTTTTCTCTTGGACATGGTGAAACAAGATGATGGGAGGGGTAAACCAAGATGCTGGGGGTGGGGTGGGGGAAAAAGAAGCTTGAACGGGAATGGCAGTTGTTGATGACAAATGTGCATAGCACTCCAGATCTAAATGATATTGGGTTGATAGTAGTGTTTTACAAATGAAGCAGTACATTTTATAACTGTTATCAATTGTTTTTAGTCCAGGAGGGAAGCATTTTCAATACCGGTAAATTATGACTGTCAACCAGGGCAGGAGAGTTGGGTATGAGAAGAGAGAAGTGGGAATTGTGACTGGTGGAATGTGTGCTGTATGGCAGGCTTTGTTCTGGTTGTCATGAGGTGCATTTGGACTTTTTGAGTGGGAAGGGCCAGCATATCAACCAACGGGTTAATTATAGGGTAATACTCTAGGTTGTATAAAAGATGTATAGAGCTTGTAGGTGAGAAGGGGCTGACTTGATGACATAGGAGGAAGGATGGGGCGCTATTTCAAGAGGTGTTCTGTTTTAAGCTCAGTAACCTTATTGTTGAACACAGGTTGCAGTCACAGCCTTTGTGTTCTAAGAAAGGTAATTGTGTTAAGTCTGATGCAGATTCACAAGGCTTAGGGTTTAAAATTCTCATCTTTGTTCACTTTTGAAAGGACTGCTGCTTAATTTGTTTTCTTTTGCAGATTGTGAGGTATGGAAATGGAGCAGGTATTGGCCGATGACCTGAAGGAAGGGCGTTTGGAAGGTGATCTCTTTCAATGATGGTGCACAGAGGTGACAGATGCATGGAAACAGAAGACCCATGGTCAGTGCCCTGATAATAGGGGAGTGAAGAGTAATGGATGTTGGTTGCAGGGAGGTTGTTTGTTGGAATGGGGTTAAAAGTAATCTGTCTCCTTTTTTCTAGGGGGAGGAGCACTTACAATGGCAGGATCACAGATGGCAACTAGGTTAATGGTTCTAGGGCCTGGATACGCTGGTTGTGCCAATTGTTTTCTGTAAGGACTTGGGTGGGATTTCTGGGGTGGTTTTCAGCCATCCAGTTGTGGTAGAGAGCTAATGAGATATTGTTATAAAGGGGAAGTGGTTTTGATATTTTAGGGAGATAACCATTGTGAACAAGTTTTATTGAGGTTGTATATCAGATAAGGTTTTGGAGTGAGTAGCGCAGATAACATTTTATCCTGATTTGGGCCGGTAGGTGTGCAGTATGGACATGACTTTATGGGTGGATAAGGTTTGTTGGAGCATTTTGGGTAAGGGGGGATTTTGAGGGCGTGGGTATAATCATACATTGTTGTGGTAAGGATTACCTTGGTGCAGGTAACTATTCAGGGCAGTTGGATATGGATGGTCATGGGGATCTACATTGTTTAGTAATATTGAGGGAGGTGCTGAGATTATGGGCCTAGCTTCAGTTGGGGACCACTGGACGGCAATGTTGACGGTAGCTGGTTATTCTACAGGGTGGGAGCATGGTAAAGTAGTTTAGAGTGGCAACAGTTAGTGGATCAATCGATGGCAGAGTAAAGGAGACCAGTTGTTGCTACAGGAGGAGCAACAGATTAGCAATAGGGTAGGGGGTTTTCAGAGTATTGGGGCAAGTAGGCATATTACCATGTGAATATACCAATCGGGTGAAGGATGGGTATACTTATAGCACTAGACAAGGGTGACAAGTTAGTGATTAGATATAATTTAATGACAAGGCTAGTGCGCTTGGAGTCCGGGAGAGATGGGAAAGATGGTATTTCCGCAGTTGTGAGTCTCGTGGATATGTACACATTTCAGCTCATTCAGTTTAGTTGGGGAGGGGATTGGGGACTATTACAGTCACATAAGTTGCTGTTGTACATGTTTTAATGGTTTAGCTTGACATGTCAAGATTGTACATTAATATTGGTTTGTTTATAATGTACATGGAATCTTGGATATAAATAGCCCCTGTTAACAGGGGTTTCAATAATCATGTGGGATATTTGGTAGGGTAATTAAGGTAGTGTTAGGTTGAGGTGGGGGAGATAGGGCAACTTAGCAGAAGCAGGTTAGGGGTGGGGCATGCTCTGACATTGATTAATGTCATTAAGAAGTTTGATTGGTATGCAGAGAATTTACACTGTTTTTTCTTTTGCAGGTAGCAGTACTTGGGACCTGAAGAAAGTAGCATGTAAGGTGATGGAATTGACAGGTTGCTTTTGTTTTGACTATATCGGTTACAGAACAAGTCCTGGTTACCAAAATGGTGCAATCTGGTCACAGAGTGCAGTTAACAGAGGGAGCAGTAGTCAGTTGCTTGACAGAAGTGGAGTGGAACAAGTGTATTTGGTTGGAGTGGATGTTCCGGTGTGGTACAAGGGGGTCACGGGTAATGTTATTTTATTTAGGTTCATTAAGGCTCGTTTCCGTACTGGTATGTTTCAGTACTAGTATGTTAGGGTTTTGGGGTTGATGACAGGGGACTGGATTTGGTTTACAAATGGGCACACCGGATGATGTTTGGCATAACCCCTCTTTTATGGGGGGGTAGTTAGCTAGAAATTTTGGTAGGTGGGAGGGGGAACAGCCTGGTCAGGCTGGTTGGTGGAGAAGATGGATAGGCTTGCCCTCTTCTGTTCCTCCTCTGATGTCTGGATGTTCATTTCAAGGATCTGGGAAAAGGAAATGTGTAGTTGGTGGAAGCTTGCTGAATAGATAAGCAAGTTGAGGTAAGGATGGTGCTTATTTGGTGGAAGGTAATTCAATGGATGGTGTATGAAGTGTGTTGGGATGCTGCTTCATAAGTAAAGTAAGTGAGTAGAGGTATGGACGCTTCTTACTGGGGCAGGATGAGTATGTACGCTGCCCTGATTAACATTACAAGGATGTTATGCTGTATTTAGAATCATATCATGAATAGTTGTAATTAATAAAGTTGGTGATCAAAGCTATGTTATGGAAATTTAATAAAGGTCGTCAAATGTCATTTGGTGTGATGTGTATTATTGAAGGGGACCGGGACAATAATGGATTTTTTCCAGAAGGATGGGGCATAATTTTTGGTTAATTAACCTGTTGATCAGAATGGAGACAGGGAAGGCTAGTGCTAATACACCTATTTTGAGGAACTCAGTGGGAAGGTTATCTGCAGCTGAGGTTGTTGCTTTTAATTTGCCTAGTAATTTTTTATGGTTGATGTTTGGACAGGCTGATAGCTAAAATACAACAAGATGCTTTCAAGAATAGATGGAAGCTGGAGGGGATAAAATGGCTGGATAAAGTGAGTGCTGAACTGAGTGGCAATGGACTGCTTGCTGTTTGAAGTAGAAGGACATGGTGTAGGTGCATGGCCGGGGTGTAATAGTTTATTTAGAGAGGACCAAACAAGCTTGAGGTTGTTTTAGTGCTTTTCTTGCAGATTACTCTAGTATGATTACTTGTCAGATTTAACAAGAATCTTGTTACAATTTCTGAGACATCTAAAATTTTGGTAAGCATGTTGTGTTTTATTCTTATACCTTTCATTCCATGCTTTATCTCTTTATAGCATGAGCTGTTTCTTCTCTTTTGCCAGCCATGGCTCTGTGTTAGCTTTTACCCTTTTTGTCCTAACTGGTACTAAATCATTTAGTATTTTTAGGAAGGTGTAATTGAACTGAGTACCTGCTTTATCTAGGGACATTACTCTTAATGATGCATTCCAGTTGTAGTTTGACAGGGCTGAAATAAATGTGTCCTAGACATATTTGGTTAAATTGTGTTCTTGATTATAGATTATTTGTTTGAGTGAACTATGTTGCTGTCTGATTACATGGGTAGGGAGGTGGTTACTTACAGCATCTGGTAAGCAACCAGAAAAATTTATATTATAGGGTTTCTCAATATCCAGTCCAGCATGGATTGCATGTTAGTGAGTTTGTTAATTCTGGTGGTGGAGCTCATTAGTTGGGTGAAGCCAAATAGGCAAATAGAGTCATTGGGGTTGTTGCTGTTTATGGATTACCGGTTTATATTCAAGTCACCTAAGATGAAGGATTCCTGGGAGATGTCAGTATAGGAGATTTTCAGCTCTGGTAATGTTGTTGCCAGGTGGGATGTTTACTACTGAGATACATATATATATGTTTTGCTTTGTTTATTTGTTTGAATTTGGGGTATGCAATAAGAAGCTCAGCATTATTAAATTTGGGGATATTTATATGGGAAAGAGTTATTATTAGTTTTTTTTTTTTAATAATAGCAATACCACCCACTCTTTTAAATTTTCTGTCCATTCTGAGTATGTTAAAATCTGGAGGAATAGTTTTGTTGCCATTTTTTTTCTTGTTCTAGCCAGGTTTTAGTGGGGATTAGAATGTCTGGGAGAGTAAAAATATATACATGTATGGATATCATGAATTTCCTTGCAGACACTTCTGAGGTTAATGTTAAAAAGAATGAGTTTAGATTCACTACTTGGTGGGAAAATTGTGGTGCAAGCATTGGAAAGTAATGGGTGGGCTATGGTGGGTAGTTTGATGTGTGGGTCCTGGGTTAGGGTGAATATCTCCACTAAGTTTCAGGATGGAGGCGGGGTGAGTAGAGGTATGGATCCATTTGTATCTGTATCTGACTTTTTGTACTGCTGAAAAAAGTGCTATTCTTAACTTTAATATATCTATGAGAGAACAGATCTGAGCATGTGTATTGATACAGAGAAGGAGAGAGAGACAAGGAGAGCAAAAGGCTTTTGTAATGTACATGTGCTGGTGATGGTGTTGGGATATGATGTGGGAATATTATGGTGGTTAGTGAAGTGAATTAGTGTAGTACAAAACAGTGGCAATTGTCATTGTGAGTTAAGATGGTGAAATTTAGATGGTGATAGAAGGCGGTGGAGGTTTGGTAAGATGATGAAAGAAGTGTTATGAGAAATGGAGAGGAAAGGTATGATAAAGGGTGGAGAGATGCCTACAGGATGGTATATAGATAGTTAAGGTAGTGGAGAGTGTTAGGTTTTATGCAGAAAGCTATATGGTATGAGCTTGTTGGCAGGGGGAGGTGAAAAAGTGAGGAGTGCATAGATGAGGGATCAGATCAAAAATGTGTATTGATGAGAAGCATAGTAGTCCAAAGTAGCAGCTATTAAGTAGTTATATGAGTACCTAAAAAAGTACTTTTGTGATAGTGATATTTATTTATGTGTGCATATATGTAAGTTTTGATATGCATGTATATAAATATCGATATCTATGTATCTATCTATATCTATCTATATATATATATATATATATATATATATATATAAAATGTACATATGTGTGAATGGATGGATAGAGGTGTTGGTAAGCAGGAGTGTGTATCGAAAATAATGGGTTGAGAATGTTTATAAAGAAAGTTTTAAGTTTGTGGAATGAGCTGCAGCAGACATTAACAGAGGATAGAAAGTGGAAGAGGGTTTTTAATGTATATGTCTTTAAGGAGTGGGTAATATGTACTCTATTATGGGAAGAGTTAAGAAGAAATCAATGTAAGGGTCCAGGGGTGGCTGGGGAATTAGGCGTGGGAGTGGAGAGAAGCGGACAGAGATAATCACAGCAGCAGAAGACAAAATTAATTAATTAATACAGGTAACCTTAACACAAGTAATGGCAAAGAGACCCATTTCACATCATGTACATTACTACTTATGGGCTAAAAATGCTTAGTTATTAGTTGAGGGAATGCAAACTCAAATTAAATTGGATAACAATAGATAAAACTATTAAAGTATGTGTTTGTTGGGGGGGGCATTGGGAAGCAGTGTGTTGGCCATGGTAAGTAGTTGATTTGTGGGTCCAGGTATAGGATGAATATCTCCACTAAGTTTCAGGATGGAGGTGGGGTGAGTAGAGGTATGGAGCCATTTGTATTTTGTATCTGACTTTCAGTACTATTGAAAAACTGCCTCAGCTGTTACTTGGATGTTGCCTTAGCCTGAACAGATGTAGCTTCTTTTACAAATAATTCATTTAGAAAAAGTTGCAAGCCTTGCAAACAAGTAATTTTACAAGGACAATAAAAACAAGTAGCAGAGTTAACTTGTATTTGCTACCTTACATGTCTTTTGCAAGTTAAAAAGGAATGTAGAATGTTGTACTTAGAATAAAGTTGCCAGATTATCATCTCTCTCAACAGAAACAATGTGTCACATATCCACAACATGCACTATCAAGATCCACTCAGTTCAGTGAGGTAGAAACAGCTAATATCTGCAGGGTGCCACCACCTCCCTTTCTCCACAGGAACGTACCTTGTCTCAGTAGCTACTCAGTATGTCGAACATCCACAATATACATTCCAGATAGCTTCTGACCCTGGATCTGTCAGCAATTGACCCTGCTGTCTGCCTTTCTCATAACCTTATGGATAGGCAACTCTGTTACTACCTTTTCAGGCATGGACAGCAGGACAGCCTCCATAATTTCATCAGGTAAATCTCTACCCATGGTTGCATTGCCACAGAAGTCTCCCATAATTATATACTTCTCTACCTCCATTCAATCTGGGATATGTCTCTGGTGATAAGATTGTTGCAGTTCCTTATTTTCTGACCTGAATACTGTAACAGCATGTCCAAGAAACATTTCCTTCTGCGTTAGCAGATATGCAAAATATCTTTTGTCCATTGTCTTTTTTTTTTTTTTTTTGCAGTGCATACACATAACCCATCAATGCTAGGAGTGGTTTTCCTTTTTGGGATTTCCATATTCTGTAACAGCTGCCTTTTCTGTAAACTGCAGATTCTGTTGTCAATGTGTTAGGCTCATTGCCAGCCTCACCCATTACTCTGTCTTCCAACCTGCACCATTCACATTCTCATTTATTGTGTGGTCTGTCAGCTGCCAGTCAGCATTCACTTCTGCATTATTTTTGCTCATGCTGAAATGCATCGTAGGTATAGATGGTCAACATATGTTACTGTCACACTTCAGGAGAGCAACTGAAGCACATTTCTGACGTTTTCCCTATATTCACAGCTGTGTACAATACCTTCCACATAAAAGCAAGTTCTTTATTAATTTTCATTGATCTCAATGTAATCCATTGATTTATTTTTGTGATCACTTTTGTTACATTAATTTAACAGCCAATACATGCTACACTGCTGTGGTTGTTATACGAGTTTGCTTTTAATCAATCTAATCTGCAATAATTTATTGTATAATATATTGTATAATCACATATATATTTGAGTAATTTTCATACTGTATAATAAAATCAAATAGTATAGCTGAATACAGTCATAATTTAGCAATAGGCTGCTACAGCCATCTTTTATCTAGCGATAAGTGAAGGTGCAGTTAGCACTCTTTTTTTTTGTGAAGTTAATATCTTCATTTATGTCTTGTTTGCATTTTCCTATGCATAATTATGTGTTTTCTGCATATTAAATGATCAGAGTGTTTCATATAAGTTTACGTAAAATATTTTATTAGTAAAGTCTGAAGGGTTGTGGCTGGATGACAATCTGTAGTTTGTTATTATAACTAAGCAGAAATAGTGAAATATTACAAGAACAAAACTGAAATTATAAAATGCTAACAACCAGTGGCTTAAATAATTTTCTGGGCTCCAGTTTTGCTTTTATTAAGTTATGAGAGTTGACAAGTTTTTGCTTAAATAGCTTTTTTTATTTGATGGGCAGCTTTATATACAAGAATGTGGAATGGCAATTGGTGCTAGTTTTGCATCCTTTTATGCTAATTTAACAATGGGTATACTTGAGACAGAATGCTTATATGTCATATCTTTCATTTGAAATAATGTAGTTTTGTATATTAGTTGAAGAAATATTATTTTTAATAGCTTAATAAAAATAGATATGGTTTATATTTTTAGAATTTAGTAGACAGATATGAAATTATTTATCTTGATTTTACAGTGTGTGACATTTCAAGAAGGAATTTGGTAAGTAAACTACATACAAAGACTACAGATGCACAAATGTTTTTTACTTAGCCATAGCCTTCATCTAGCACATCTTATGTCTGCTTCACCTTAGAGATAATTTGAAGAAATTATAGTGAATGGACTGATTTTTTTTTCTTTTAGAGAAAGTGGCATTTTTATTAAGTTATTTATTAATAGTAGTTATAAAGTGGATAATATTTTCATACCTCTGACGTTTTTAGGAATAAGCCTAGGAAACAGAAAAAGGCATAAGATGGTGTCTGTTCCTCCACTTTATAACTATGCCCCAATTTAATAGGTGGGTAAGAGGTTATTATATGTATATTTGTGAAATGTTGGAATGCTTTATGATATGGGAGCAAGAATTTATTATTTTGCCTCAAGATATGTGTGCAAGACTGACATTCTGTGATAGTACCATTATTTAAGAAATGGATACAAGGGTAATCTTTGTTTAGCAAGCACTGTGCAAAAGCAGAAGTGATGGGTTCTAACATTTAAATGAGCATTGGAGAACTCCTGGAGAAGTCTACTCCATTAAAACTGATACCACTAACTGGCTTTAGTAGATTCCTAGATCATTAGTGTTGGACATTTCTTGTGCACCATGTTCAAATGTCAATATTGATTGGTTAGTCAAATGACTTAGCTGATAGAGGTAACACCACTATAGTGGTGGGCCACCTTGAGACAACAGATGTTCCAGACCACCTCAAGGTTCTTTACTCTGCCATTCTCGTGAGTGGAAAGAAACTGTAGCTAAATGGATACCACATCTGATATCTTTATTGTTCAACCTGCAGTTGTTAGAAGAGAGCATGTCTTTCCTTGGCAATTCACTCCAATGAGGCCCATGGAAGAGAAACCTTTTTATGTACCGTTAGCCAGGATTTTCTTGGACTGGGAGGTGTGCATGGAAACAGACAGGTAGCAGTGTTTTTTTTTTTTGTACATTATTTTTTTCATTTTTTTTCACAATTACATAATATACAATCCTCATGCATGGTGCACTTTTTCTTACTTTACTCCAGTGGTTTGACACATCTCTATAATATTCTAGTTACTTCACTCTGCCCCAAGTTTTGAATAGTAGTAACTCTTCCCCTTCTTCCCTTTTCACTTTCTCTCACTCCAGCACCTCTCATTTTCATCTGCTTTATCCTTGTCCTTACAATTTCTAAAAATTTGCTGTCCAGCTCCCCTTTCTGGCCCTTGCCCCTTGTTTTCCTGTTTTTGACTGCTACAGTCTTCATCTCTATTATCATTAGTATTATTGCCTGCATTTTTTTCTTGCCAACACTCTTTTTCATTCTCTATAGCCTGCACTCAAATGTTCCAGGAGTTTTGCCCCCTGTTTCCATATATCCTCTTCCTGATTTCCTGATCCTTTGTCTAGATCATATGTGCCTAGGTATACTCCCAGAGCATATGCTTTATGCCTTCCCCTTATGTTGTGCATCTCCATCATCTTGATCCTGTTTTCTCTCCCTCTTTGTATAACCTTTCTGGTGTATTATACCATCCACACAGCACTGTTAATATCTGATGTCCCACTACATACATTTTCTGCATATCTGATGTTATTTTGTTGACTTTTTGCTATTCATATTCCTTCGTCTGTCAACCATCTTCCTTCTCCCATTCTTTTCTTATTTCATTCTTTTTGTCTTCTACCACATTTTCTCTCAGGTTTTCCTAAATCATTCTTTATTTTTAATTTTCCCCAAAGGGTGTTTCTTTCCCTTCTTTCTCTTCTGTTTCTAAGCTTCTGCTTACTCCATCCTCTCCAGCCAATTTTTTCCTCAGTCTAGAGTATGTCCAGCATTCATTTTGTGTTACTATTGTGAATACTGGCTGTCCTCCTGCTTCCTTATTGTGTTAATTCCTGTTTGGTCCTACTGCGATCACTTGCCTGCTGTATGCTCACAATTCACTTGCTTGCTTGAGGACACTTGATGGAATAGACAAGTGTTCAAGCTGCAACAAACTTGATCTCTTGTAATTACTTAGTTCCCATAGCCCTAACAAAATCATAACTCTAACACTAAAACTCCCTTCCCACTCCCTAAACTTAAAGCCCTCTTTTTGCTTCCTAAGCCCAAAACTCCAGTTCCCCTCCCTAAATCTAAAACTCCCTTCCCACTTCCTAACTGTAAAGTCCTCCTCCTGCTTTCTCATTATAAACCCCTCCCACTTCTTAATCCTAGCCACACCCATTCCCTCCCCAAAGCTGCTTGCCCAAATTCATATTTAAGTTCAAGCAGTAGCAGAAGCCTACATGAGTAACAGGTGGCTCAAGTTCCTGGCTTTGAGCTAGTGACTTTCAAGGGCTTGGGACGTGAATACCTGTAGTTAACCCTTTCTGTTTTCCTCTTGCCCCCTTTCCATTCCACATGTCTTCTCTGATTATGTCCCTTCCTCCTTCCATATGTCTTCTTGTTTCATCTCTGATTACATCCCTTCCTCCTTCCATATGTCTTCTTGTTTCATCTCTGATTATGCCCCTTCCTCCTTCTATATGTCTTCTTGTTTCATCTCTGATTATGTCCCTGCCTCCTTCCATATGTCTTCTTCTTTCATCTTTGATTATGTCCCTTCCTCCTTCCATAGGTCTTTTTCTTTTCCTAGTCCTCATCCTCATTCTTTCAGTCTTTTAAACTTTTTCCAACATCACACATGTCCTCTCTCATCTTATCTTTTGGTTTCCCCCTTACCCTATATCCACCTCAGTAGGTTGTATGATTAAATAAACTGAAGTATGTGCTATAACTGTGAGAATTATCATTAAAATCACATTGATCATCCCTAATTGTTTGTATGCCCTCCCATCTTCAGTATCTCCTGAATATTTTCTTTCGCTTTTTCACAGTCTGTTGTATTGAATTACTTAATGCTGATTCAAAATATACTTCCAAATATTTGGGGCATTCACTCTTCCGAATATGTTCCAACTTCCCTTTACTTTTCTTTCTCCTATCCTAATCATCACTGTCTTTTTGCAGTTGCGTCTAAGTCCTGAGGCCCTTTCAAACCTTGCAAAAATTGGCATTATTTCCTGTATGGCAATCTTTATATTCTCTTACATAAGCATGCAGTCATCTGTATCCATTAGGAACCCTGTCTGTAATCTGTGTACTTTAGGAAACCTGACTGTAGTCATGTTCTTCCCTCATGCTGTATTAACATCTCCCTCTCTTTAATTCCAGATCTTCTACAACTAGAGAAAAGAGCCCTAGGGAGACAAGGATCCCCATCTAGTCCCATCTGCCTACATTTAGTGTCTTGGACACTCTTTCATTTACCGTTACTTCTGTATATGACTTACGATGAGTTGCCTATATCAGTCTTTTAAAATGTGCCCCCTTTTGTTTTTATTGTAGTATAATGCAGAGTAATTCCCATCTGACTGTGCAGAAGGCCATTTGTAGATCAAAAAAGGCTATACTTGCATGTGCTTTTACCTTTTTCCCACCTCTGTTCATAACCTTTGTTAGTGCCCCTGAATTCATTCCTGGCCTTCCTCCTTTTACAAACTCATTCTTCCTCTCCTATAGCTTTCTCAGCATGATATCATCCAGACTCCTTCTAGTACTTTTACCATCGCCTTGATGTCTGTGTTTATTAAGGAGACTAATATATTTAGCTAAGTGTTGTACATGCCCTGGATTTCACATTAGAAAGACAGCTAGCACTTTAAAAAATAGAATTTATGAACATCTCTGTCAAATTAGTAAGCAGAATACCAATAATGTGTTGTTTAGGCATTTTGCTTCCAGTCCTGCATGTACTACATTTAAATTTGCTATCACAGACAGTCTCACAATTAACCCTAGGGGAGGTAACATTAAACACCTATTACAGGAGAAGGAAGATTAATGGCAACTATTATTAAATGCTATGAACCCCCCAGGTTTAAATGACAATATCCCTGTTAAACCAGTATTAAACAATAGGGTGTGTTCGAAGTATTAGTACAGAGTTAACTAACAAGGGTCTTTGTAAGCAAAGTTAAGTATAATAATTTTAATGAAATACAATTTTTAGAACATGAGTAGTAATTTTTATATTGTATTTTATTAGACATTTTTACACTTTTTAACAAATATTTTAGTTAATTAGTGGATTTTGAGGGTGTGTTTGTCTAAGTTATTTTTACTTTCATACAAGGAAGGGTAAGGTTTCATATAAGTTGTCCCACTAGCTATTGTTTTAATACTCATACTGTTGTTTTAAGAGATCATGCATTTAATTAGGGAGTTCCCAAAGGGAATGATTTTTTTTTGTTCATATAGTATATTTAAAATGTGTCTGTACTAATTCTGTTTGATTCTGAATTCCGATTGAAAAACATAGGAAACCAACATTTAATATATGCCAGCACAACTACATACAGAAACACATAAAAAACAAACCATATTACACTTCTCCAAATATAAGCAGGGGGGCAAGCACCCCTTCATCCCCCATGTGGGAGGCTGCACCCCCATACCCCTTGCTATTTAAAAATATCAACTCTGAGATCACACTACACAGAACAAACTGGCAAACATACCATCCCCCACTTCATGACTGCCTGTTTAAAATGTATAAAACTACCCTCAGCCTTCTATTAGAAGCATTACTTCACTGTTAAAACATTACACATTACTATATATCTCTGCAATACTTACCAGAGTTTCATAGGTAACCTCAGTCACGTTCCCTTCTTACTTGCTATATTATAACATAACACATCTTTGTGTTGTGTAGTACGATCTTGGAGTTGATATATTTAAGTAGCGGGGGGTTGTGGGGGCACATGGGGGGGTGTGCCCCACTGCTTATATTTGAAAAAGTATAATATAGTTTGTTTTTTATTTGTTTCTGCATGTAATTCTTCTGGAATATAGTACATGTTGCTTTCCTATGTTTTTTCAATGTTATGGGATTCAATGTTTTGAGTTTTCAGTGTTTTGAATTTTCAAGATTTCGGTCTCAATGTTTTGAATTTCAGTGTTATGGGCTTTTGATGTTCTAAAGTGATTCGTGTTTTCATCTTTCAAGCCTGCATAAACAAAAGCATATCTGGTGATTCCCTGCTGCGTGAGGAAAGTAAACATATATTTTCTTGTCTGTGAGTCATAAAGCTGCTTTCTGTTTTAGCTGCTCCATTTTGTTTTCTGCTTTAAGAAATCTGCTTGGCCTGGTGTTTTTGTTCAATGTGAAAGGTAGACATTTACATTAGCTAGGCTGCACATTTCATATGCTTTTCATTGGTTTTGCTTGACCTGGGGTTTTTGTTCTTTGTGAGAGACAGACACTTAAATTAGTTAGGCTGCACATTTCACATTTTTTTTCATTGGTTAAGTTACTTGAGTTATACTTTAATACACAGTGAATATTTGGGCCTTTGTCTTTTTCTGGAAAGATTTCAAGCCTTCATAAACTAAAGCACTGCTGATGATTCCCTGCTGGGTGAGGAAAATAACCCTATATTTTCTGGTCTGTCAATGATAAAGCTGCTTTCTGTTTTACCTGCTCCATTTTGTTTTCTGTTTTAAGAAATCTGCTTGGCCTGGTGCTTTTGTTCAATGTGAGAGGTAGACATTTAAATTAGCTAGGCTGCACATTTCATATGCTTTTCATTGGTTAAATTGTTTGAGTGCTGTTTCAATAAATGGGGAATTTCTGGGCCATTGTCTTTTTCCATAAAGATTTCAAGCCTGTATAAATGAACACACTGCTGGAGATTTACCCACACTCCCCTTCACTGACCTGCTTTCTAAACCTGCTGATTTTAAACTGCCCATGTAAATGGAGCTCAATAAGCTCCTCCCCTTCTACACTGCTGTTGATAACTTAAATGATTTTTTTTGCTTTTCCTTTTGCTTATATTGGAAAAGCGCCTCTCCTTGTCTGTTCTACTGATTTACTTGCTGCAAATTCATTATCTAGCTAGCTGTTGGATAAAGTAGTATATTTTTGCACTCTAGCAAGCACTTGTTTTTACATCAAGAGGTCAGTGGATTTTCCATCCAGTTGACTGGGAGGTAGCCAAGTCTTTTTAGATTGAGGAAACACTTGAGATTTCTGCATGAAGCTTTATTGGCTGGAGGGTTTATTAATCAGGTGATCTTGTTTGTTTTTTTTGCCTCTGCAAATTTTATAGAATTGAGAGGCTCTTGGCTCATTTATACAAAGCTAAGACTTTTATCGAATAATCACATTTTTATAAGCTTTTTAAGGTACCTGGTTATATCTGTATCTTTAAGTTTGTTTGTAGTAGCATTTTTGTATCTTTTATGTTTACTGTGCTTTTACATTAGGAAGACTGGGATAATTCATCTAGTAACAGTAGGTGTTTATCTGGTCTAACTGAGCTGGGGAGCACACAAAAGGACTCGGGTATTTTTTTAAATTCTCCTATATACCGTCACTACCCTTTAGCAGTTTCAAAAAAATGTATTGTTTGTTTGCGTCTGCTTTAAATAGTTAATTGCACAGCATGACATTGTATCTGTTAGTTGTATGGTTGTTGTTAGTAGTTTGTGTGGTCTTGTTACACTTGGACTACAAACCAGATATTCTGCATTAAGAATGTGTTCTTCAGAATTGTGCTGATCTAACCTGCCTGAGTTGGGGATTGCTGGTGGAAGGCTTATCGTGTGCTTTCCTGACTACTAGTTAGCTTAAAACTTGTTTTTCTCTTTGCTTGTATTTAAGAGTCCTGTTTGTGTGGTGATGCTCTTTGTGCAGTGGTGGTTAGCAGTGCCCTTGTATAGATACAAAACCTAGAAGCTCAGTTTTTCCTAAAGAGCTGTCAGTGAAACCCTTGCAAACTTTTCTGCTGCACCAGGAGCAACTCAGTTGTGCACTGAGCAGCGTTGCCTTATTGATCAACCTTAGTCTACACAAAGTATAGTTCCCTCTTGTAGTCTCAGAGTCAAGCTAACCCAGTCCCTTCCCTAATAAAACATACAGTAAGGGTCTGCTATCATGGACGAGCAGTTTCCCATCGACTCTCTGGCCAGCCTGATAAACATGGGCATCCTGAGGCAATGTAGCAATTGTCTCATATATACTGACAACCACTTACTTCTGAAACAAACAAATACTTTATATGAGATATGTAGTTACACTATGAAATTGGAGGCAAGACTTTCACATAAGGAAAAATTGAATGCCAAACAGGTTGTCAGCACACACACACACACACACTTCCCACACTAAATAAGGACACGGTACATAAACCCACATAAGTGGAGGTACTCACTAGTAACTTACCAAAAGATCACAGCCTCCCAAACAGAAACTACTTACACAGATAACAATGCAAAAAACAACCACAATATACAATAAGATGCAGACCAGTGTCTCAGCAGGTTGGGGGTTGATATAATGGTTAACGTCTTTCCCTCGCAAACAAAAGGTACATATTTTGATTCTCACCTTTGAAAGGGAAATTGGCTAGGCTTAAACTGGCCCACAAGGGCAGCTAGCCTAGTAGTTGTCTATGGATCTATGAACGTATAAGCCCATAAGGCGCAACACCACAGAACCTAATGTATTTTGAGACACAAGAATGTTTCCCCTCACCAGGCTAGATAAGTAGCAGGTTATGGTTAGCTGCCTGTCAGGTGCCAGAATCCATCAGGTCAGTCCATGGGTTGGGGGGAGGTGACTAAAGGTGTACCTCACTGGACTATATGAAGAAAGATATGACTGAGCTCTCAGATTATGTATCACAGTTAGGTATAAGAGTAGCCATACGCAGCATTCTACCTTCTCCAAGGATGATGCTACAATACAAACATAACATGATTGACTTTAGCAATTGACTAAGCTTCTGGTGTCAGTTCAAAGGGAGCCAATATCTGTCAGTCTGGGAAGACATGGTCGAAAGGCTGCACTTTTTTTTGCCAGAGATGGTCTGCACCTGTCTCCTCTAGGCTTTCGGATACCGGCATGAGGGAAACCTGCCTGGTGCTTATCTATGCATTACATTATCTATCTAGCCATCTATTTATCTGTCTGTCTGCCTGCCATCTGTCTGTCTATCCATCTATGTTGATATCTGTTTGTTTGCTTGCTTTTTGCTCACTCAGTCAGTTCTACCAGCCTCAGTCAATCTTGGTGGAGACCCAGAGTAACTTCCTCAGACCCTCAAGGAAACTACTGTATCATTTCACAACAGAGCACCTGAGGGCCTAATAACAGTAGGATTGCCAGTATATGTTAGGCATGCACGTAATGATTCAAGGTAAAATGGAACTGTTTGATAAGGTAGTTCTTTATTTAATAATTTAATAAATGTAGAACGATAAGGATAGATGGGGCGGCCACGGTGGTGGGGGCGGCCCGGTGTGGTGCAGTTAGCATTGCCCCCAAGAGCAAAGGGTTCTCGGTCCGTTCGATCCTCGGCTGAGGGTGCCTGAGTCTGCAAGTCCTCCTCCTGGTCCTGTGGGTCCGGTTTCCTCCCTCTAAGGATAGATGGGGCGCCACGTGGTGGGGGGGGGCCCACGGTGCAGTGGTGTAGCATTTGCGCCCACCAGCAAGAGGTCTCGGTTCGCGATCCTCGGGGGGGGGCTTTGCCTTCTGCTCTGTCTCCTCTGTCCTCCTCCCGTGGGGTTTCCTCCGGTGCGGTGCTCCCACATCCCAAAGACATGCTGTAGGTGGATTGGACACTCTAAATTGGCCCTAGGTGTGCGTGTGAGTGTGCCTTTCTGTGGAAGGTTAGGCGGGCGGCAAAAACTCGACACCGTAAAACTCCACTGCCATTCAATGACAGGTGATCGATAAAGCCGAAAGAAGAAGAAGAAGAAGAAGAACGATAAGGATAGATGATTATCATTTTTCTGTAGGTGTGAAATATATTGGAAGAGGAAAACATGCACTTTTGCAATAGCTGTACTAAGCATATAATTTATTGTTTTGCATTTAAAATAGGAAAGGCTCTTATTCATATCAACTGTATACTTGTTAATGAGGAGTGAAGTAAGTCAGAATATGATACAAGAGATTTATTTCCTGATTGTCAATAATTTGTTGGGGAGAAGGGGAATATAACTGTTTATACTTACCTTCATGCAAGTCACTGCTGACTAGACTGCGTGTCCTACTCTTCCCATTTTATAGCCATAGAGATTAGTACAGCACTTTACATTTCTGGGGGTCTAATAAGAGTCTGCACTGATTGCTGTATCTGAAACAGAGTCACGCTTCATTAGTTCCTTGATCTGCCTTGCTACTACTTCCAAATGTTATAAGTGTACATTTTGCCTCTCTTTATTTTAGGCTTGATTAATTATCTGTTTTTAATGTTGCCTTTATTTTCATTTTACTACTACTGAAATTGAGATTTTTTTTTAAATATGCACCTTCTTGGGTGTCTAAGCCCCTGCCAAGAACTTCCTGTACTTTCAACTACTCTTTGTGTGGAAAACACTTTTGCTTAGTTCAGTTGTTCTTGTTATAAGCACATATTACTTGACTAAAATTTAGAAGACTCTTTGTCAGCATCTGTCAACATTTGGAGAAGATGAGTACACTTTGCTTCACTGAGACTAATTTAAAATCTGAATCATTGCTGCTTTTGTGCAAGGTGATTTGCATAAAGTATCTCATGGTTTTGCATTTATTTGACAAATGTTCATGATTTATATTTTCTTTAAGATGTTCAGACTCAGAAGAGGTTTATCAAATTGTAGTTATTCATTCTGGAGGACTAAGCAAGTATGAAAAGATATTTGAATATGAGCACCGTATGACTGTCTTAGGTATATTTATAACACTTTTGTTATTTATTTTAATTTATTATAATTTCAGAAAAGCACAGTGCTATGTACACAGTTATGGGCATCAGAATTTATTTCTTGCTGTAGCACAGGAGGAAGGGCATAACAGCTGTTGACAATAATGATATACACCTAATGCAGATGGCATGCTTTTGATGAATTATTTATTATGAAAGTTATATTAATGGTGAAACCTCAAAGGCCAAATCTTCATGTTCCATTTGCATGAAGATGTTTCTTTCTTTTGATGAACTAGCAAGTTAACACTTCAAATAAAGTACACCTACTCCAGCACTCTATTTAAATATATATGAGAAATCATTGTGCAAATTGCTAAACATTTTTGACATTTGATGGACCACATCAGTTTTATTTTCTCCATGAAAACTGCAGGTGGATGTTTCTTTTTGCATGAATGATATAAGAATAATGAGGCGGCAAAGGCATTCCATAAAACCTGTGCAAGTCATCGAAAAGTCGAGTCACTGTTAGTTCTTCAAAAACACAGTATGCTTGGTTCTTATGATATCTTTCCAGGGAATTAATACACATCACAGTTGCATGTTTATGCATGTTAGAAATGCAATGTAAGCATGTATTTATGGTGGTCCACTGGTTAACATTGTCGCCTCACAGCAAGAGGTACTGCAGTTTGACTCTTGGATGGCCTCCCTTCTGAGTGGAGTCAGCATGTCCTCCCTGCATTTGCGTGAGTTTCCTCCAGGTATTCCAGTTTCTTCCCACATTCCAAAGACATGCTTTCTGGAGCATTTCTCCCCAGGCCTCTGCTGAAAATTGGCTCTGTCCTAGTCGGAGTTTCCTGGTCAACAAATTTTAAATAAATAAATGTGTATATAAAGAAGTTTGATTTTCAGTGTGATTCAGGGTAATTAGCATCCTCAAAGAATCAATTAGGGAGCAATGTCTCTTGTATGTGTCCCAGTATAAGGAAGAGTAATTGAAATTATGAAAACAAATTGTCTGACAATTATATTAGTTTATTTTTGTAGTAAACATGAAGCATGAAAACATCTTGATAGACATATTACACAAGTTTTCATATACATCTGGAAGCATTGCAATGAAATATATTGAGTGTCAAAAAATAACTGCACTTGAATGTTTCAGTGATGGAGGGTTAGGAGTTTTGCTTGCACTACTTTTACAAACAGACCTATGAACATTATGGACAGAAAATTAAGTGGTTGCAGTACCTAGGAACAAATAATGGATGTCAAAATAGTGCAGATTAACAAATATAGAAAAAACAGAAATGATCTTTGTAATACTTAGAACTCAGTCTGTAAGGCAGTATATTATGGTCTTTAACAGTGGTTGTAGAGGTGTCAGACCATAATTACTTTTCACAAAAGGGGAGCTGAGCCCATTTTGATGTGGCTACTTGAGGTGTTCAAGAAGAAAGGGGTACTATCACTAGCTTATGGAGGAATGTAAAACTAAGTACAAAGTACAGGATGGTTAGATGGGCAGCTATACCTGGACCTCCCTTGGAAGACAAAACTGACAAGATACTGGCCAAATTGGTTAGGCTCTCTGTCGAGATGTGAGGGTTAGTAGATGCCTTAAGGGGGTGCAGGAAGTACATTTATAGGGCTGTAATGGGAGGCTGCAAGGGCAAAATGAAGGACTGGGTAAAATGCAGCAGGAGCTGGGGAGATGTGTGTAAGTCTAGACTAGCTGTATGACTAGAGTCATTGTGATATTATACATTCAACATACTGATCTAGAGAGCAGATGGCGAGAATGCTTACAGATATGTGAAGTAGAAAACTACATCCATTCTAGACTGCCTGTCTTGTAAAGATTTGTAGCTAGACCAAGCTCATAGTGTTGGAAGGGAAAATTTAGACCCAAAATGAACTTGCCATACTGTCTGAGAATGCCACTCATGCAAAAGGAAGCTGTGGGTTATGGCAACAGCAGGATACTTAAATGATCTTTGGTCAGAAAGTTGTAAGATGAAAGTGGTAGACAGCTTCCTCATGGAGCTGCATCAAATTTCCAGCAGTGCAATAGATGGCATGAAGGACAATAACCACATATTTGAATGTTATGAGAAACTGTTACAATTTAATAAGGAGACTGGACAGAAGATGTTGGTGAGGGAACTATGTAGCCATGGAGGTGAGTGTAACTGCAGGTAATTGCATTATGGAAGAATAATGTGTCAGGAGGTAGTCGGGCACAAGTAATCCAATGTGTAACAATAAGTTAGACTGTTCCAAAAGAGAGCAAGGAAAAAAACCTGAAATGTGGAAGGAGGAAGTAGAATATGTCAGGAGGCAGTGAGGGACAAGCCCTTTGTGTTTGTTTATTTATCTACCATTTGTTAGCCAGCTGAGTGGACTGAGTGAAGTACCCTTTTCATCTGTGACCAAGGCCAAGTAGACAAAAACACTACATAAGACAGAATATAAAATGCAGTAAAATAGTTGTGTTTTATAGAATGTACAAAACTAACTATATAGTAAACAGTTATGAATCATTTCAGAGTATAATGAAACATATATATCAAGAAACAGTCATCTTTTACTCTCTACTTACTAAGAGACACTGACATTTACGCGTGTAGCTCATACTCGGACTGCTTCTTTCTCTTATATTTTCTTTGCGTGTAGCTCATACTCAGACTACTTCTTTCTCTTATATTTTCTTCGCGTGTAGCTCATACTCAGACTAGTTCTTTCTCTTATATTTTCTTCGCGTGTAGCTCATACTCAGACTAGTTCTTTCTCTTATATTTTCTTCACTTCTTGGCTTACTATTCTCATTATTTATATCCTGCTGTCTTTCTTTTTTGGAACTGCATGCCTACAGGGAAGTCAGCCTTGGTGTCCCCCTTTTTTTCTTATTTCTCCTTGACCAAGACAGTTATTAAATGACTTTCAGCTCTGAACTAGTATTTGTGCACAGTCAACATTAACTCAGTGCATTCAACTGTCTCTTTAGTGTGTTTTCATTTTGCCATGAAAGTGTCCCTGCAAGCAAATAGATATGTATGTAACAGTGAAGTCTGCAGTTTTTGAATACCAGTCAGTGGGCTATATTTTTATGTAAATTGTAAATATTATAACAGCCTAAAACAGAGAACTTTGTCCACTATAACAGCTCCATTTTCTTAGATCACAGCAGTCCCATTAGTACTTTCTCCTTTAATGTGCTGCCTTTATTGTTTTTAGCAGTCATTTGTCTCCCTTCCTCTTAAGTTTATTTATCTTCTTGTCTAACCACTTTTAGTTCTGAGCCAGCATTTTTCCAAAGCAGCACTCTTGGATTCTTGCTTACTTTTCCTCATTGGTTTGCTGATCTGTGGGGATTGAGGTAGCCTCTGGATTTTGCATTTCAAAGTCTAGAAACCTGCTTACATTACACAGTTGTTCAAACAGTTAAGTGCAGTCTGTTACTGTTATCATCATTAGTCAGGCTAAGGTGATATTGGACTAATTCCCTTACTAAAACTGTGTCCTAGAGCAACAAAATCAAGATTTTTATCTACTAGCACAGAGGCTTTTTAAACTGCATTATTCCTTTTACTTATCTCTTTCTCAGCAGATTTGTGTTTTTTTTTTCCTCTGTTCCTTTGCCAAGTTTACAACTCGCTTCATTTGTCCTTGCTAATGCCTGGGCTGTCTCTGCTCCCCTACTCTACCCCCAATTCCCATCCACTCCCTTTTACTCTACATTTATACTTCCATAGACCGCCAACAAATTCCTCAAACTGATACTATCAATTCCCTCCAAAAAAAAAATTGATAGAATCACTCCCAGAAGTAACACCCATTCTAGTTTACCACCTAGGACATTCAAACTGTCTTAATCCTTGCCCCCTTTAACTATCAAATTACATCTCTACAACTAACCCAATACCCTTCTAACATTTTCTAATCTTACTTTACAACAAAGATAAACCCAAGTTAAATAAAATGCCCCAACTCACATTATTTTATTATTCCTCCTCACTCTACTAGCCTTCGTCACCAATTATCAAATCTGCCTCCTTCAAATACTTAGCACGTCGACCAATTCTCACAATGAATATCAGCACCTACACAGCCTGTCCTTCTCCATATCACCCTATCTCTACAAACAAACCATATATGATTTATTTATCTATAAATATTTCAAAACTATATATCCAATTTTAATATCAAATACCAAACCAAGACAAAAAATATAACTGACATAACACTTCCCTCTGTAAAATATCAATTCAAAAAAATTAGTGGAGATATTCACTCCAACCCAGGTTCCACTGTTCATAAAACCATCACTTCCACCCCCAAAATAAACCAGTCACCTAATACATCTCAAAAAAAGAAAAACAATCAAAACTTACCTTACTAAATATTAACATAAAAAGTATGTGCAATAAAATCCATGATACACATGCCTACTATGCCACATACACTCCTGAAATAGTCATAACTACTGAAACCTTGTAAAAAAAAAGACATTAAAGGACAGTGAGATCACCCCCCATACAATATGGCAAGCATGACAGACAAAATAAGCATACAGGTGGTGTAGTAATCATCTATACAAATTATCTAACCATCACGTTACTTCCACAGAAAATACCCACATTTAACAATAATGAACGTGTTACAAGACTCCTAAAAAAATCAGCAATATGAAAACTATATATTTACAAGCAATTTATATACCACTAAGGAATAACATTGTAACTGCCGAAAGCAACCTGTATTGGATATCCCAACAAATTAACCATGAAACTATAATTCTTGAAGACTTAAATATAGAATGGTAATTCCACTACCCATACTGAATCCATAAACTTGTACAACTTCAGACAATTAAAAACCACGCACCTAACAGAATCAATAAAACTTCAAGAAAACACTCAACATTAGACTATATTTTTGCAAATTGACAAAAGTAGGCTGCCTCTCAGATAGCATAAGTGACTATATAAAAACATATGCCATTAGAACTCACCATAACCTAGATAAACATTATCTATAATCAAATATGAAATACAACCAATTTCAGCAAAGATATTTTCAATGCAACACTAAAACAATATAACTGAAATGTACTTAGAATAATGCCCCTAGATAGTGCTGCACTTTAAGAACATATTCTTACAGACCTTAAATAACCTATCATCATTACATAATAAAAGAATAAAGTTTAATCCTGCATCATGGCTGACAAAAGAAACAAAAAATTAATGTTAAAAAGAGATAAACCCTGGAAAATTGGTATAAAAATAGAAATCAATATGCCTTCCAGCAATGTAGACATCACAGAAATCTTGCAAAACTCCATGTCAAATAGGATAAGCAGACACACAATACCAACCCATAAGACAAACATAAAAACAACCCAAAACATTTTTGGTCATCACTAAATAAATTACTCCACCCTAGCAAGATCACTACTCCATCTCTAGAAACAGACAATATGACAGACTATATTCCTATCCCATTTAAATCCTACTTTATACAATCAATATTATTTCTCTTAGACACTAATACATACGCCCCCCTCTCTCTCTACCACAGTCCAATCAAAACCACCCACACTTCTTCAGTATTAGTCCAATACCTACCTCATTCATAATGAAGTTGCTCCTTAAACTAAAAACTACTTTCATAGCTGTAGACCAATTTCCATCACAATAGCTACAAATTGCCGAAGAAATCATAACCTTCCCTGGGTCCATACTAATCAATAGGTCCATAGCAGAAAGATATGCCCCATCACTGTGAAAAATTTCCTACATTATAACACTGCACAAAGGTAGCACATCAATAGAGTTTAATAACTATAGACCAATAGAAATTCTCTCCCTCTCCAAAATATTAGAGAAATGCATCCATATGCAGCTGATGTAGTACCTAACCTCAAAAAACCTGCTCTCAGAAACACAACATGGCTTTAGACTCCACCACAGCACCACTACTGTGCTGCTAAATTTTTCCAGTATAATAACCCAACATAGAAACAGTGGTCTGCTTGTGTCCACTGTGTTCTTAGACTGGTCAAAAGAATTTGATACTGTCTCGCAACTGTTTGTTTGACTGTCTTCAGTAGGACATTCACAATACTCCTTGTTGTGGTTTCTTAGTTACCTATCTGGAAGGCAACAAACCTACTAATCTTTTCAACCAGTTACTATAGGCATCCCTTAGGGCTCTAGCCTGGGTCCTCTCCTGTTAAATATATTTATTAATGACCTTCACACCTCCCCCCCACCATGGTAGTTTAGTTCATTATGACTCAACATTAATATGTGCTTCCTAAACTATAAATAAGCTCCACGACATTACCCAAAAATCTTTCTTCTTTGTAGAAACTTGGTTCGAAGGATCAAACCTCCTACTCATCCCCAAGAAAACTAAGTTAATGCTTTTTTACCTCAAAAAGTTGCCAACATTGAAAGTAGTATTTTATCATAAAGTCAGCAAATAATACTGTCATTGAAATTGTAACTCACAGTAAACTTCTATGCATTATAATATGACCAACATATACTTCACACCATTAAATCTATGCACAGAAATTTGGCTGCCTTTATAGGATCAATGGATTCCTTACAGATACTGCAAGAAAAATGTTATTGCCAACTATCTTATATGCCTGTCCTATCCTAACAAACTTAAACAATACTAAAATAAATCAGCAAGTAAAAAGCAATGTAGGAGATTTATTATAAAGCAACTGTTGAGCACTTTCGGCTGAAATAGCCTTCATCAGAACATGCTGAATAAAAAATTACAGCCATTTAAACACAATGCATTTGGGTAACATGGTCCCAATAAAATTTAGTTAAGTTAGTTGAAAGAACATATCCCACAAAATAGAGACCTGTCTCCTTCTGCATTTTTTATTCAGTATGTTCTGATGAAGGCTATTACAGCCAAAAGTGTTCAACAACTGGTTTATAATAAATCTCCTATGTTGCTTTTTACTTGGTGGTTTATTTTAGTTTGCTTGTTACTGCCTTTTGGGACTGACGTTATCATTTTTTGGTAGACTTAAACAATACTCAAAGAAAGAAATTTGCCTCTTCCCACAATAAAATAGCTACATTTGCCACCAATCTCCCTCCTAGGACCCACCATTGTCTTAGCTTAATGCAATTAAACTGGCTTGAATTATACAACTGCCTAACATATTCACAACTAACTACAGCACGTAAAGTCATTCATTATTCAGAAAAATGCTCTGCACTACAAAACTTCACTTAACTGCCCTACTGTCCAACAAGTGACCTCCACTCTGTTAATAAATTCTTATTACTTACAGATAAGTGAAATAATTTTGCAGGAGATTTGCTGTTCTCCTAATACATTGCTAAACTCTGGAATAGTATCCCCATGCATATAAAACCCTCCAACAAACTCAGTAGTTTTAAATCTCTGCTTACACAACATCTTAACCAGTCCTGGTCCTGCACATGCTCATCACAAGGTTAAGACTTTGTGTTTATAGTACGGTACTCTCCAAATATTCTCCTTGAACAGAATACTGTCAACCTGTCACAGAAATGACAAAACATTTTTTATATGTAACTGCTGCCTTTACAATCTATTAAGTTGCACGTGGGCTTTCTCTTTAGTAACTTCCACCTCTGTAAAATCTTAGAATGCATAAATGTAACTACTGTTTGTATATAAATGTAAATAGAAATGTAACTACTCTGTGTTTAACTGGAACATACAATAATGCAATGTAAGCAAATGGAGATTTTCTCCCTGGGCCTCCACTGGAAATGGTCATTACCCAGTCAGGCTTTCCCAGTAAACAGAGAGAAATAAACACATTAATAAAAAGAGCAAACAAGACAAATGTTTATAGTGTTCTGTGTAAAGAAGGATATAAAAATTCATGTGCACATAATGATTACAGTGGTTCATTTGTATCATGTGAGATGTGCAGAGACGAGGGACCAGTCTAGAAACTTCACCTCCTATAATAAGACAAAAAAAAAGAGAAATACATAAGGAAGAGACCCATTGCTGTAAATGATGAAAAATGTGAAACCATTCAAATATTAAAAATATTAACAGTATCTAAAACATATTTAAAATGTTTCTACTTTAAATAATAATATATATTATATGTTGTATAATATATAATATATTATATATAATACATTTAAAAACATATTAACTTATGACACCACATCCAATAACTGTTGCCCTTTTCTTAAGAACACACTTCAAAGACACACTGTGAATGAGACCAGGGTGAACAGTAATATTTTACCTAAGCTGCCAAATCAATTTTTGTATTTCAAGGACATTCCTCCAGAACCCCCCCCCCCAAGAAAATGGGATAACTACTCTTTACAATATATAAAAGGAACTAATGTTCTAACAGGTCATAGCATGACAATCAAGTGCACTTTTACCAGTGTGCTTCCTGATACCATAGCAATGCTGGTATATCCTTTTTATCTGAAGACAATTCTCCATTTCCCCTTTATAAAAGGAGAAACATGTATCACAGCAAATCAGGTACTATAAAGTGCAAACTTTGAGAGAATATTGAAAAAAGGTTGACTTCTTAGATTCTGTTGATATTTTTAAAGAATTTGTATGCATTATGTACGTGGGCACTTTAAGTGGGCATGTGCTTGTGATGGAGTATTTGATTAGTACATGTTTTTAAGTGCTCTCTGTAGTTCTGATGAAGTCTTTAATTTTAAAAAAGATGAAAGCACTTAACCAGAGTTGTTAGAGTGGAAGGATGTTCAGTTTATTAAATATTTATTGTGTAAGTGTCTGTGTTGTGTACCTGAATTTTAAAGCGTTTTTTTACTTGGTTAAATTGAAACAGGAGCAAACTGAAAAGACATGTAGATAAGAAAATTGTCTTCCTAACTTCTAATCAACACAGGAAACTCAAATGGCATAATGCTATTCTGAAGTGGTCAGACATCCTCATTGGCAACAAGTGTATGTTTTGGCAACTTCAGAATATTGTGATTCAACTACTTGATAAAACAAGGTGACACCACAGAGCATTTATGACTATAGTTTATGAGTAATACCTGCAGTGTATTTCATTAAACTGGAATTTGGTATACTGGTTATAGGTGAAGTCACACAAAGCCAGTATAAGCAGATCATTTTCCTGCAGGTTCCCATTCAAAACTCATCCAATATAATTATCTCCTGAAGAGTTTACCAGTTTTTATGTGCTATGTGCAATTGAATTTTGAGTTTATGTACTATGTCATGGGGTCACTGACCTCTGTCTGAGAGTCACAAGGCTACCTTGCTTGCTTCTTGCCGCTATGTCTCATGCCGCTGACCCCCCCCCTTTGGTAATCTGACTTCCAAAGTCCCCCCTTCCTGTCTTTCATTGCTATTAGCTGTATGAGGTATTTAAGTACTTTTCCACCCACTATTTTCCACAAACCCATAACACTGAGTGCTCACCCAGCAAACCAATATTGCTCTTGTGTAAACCTCCCTAACTACAAACTGTTTCTTTCACATTTTCCCAGAGTTCCCATCAACTTGGTGTCCTCTCCATACTCTGAGAGAGTCTTCATTTACCCCGTCTCCATCTTTGCCAGATAAGAGATTCATTTTATTATTTTGAACTTCAGTTAACAGTTTTAGAGGGCTACTGTTTCAGTTTTTCTTTATTTGTCAATTATGCTATTTTAAATCATTTTAAAGGCTTTTAAAAATTGAAATCACTTTGTACAGGTAGTTTAAGTTATTTTGTGGTAGCAATACACTATCAAGTAATCTTTTTTTTAATATTTTATTATCCCCATTACAAAGTCAGGAAGGGCATCTGGCTAAAAACTTCGCCAAAACATTTCATGCAGTCACCAAGAAAAATTTTTATACCGGATCAGTCGAGGCCTGGGTTAACAACGACCGCCACCAGTACTGTTAGCCTACAGGGTGTTGGCGGAAATTGGGCTACTGCTGGCCGAAGGAGGAGAAGAGGCGGAAGACATGGCCAAAGGCAGGAGGAGAGGAGAAAGGCTAGGACTGTGGTAGTGAGGGTCGGAACTTTGAATGTTGGCAGTATGACTGGTATAGGGAGAGAGCTAGCTGATATGATGGACAGAAGGAAGGTTGGTATATTGTGTGTGCAATAGACCAGATGGAAGGGGAGTAAGGCTAGGTGTATCGGAGGTGGGTTCAAATTGTTTTATCATGGTGTGGATGGGAGGAGAAATGGCGTAGGAGTTATTCTGAAGGAACAGTATGCTGAGAGTGTTTTGGAGGTGAAAAGAGTGTGGGATAGAGTGATGTTTATGAATCTGGAAATTGATGGCGTAATGATGAATGTTGTTAGTGCGTATGCTCCACAAGTTGGGTGTGCAATGGATGAGAAAGAAAAATTTTGGAGTGAATTGGATGAAGTGGTGATGACTGTACCCAAGGGTGAGAGAGTGGTGATTGTAGCAGATTTCAATGGGCATGTTGGTGAAGGGAACAGAGGGGATGAGGAAGTGATGGGTAGATATGGTGTTAAACAAAGGAATGCAGAAGGTCAGGTGGTAGTGGATTTTGTGAAAAGGATGGACATGGCTGTGGTGAATACATATTTTAACAAGAGGGAGGAGCATAGGGTGACATACAAGAGTGGAGGAAGATGCACACAGGTGGATTATATCTTATGTAGGCGGGCCAGTTTGAAGGAGATTGGAGACTGTAAAGTGGTGACCGGAGAAAGTGTCGTTAGGCAGCATAAGATAGTGGTTTGTAGGATGACGTTGGTTATCAAGAAGAGGTGGAGGAGTGTGAGGGCAGTACCAAGGATCAAGTGGTGGAAACTGAAAAAGGGTAATTGTGAGGTGGAGTTTAGGGATGAGTTAAGGCAGGCACTGGGTGGCAGTGAAGAGTTACCAAATAGCTGGGTAACTACAGCAGAGCTAGTAAGGGAGATGGCTAGAAAGGTGCTTGGTATCACATCTGGACAGAGGAAGGACGACAAGGAGACATGGTGGTGGAATGAGGAAGTACAGGAGAGTATACAGAGAAGGAGGTTGGCAAAGAAGAAGTGGGATTGTCAGAGAGATGAAGAAAGTAGACAGGAGTATAAGGAGATGAGGTGCATGGCAAAGAGAGAGGTGGTGAAGGCTAAGGATAAGGCATATGAATAGTTGTATGAAAGGTTGGACACTAAGGAGGGAGAAAAGGACCTGTACCGATTTGCTAGATAGAGGGACCGAGCTAGGAAAGATGTGCAGCAGGTAAAGGTGATAAAGGATAATGAGGGAAACATACTCACAAGCGAGGAGAGTGTGTTGAGGAGATAGAAAGGGGTTGATGAATGAAGAGAATGAGAGGGAGACAAGGTTGAATGATGTAGAGATAGTAAATCATGAAGTACAATGGATTAGCAAGTAGGACGTAAGGATAGCTATGAAGAGAATGAAGAATGGAAAGGCTGTTGGCCCAGATAATATACCTGTGGAAGCATGGAGGTGTTTAGGTGAAATGGCAGTGGAGTTTTTAACCAGACTGTTTAATGAAATCTTGGAAAGTGAGAGGATGCCTGAGGAATGGAGAAAAAGTGTTTTGGTACCGATTTTTAAGAATAAGGGTGATGTGCAGAGCTGTAATAACTACAGAGGGATAAAAATGATCAGTCACAGCATGAAGTTATGGGAAAGAGTAGTGGAAGCAAAGTTAAGAAGGGACGTGATGATTAGTGATCAGCAGTATGGTTTCATGCCAGGAAAGAGCACTACAGATGTGATCTTTGCTCTGAGAGTGTTGCTGGAGAAGTACAGAGAATGTCGGAAGGAGTTGCATTTTGTTTTTGTAGACTTAGAGAAAGCATATGACAGGGTGCTTAGAGAGGAGTTGTGGTATTGTATGAGGAAGTCAGGAGTGTCAGAAAAGTATGTAAGAGTGGTACAGGATATGTACGAGGGTAGTGTGACAGCGGTGAAGTCTGCGGTGGGAGTGACGGATGCATTTAAGGTGGAGGTGGGGTTACATCAAGGATCAGCTCTGAGCCCTTTCTTATTTGCAATGGTGATGGACAGGTTGACAGACGAGATCAGACAGGAGTCCCTGTTGACTATGATGTTTGCATATGACATTGTGATCTGTAGTGAGAGTAGGGAACAGGTGGAGGAGACCCTGGAGAGATGGAGATATGTTCTAGAGAGAAGAGGAATGAAGGTCAGCAGGACTAAGAAAGAATATATGTGTGTGAATGAGAGGGAGGATAGAGGAATGGTGAGGATGCAAGGAGTAGAGGTGGCAAAGGTGGATGAGTTTAAATACTTGGGGTCAATAGTTCAGAGTAACGGTGAGTGTGGAAGAGAGGTGAAGAAGAGAGTACAGGCAGGATGGATTGGGTGGAGAAGAGTGTCAGGAGTAATTTGTGACAGACGAGTACCAGTAAGAGTGAAAGGGAAGGTCTACAAGAGGGTAGTGAGACCAGCTATGTTATATGGGTTGGAGACAGTGGCATTGACAAAAAGGCAGGAGTTTGAGCTGGATGTGGCAGATTTAAAGATGTTAAGATTGGCACTGGGTGTGATGAGGGTGGACAGGATTAGGAATAAGTATATTAGAGGGTCAGCCCAGGTTGGAAGGTTTGGAGACAAAGCCAGAGAGGCACAATTACGTTGGTTTGGACATGTGCTGAGGAGGGATGCTGAGTATATTGGGAAAAAGATGCTAAGAATGAAGGTAACAGGAAAAGAGGAAGGCCTAAGATAAGGTTTATGGATGTGAGAGAGAGGACATGCAGGTGGTTGGTGTGACAAAGCAAGATGCAGAGGACAGGAAGAAATGGAAACAGGTGATCTGCTGTGGCTACCCCTAACGGGAACAGCTGAAAGAAGATGATAATTATCCCATTACAAAGTGGGAGTCCTACACAGCCTTATATTTGGAGGCACTTACTAGAGGTATAAATATATTAGGCCTCGTACTCACAAATGTGAGAGAACACTGCACCATTCACCCCCCCCCCCCCCCGTCATGTCCTCTCTGGTAAAAGCAGCCTCCTTCAAAATAGGAATCAGTTCCATAATCCCTGCAAACCCTGCAGCACTTAGAAAGTACTCTAAAGCAAACTGCCTTTTATTAAGTGATGACCTGTCAACATTTCAAAGGCAGCACACAACAGCATGCCGAGCTGTTGGAAAATGGGGCCACATTCACAGAACCTAGAGATGTTACAAATCATTTGGCTGACTAACTCAGCTCTAACTCTACTGCCCTTCTCACCCCCAGCTGCCATTGAAGAAAGACCATCTAACATAATCCCTCCAACTATCAGTAGGGAGCGGGTCTTAGGTGCGTTCTCTAAGGCCAAGAATACAGCTTCAATAGGTGCTGAAAATATCCCAGGATGCCTTCTAAATAGTCTGAAATATGACCAATCAGGGTACCCATTCAACCACAGCTTCTGCACAGGCTTCATGACATGCAAATGGAAGACTTCACAAGGGTGGACAATCAATGGATCCTGGGAACTACAAACTCACTAGTCTGACTAGTCTCATATGCAACGCCATGGGAAGAATTATCCACAGAAATGATCAATGACATAAGAAAGCATCTGACACTAGACCTAATCCAGGTCAGTTGTGACAAAGGCAGTTCATTCCTCCTTAACCTGGTGAACTTCTTTGAGAAGGTCATCAAGGCAATAGATGAGAGCAAAATGGTGCCTACTGCCTATTATGACTTAGTTAATGCATTTGATATAATATCCCTCTCAGGCACTGTAAACAAATGTACAGAATTCCCATAAACCCCTATGTATTATGACTTAGTTAATGCATTAGATATAATACCCCTCAGGCACTGTAAACAAACTTACAGAATTTGCATAAACCCCTATGTATTATGACTTAGTTAATGCATTTGATATAATACCCCTCTCAGGCACTGTAAACAAACTTACAGAATTCGCATAAACCCCTATGTATTATGACTTAGTTAATGCATTAGATATAATACCCCTCTCAGACACTGTAAACAAACTTACAGAATTCCTAGAAACCCCTATGTATTATGACTTAGTTAATGCATTTGATATAATACCCCTCTCAGACGCTGTAAACAAACTTACAGAATTCCCATAAACCCCTATGTATTATGACTTAGTTAATGCATTAGATATAATACCCCTCTCAGGCACTGTAAACAAACTTACAGAATTCGCATAAACCCCTATGCAACTCACTAGATAGCCAGCTGGCTCACAGATTGGACCCAAGAAGTTAGGACTGGACAGGCCATCTACACAAAGTTGCTGGTCACCAGTGGAGACCCAAGGGCTCTGTGCTGGGTCTGCACCTCTTTGGCATCTATTTTGTGAAAGTCAAGGCCAATGTCAAGGGCCTCTGGCTTATCAAGTATGCAGATGATTGCAAGATAACAGCAATCATAGAAACCTTCCAGGATACTAACATCTTACAGGAAGGAGTAACACAGACAAGCAATCAAAGAAACCCCCCAGTATACTGACATCTTACAGGAAGGTGTAACACAGACGAGCGATCAAAGAAACCCTCCAGTATACTGACATCTTACAGGAAGGTGTAACACAGACAAGTAATCATAGAAACCCTCCATGAGACTAACATCTTACAGGAAGGTGTAACACAGATGAGTGATTATAGAAACCCTCTAGGATACTGACATCTTACAGGAAGGTGTAACACAGATGAGTGATTATAGAAATCCTCCAGGATATTAACATCTTACAGAAAGGTGTAACACAGATGAGCGATCAAAGAAACCCTCCAGTATACTGACATCTTACAGGAAGGTGTAACACAGACGAGCGATTTATAGAACCCCCCAGTATACTGACATCTTAGAGGAAGGTGTAACACAGACGAGCGATCAAAGAAACCCTCCAGTATACTGACATCTTACAGGAAGGTGTAACACAGATGAGCGATTATAGAAACCCCCCAGTATACTGACATCTTACAGGAAGGTGTAACACAGATGAGCGATTATAGAAACCCCCCAGTATACTGACATCTTACAGAAAGGTGTAACACAGATGAGCGATCAAAGAAACCCTCCAGTATACTGACATCTTACAGGAAGGTGTAACACAGACAAGTAATCATAGAAACCCTCCATGAGACTAACATCTTACAGGAAGGTGTAACACAGATGAGTGATTATAGAAACACTCTAGGATACTGACATCTTACAGGAAGGAGTAACACAGACAAGCAATCAAAGAAACCCTCCAGTATACTGACATCTTAGAGGAAGGTGTAACACAGACGAGCGATCAAAGAAACCCTCCAGTATACTGACATCTTACAGGAAGGTGTAACACAGACGAGCGATCAAAGAAACCCTCCAGTATACTGACATCTTACAGGAAGGTGTAACACAGACAAGTAATCATAGAAACCCTCCATGAGACTAACATCTTACAGGAAGGTTTAACACAGATGAGTGATTATAGAAACCCTCCAGGATACTGACATCTTACAGGAAGGTGTAACACAGATGAGCGATTATAGAAATCCTCCAGGATATTAACATCTTACAGAAAGGTGTAACACAGATGAGTGATTAAAGAAACCCTCCAGTATACTGACATCTTCCAGGAAGGTGTAACACAGATGAGCGATCAAAGAAACCCTCCGGTATACTGACATCTTACAGGAAGGTGTAACACAGATAAGTAATCATAGAAACCCTCCATGAGACTAACATCTTACAGGAAGGTGTAACACAGATGAGCGATTAAAGAAACCCTCCAGTATACTGACATCTTACAGGAAGGTGTAACACAGACGAGCGATTATAGAACCCCCCAGTATACTGACATCTTAGAGGAAGGTGTAACACAGATGAGCGATCAAAGAAACCCTCCAGTATACTGACATCTTACAGGAAGGTGTAACACAGATGAGCGATTATAGAAACCCCCCAGTATACTGACATCTAACAGGAAGGTGTATGTTAAATAAAATTAAGAATTCAGTACACAGGAGGTTCAGATTCAAAAGTTTACTAGTGTACACCAGGAGGCAAAAAACGTACAAGTACAGAATTTTGTCTGACATGAAACAGGAAGCACACAATTTTATATAGGTTTAACATTCAAGCTATGCCCACCTTACTGATGTGATATGTCACAGGGCATCTACATCACTTTAGCTTACAAGCTTCTATTCATTTAATCTGTTGATGCTGCATATTTAAAAAAAAATTTTCCTTTAGATACAATACGGCCTTGCTATCCAGCTGGTCAGTCATAATGTCTTTCTGTAAAGTTACTTGTTCAAGGTTTCATATCAGTTCGAATACAATAGCAGCTTCAGTCTTTTAATGTATGTATTTGTTCTCTGTTATACTTTCTCACACAGCTGCGTGCTATCTAAGTAACACATATACAAGGCCAGATCATTCCAACAGGAAAGAGCAGAAGATTTCATTATTTCACACATTTAATTTCCTGACCCAGCAGATAATCACTTATGAAAAGCATAAACATTAAAACTTGCTAAGCTAGCATTCTGTCAGGGTCAGAGATCAGCTTTTGCTTCAAGCCACACTGCAGTTTCAAAACTACTTCACATTTAGACATGAATTAATTTTACTACTATATGATTAATAGAATAAAATGCATTATATACTACTTTGCTTTTAAACTAGCATTTCTCATGTATTCAAATACACATTTTTCTAACAGTGTAACACAGATGAGTGATTATAGAAACCCTCCATTATACTGACATCTTAGAGGAAGGTGTAACACAGACGATCGATCAAAGAAACCCTCCAGTATACTGACATCTTACAGGAAGGTGCAACACAGATGAGCGATTATAGAAACCCTCCAGTATACTGACATCTTACAGGAAGGTGTAACACAGACGAGTAATTTTAGAAACCCTCCAGTATACTGACATCTTACAGGAAGGTGTTATACAGACGAGCGATTATAGAAACCCCCCAGTATACTGACATCTTAGAGGAAGGTGTAACACAGACGAGCGATTATAGAAACCCTCCAGTATACTGACATCTTACAGGAAGGTGTAACAGACGAGCGATTATAGAAACCCTCCAGTATACTGACATCTTACAGGAAGGTGTAACACAGACGAGCGATCAAAGAAACCCTCCAGTATACTGACAGCTTACAGGAAGGTGTAACATAGACGAGCGATTATAGAACCCCCCCAGAATACTGACATCTTACAGGAAGGTGTAACACAGACGAGCGATTATAGAACCCCCCCCAGAATACTGACATTTTACAGGAAGGTGTAACACAGACAAGTAATCATAGAAACCCTCCATGAGACTAACATCTTACAGGAAGGTGTAACACAGACGAGCGATTATAGAAACCCTCCAGTATACTGACATCTTACAGGAAGGTGTAACACAGACGAGCGATTATAGAAACCCTCCAGTATACTGACATCTTACAGGAAGGTGTAACACAGACGAGCGATTATAGAACCCCCTCAGGATACTATATTCATTGTGATGGTTTTGCCATTTTCTTTTACTACAAATTACATGCTAGTTTGTGGGATTGAAGTCCTTCTCAAAGTGTATTTGGTAAGTATCTTGATTTAACTTCTTAAAAGAACTTAATATGGTAGAAAACCAAAATATAGATATCATATACCTAATTCCATGGTGGATAATCTCCAACAGATTAAGTTGGTTCCAAGTGTAAGAGGGTGATTAGTGCTACAGGAAGTGTGTTGACTCTGTTTAAGCATTTCCTTGTAAATACTTGCACCTCATAGAGGATGTGAATAACCTTACATAGGCCAAAATCCTGTCCTGTACTACAGTACCTGTTGACCTCCATAACTCCTGATTGAAATTATCCTAAAGTAACTGGTCAGGTTCTATCACTATGTCCTGTCAGTAATAATAGCAAATGCATGTCTCTTAAATGATTAAACAGAGTGTAACCTAATAGCATGTGTAACTGAGAGATATTTGACTGGGATGTTGGTCTAAAACTCTTAGCTTTGCTAGCATGCAGTGTTGAAGCTGTCCTTAAAAACTAATTCTTCTTGGTTTCTGCATTATGCAAGCATCATAGCATTTCAAAAAGAACAAGGCATTCATTATGAAGCAATAGTTCACATGCTTGGCATAATGGTTAAGGTGTTTACCTGGCAAACAAAAGGTGCAGGGTTTGATTCTCACGTGAGGTAATTGGCTAGGCTTAAAATGGCCCACAAGGGGCAATTAGCCTAGTACTAACCTATGAACATATCACAATGTCGTTATTCTACCATCTTATGAAGGGGAAAACTAAATACGGTTAACAAATACTGCAAGGTCTGCTAAGGGGAAGGGGAAATGACAACAAGATGCAACTTCCTGTTTGTTTAGAAATCTAAATTTGCTTCATAAATACACTATGATAATGTCAATATACTGTGAAATGCCTTATCAATTCTGGTATTGTTACAGCTAAGGACGTATACTTTTAATGTCTCAAAGCATGATCCTCTGATCTTTTATGCTTGGATGTCAGTATCAAGAACAAAAACAAAGAATGTGCTTGTAATAACCCAGGCATAGTCCCTGGATCTTTGACACTATAATAGTGTTAGCTCAGGACACAGGCCTGGAATTCCAAATTTAAGCAGGGGATGGCTTCTTACCTTTCTGTTTAGTAGTATGTATAGTTTTATTGATTTATTTGACATTTGTTAACCGGGTTGGTCCAACTGAGCCAGAAGCCCATTTTCATTGGAGACCTGAGGAGAAAAGCTCCAGTGTAATACAGTACAGTACACATAATTAAAAATGCACATTGAAATGAGCAATAGAAGAAAAATAGAAAGGTGACATAATGCAATTAGTATGGAAATATAATGCAAGTTGAGATTAATTAAAAACTGGTAAATAGTGAGGCAGAGGCAGTAACATACAAAAATTAATACTAACTCTAATACAAGTGATTTTCATGACAAGGAACAAATATTCAAGATTGAAAACATACATTTATTCAAACATTCTACCAGAGAAAGAAAACAAAGGGTGAAAGGTGAGGGGATTGATCATCACGGCCACCGTTTGTCTTTATGGAACCCCAAATATGTCTCACTATAGTGTAGCACCATCCCTTAAATGGGTTCTCAACAATGTGTTGGGAAAGGGCATATAAAATATATGAAGTCTTGAATGTAACATTATCTTTTTGGCTACTAACCTATGCAAATATTACTACAACAAAATTCTGTCTTTTTCATGGGCATTTGCCTATAAATAACTGAACTGCTTTAACACTCATATGCTTGGTCTGGGCCATATTTAACAGACAAACCCCTCATTAATTAAGATCTCGTAAAGCCAACCCAGAATTAATTCAGGAGTGAAAACCATAATAGATGCAGTTGTACCTATGATGGCTGGAACTGTAATCTGTAGAATGATGATACATTCAAATATGGCCAATATCTATATTAAGTCTTAGGCTGCCCTCCCTCAGAGTATTGTCTTTATGTTGAGGTGCATTAGTACACATAAGTCATAGGGTATGGAGGTACAGCATCCCCTTTAAGACTTTAGGGGGGCAGATCCTGACAATGCAAAACAAAACAGTGAGTTTTATTATTTTCTGTATTTGTTTAAAATTGCAATTTATTTTCATAATTACAAGTTTCACACTTCAGATAGGTAGTTGACAATATTAAACTCTTCAGACAGGAAAGATATGTAATACCGGTACTATGTTTCCCCATACATGAAATGTCAACACTGAGATATGCAATGCTCGTGCTATCATATATGCTGGACATGCAACACCAACTAACACTATTATATGCCTCAAGCATGCAATATCAACACAATGATGTGGCTCATATATGGAATACTCCTACTATCACATGCCACTGTAATAAAATGCCAGCGCTATCATATACCTCAGTCATGGAATAAACAAGAATTATGTATATACAAAATTTAAAAATGTTGTATGTTGATATCCCATTTTTTCTGGGAATTTACGATTTTACATATTCCACCACCCAACTTGGAAAGAACCCAAAGAATTATACTAGTCAATATTTTTTTGTTGATGAAGTTATATATAGCTTCCAATTGGTTGAACCCTTTACAGACATCATGGCAAAATTTCAAGATAGTAGCCACCAAACATATTCTAGCACATAAATTTCTAATTAGTGATCATAAGAAAAATGTAAACAATACAAAAATATGGGAACAAATCTTTAACATTGTATTAGCTTAAAGTTCCATTCCACTATTTGCTGGGAAAAACTGAATAACTGTTGAATTTTATTGAGATAAGTCTTATATGGTTACTAGTTCTTTTTTCTTCATTATTTTTTTTTTAGAAGTGTATAGGTATGTATAATGATTCTATGTAACTGTTGGAAGCATTCATGTACATATTGTAAGTAGTTGGTAGTACTGTATTAGTTGTTTGGAAAAAATAAAATAAAGAATTATTATTGAAAAAAAAAAAAAAAAAAAAAAAAAAAAAAAAAATGTTGTATGTACAGCAATTAGTCATGCTATAGCCCTTGGGACAAACCAGTGAATCAGGTAATACCACATATACAATTCCATTTCTTCTGGGTAAAAGAGGAGGAGATAACACCACATTCCAGTAATACTGAATGCATATCTTAAATACTTATTAAGGAGAAAATAGTGCTCACATTCTACTAAAAGCAAACATTCAGTAATCAATGACTAACAATCAGGACATCATAGTCAGAAAGGCAAAACAATTGAAGCTCTTGTGCACTATAAATGAAGATCCCTTCTGTTGCTTTCCTTAGCTCATTATCTGTCAGATTAAATAGGAACTCAAATGAGCAGAAAAGTATAATAAAGGCATGCCATCTCAAGAGATATTACATCTTAACTAGCTGAATGTATTGACAGCATCCTTTAGCACATGGTATCCAAGTGTCTAACAGTACCAGCATTTTAAGAGAGGGATGCAAGACTGCACTGAATGACTGCAGGTTATATAAGGGAGATGGAATGAGCGACTCACTAAGTCCAGCAACAATCACAAACTTACTTTAGATCATGCCGTAAAGCGCAGCTGTATTTCTACTTATTGTAACAAGCTGGCATGTCAGTATTAATGCTGAAGTGTTTTTGTTAAGGACGCTATGCTTCACCTAGCCACCACAGAAGGTTTATTATGCTTCATCTAGGCAGCAGACAAAATGTATTTCCTGTTCATTCCAGACCTTTTTTTTTTTTTGCAAAGTCTGTAGTGGACGCTAAACTGACAGAATAGATTGCGGACAGAATAGGGTTCAGGAATACCCAGTTCCATCAGCAGGAGTGATTACACTGATCCACAGTGAGAACCAGCAAAGGGGACCCATCAGCGGAGTGACACTTAAAAAACGAATGACAGAACCAGTTACATTATTTATTTTTTTAACATTTGTTAACTGGGAAAGTCCGACTTGGAACGAGCCAATTTTCAGAGGAGGCCCGGGGAGAAACTCTCTAGATGCATGTATTTGTAACGTGGGAGGAAACTGGAGCACGCAGAGGAAACCCACACAAATGCAGAGAGGACATGCAGACTCCACACAGAAGGCACCCCAGCCAAGAATCGAACCAGAGAACCTCTTGCTGTGAGGTGACAATGCTACCACTGCACCACTGCGCCATTCATTACCCCAACTTATTTTGTCAAATGAAAGAAAACAAAAGTGATACCATACAAAAACAAAAACAATAAAGAATGTGGGATTAATAACTATTATAGTAACAGATGTATGCAGCATTATTGATCAATGGGGATATCACAGAATAGTAAGGTAGAAAGGTAAATAATACTGTAACTTTCTCTATAACTGTGGGTACGATGCATGCACTTAAAAGTGAGAAATAGAGTATGATGATGGTCTCTGATCATAACCAAGTTGTTACGTGTTCCAGACATAGATGTCAAGATATTCACCTTGAGAGTGGAGTGAAGCAAGGCTCAGGAGGTAAATCTTGATATCAGTGTAACAAATGCGTTATGATCAGAGACCCACAGCTGTGATTCTTTGTAGTTAGTAGAACTTTATGTTCTCAATAAACTGCCAGTTTCAAAACAAAAAAAAAGTTCAGGACTGCAAAGGGTTTTACAGCTTTGAAATATCTGGGGTATTTACCACTGCCACACTGCTACAGTGGCACACAGGCATTAGCTGAAGTGAAGATTCTTACTGAAGAATAAATGCCTTTAAAATCTCATAGGCACTAAATTGTGCCATGCCTTTTGTTAAAACTGTGGCTGACTGACGTGTCTAACAGCTTTCACTTGCATTTTAGCTTCTTGCTGCTTTTCCATTGTGGCTGGCACCAGCTGTTATTACATTCTAGCATGTCACTAGAGAATAACAGTATTTAAAGGTTCTTAAACGAACGCCTTTCTGACATCAGAAAACTATTTAAGTTTTTTTCCAGTTTCTGTGCATAATTGTGGCACTCAATGCATTCCATAAGTATTAAAAACAGTACTTTTTAGCCAGTGGTGGTCTGATAATTCCACCAGGAAGCATTTAAATTAGAAAATTAAGTCATGAGTATGTAGATTCAAATTATAGGTTCATAGATTAGTACAAAGCTAATTGCCCTTGCGAGCCATTTTAAGCCTAGCCAATTATCCCTTGTGAGACTCAAACCCTGTACCTTGTGTTTGTAAGGCAAACACTTTAACCATTAGGCCACCCTCCCAACCCTAGGATTTGGTTATCCTGACTCTCAGTATTTAAGATGGCAGCAACTTTAAGGCATTGAACCTATCATTAAATATGTCCCACATAGCTCATTTCTTACAGATAGCCGCAACAATCCTGTGATCCCTCAGTCAGGATCTCAACTGTTGTCAAGTATCATTGCCAAAGGACCAGGATCAAGATGTCCACTGAATTTTAGCTGACCCATTTGGTTCCTGGTGCCACTCCCTAATCTGTCACCCCTCAACACCAGGTTGAACTAGGCTGAGGAGCAAAAAGGATCCTTCTCTCTTTGTAAGAAAGAGTGCCAAGTCGTAAATCCCTACACCATCACACACTACATGACAACAAAAAAGTGCCCTTCTCTGATATAGCGCTTCTCCAAGTCCAGTCACCCTCAAAGTCTACAGTACCATACCTCTCAATTTCTTAGTGCAAGAAGTCTGGATGAAGCCTGACAAAATGGGGGGAGAAAGACCCCCAAATAGGGACAGATTGTAAATATTGCTTTTATAAATTTAGAAAGTTACTAGAGTGACAGAGTTTGTGTTAATATATATTTTCTCAAGGGTTTGAAGTCTGAAATGCAAGTGTATGTCATTATTTAGTTACTTCATTCCTCAGATCATCTCAGTGATTTGCCAGAAAACCACAAATTTCACGGGTAACAGACCAAAAATATAAGGTAAAAATCAGGACATTTTGCAAAAATCTAGACAGTTGAGAGGCATGCTGAGGATCTTAACTATCAACAGGCATCATTATTTAAAAAAAATAAGGGACCAAGATCAAGTTATCCACTGAATTCAGTGCAGACCTCTACCTGGCTCATTTGGTTCCAAACATCCTCAAAGTCCACAGTACTGACCTGGTGATGATGCCCCCTAACTCCTTATACCTATAGCACCTGTCCTTTTCACCCCATAATAGCTATGCTTATGATCCTGTGAGAAGTGTAGGTGTAAATTTAAATGTTATTAATTACATTTCCAGAGCCAGTTAATAGTATCCTGCAACATACAGCATTGGCATGCTTTGAAACTAAAATTTCCAAGATCAAAGTCTTATAACATATTGCCTTAGTGGATAACCTGTTGTATCACGGGAAACAAAACAAAGCAGGAAAAAAAAAAAGAGTAAAGATGAACTGAAAAAAGAAAGGATTTCATCATGATGCAGAAAATATGTTGGAATAAATATTGTAAACCATGGTCATTAACAGCCTTTCTCATCACTTCCCTTGGTTTTACTCATTATTGTATCGGACTACAGTAACTATCATTTTGTAGTCAATGATCCTTCCTGTGGGTCACCCAGGGGTTACAGTGGACGAATCACCACTGGATGCGATGATTGTCCTGAGTCTCTTAGGTGTGGTAAGCTATAGGAAAGGAGAATGACTTATTGAGTTGTCTTCATCAGCTGGTTTTCACATTGAATTCTTTCAAAGTCATGGAGTAGCCCTGCACTTTGCAGGCAGTCCATGGCCTTCCCTGGATGGTCAGAAATTCTTGCACGTGACCAAAGAGTCGGTTTTTGCTTTGCCAGGTGTACAGTAGCAGTCTGACCATTCTGCATCGAAGAATAACAGCAGTGGACCAGAATGATTTCCTGATCTTCATGCTTTAGAATAGTCATTCTGAATGTAATCTTCTGATCCAGATAATGCAACTAGTGGAAAGTTTAATGTCTTTAGCATTAATTCCTTTTAAGTATAAAGCAGAAAGCAGACACTTGTTCAATTTGGTTTCATACTTGCCTCTGGTGTTTGGGTATCAGTAAGCAGCATTACCTTTTGGTATTTTATTTATTTTATGGGCCTAGTTTCAGCATGGTGGAAATCCAAACTGTAGAACAATAATCAAATATTTTTCTTCATTACTCTCCTATAACCAAAACAATTTTTAGTTGTTATTCTAAAGCTTCTATTTTGTTTTGCAAAGTAATGAAAGCATCAGTTTATTTGGAAATAAATACAGCAGCAACTTTCCATTTTTCTATTTGAGGAGCCCTTGAATGCTTTCAGCTACAAGATAATTTTTTCATGTATTTGTATATAGGATATTTAAGCAGTAACCCACGCCTGGGTGTGGGTAATGCTGGATTTACCCACGGTTGGTGTGGTTTGGTCACGAGGGCGAAGCCTGAGTGGCCAAACAAAGACAACCGTGGGTAAATCCAGCATTACCCACACCCAGGCTTGGGTTATTGCTATTATACAATGGCATTATTTATGAAAAAAATACTTACCTTTCTTAAATACTGGCATTGTATAATGCCACCGTGCTGCCCTTCCACAGCTGTCCGGTATTCTGCGGCAGTTCTGATGTACTGTGCATGCGGCATGCATATGCTTACGCAGTGCATCAGAGCTGTGTATGGAAGCAACGGAGAAAGGAAGATCTCCATTGCTTTTTAAAAGTGTCTCGCTATGTTAAATCCGTTTAACATAGCGAGACAGCTTTAAAAAAAGCAACAGAGAAAGGAAGATCTCTATTGCTTTTTTTTAAGCAATCTCACTATGTTAAACCCATTTAACATAGCAAGATTACAGCAACGGAGCTCTTCTGTTCTCCGTCGCTCTAAAAAAAAAAAAAAAAGACTTATACTAATGGAAAAAGTCCACACGACTGGACCTTTTTCCATTAGTGTAAGTTTGATTTACAATGGGCATGCTGACGAATCAGCATGCATGTTTTGGAATATTGATGGGGGTCATTGTATAATTTTGAAATACACCAAAAAATTACTGTTAATTTCCTCAGAATTTTTTATCTCCTGTCAGGTAGAAAGAAATTGTAATGACAATAAGGACATGAACTTTGTTTCTTACCTGATCTGTGTTTTATTATATGTACATTTGCTCACATGCAGTCTGGAAGAAACTGAGCTATACAGAAAATTGTTTATTTTGCTTAGAATATAGGCATTTTCATTTAGTTTTCTTGAAGGGAAGTGAAAGCTTACTTAGCATAACACCACATTGCTGAGCATCAGGCTTGCAAAACTTAGACTAGAATCTTTATTTAATGATAGCTGCATATTTCAAAGGTTTATACATGAAACAGAATAAGGGCTACTTATCTAATAGAAACAGCGATGGTCTCTTGTACATGACACTAAAGATGAGGATTAATTGGAGCAATAACATGCAACCGATTGTCAGCTGTATGAAAGGTTAAGTGGTAGAACAAAACAAATGACACTCAGTACATGCTTATTTCTGTGCAACTGATAAGCTGTTGTTTTCCTAATTTTATTTAAAGTAATCGGGTCCTTACAGTAAGCGAACATAGGTAATTCTTTTCTTACTTCTTATTACCACATATACGCCGAATATAGTTTTTTATCATGTTCACAAGTTCATTTAATCAAATATGTCTAAATATTTCATAACTTCCCCAGAATGTTATGCATTATCCTTTAATCTCTCTCTCTCATATATATATATATATATATATATATGTATATATATATATATATATATATATATATATATATATATATATATATATATATATATATATATAGATATATGTGTGTGTGTGTGTATATATATATATATATATATATATATATATATATAGATATATATATATATATATATATATGTGTGTGTGTGTGTGTGTATGTATATATATATGAGTATAATGAGTATATCATCAAACCTTATATGCTCATCAGACCAAACACAGAAAGAACAGTCATTTCAGATCAAAACATAAACAAAATCTTTTTTTTGTAGGTCATTAAGCCCCACTGCACCCCCACACCTCCTGCTAATTATATATACCAACTCCGAGCTTGCACAACAGCAGGGTAAATGCAAATTCTCTTCTCCCACTGCATTTAATCTGATAGACAAGGCTAGTGCAAGGTTTCTGTAGAAAAGACAATTCACTGATATAAGCATTCACTCTGATTTACAGGTCAGAAAAGTATTTGCTCATATGATCATTTCTGATCTTTAACTGGATATGTATATTTATATATATATATATAATTGAATCACCTATGGTCATATCGCCATATGGTCGACACGCCGACAGTGCTAGAACATCACAAAAAAGCAAAATAAAATTTCCTTTTTTTGTGCTAGCAGGGGGGGCTACACCCACCTGAACCCCCCACACCCCGTACCTTTAATATACCAACTCCGAGATCACACTACAGTGCAAGAATGGAAAAGTTCCATTCTGTACTATTGGGAGATAGCGTTTCCCCATTGTCGATATTCTGAATGTCGACCATATGGCATCAGCCATATGGGTGTCAGCATTGTGAGATGTCGGGTTTTGTATGGGACACATATATATAGTTAAAGATCAGAATTACAAATGCTCATATAAGCAAATACTTTGCTGATCTGTAAAGAAGAGTGAATACTTATATCAGTAAATTTTATTTTCTCTAGAATCCTTGCCCCCCACACACAGAGACCTACATGCATACACATGAATACATACATACATACATATATATATATATATATATATATATATATACATATATATATATATATATATATATATATATATATACATATGTGTGTATATATATAGATATATAGATATATACACATATATATATATATATATATATATATATAGAGAGATACATATATATAAAACATAACATTCATCTTTCATTCGTGCTCCAACTCCTGCCTTGTCTTTCAGCTTGAAATCTACCGGAGTTCCCTTACAGCTTTCTTTGGATGCAGCAAATGTTTCCCACTATCTATTCCATCCTCTACAATGTACAATCAGAATACCACATATATCTTTGTGTCTTGTTCTATTGTCCCTGTAGTTTATTTTCAATTTCCCTAGAAGCCTTTGTCCTATTAGTAACTCTTTTCAGATGAGACTGATGGGTAGTTCATAACATTCCAGATGTGACTTCACTGCAGTTTACTAAAATGTCAACATGAATAGGGTGCACTATGTGTAATTAAATAATTATAGTCAGGTAGCGTACTGTTGCTTCTACCTGTGAGCATATATATAAATTTTACTTCAGTTTTATCATTCTGTTACTTGTATATGTTACTCATTTACCAGAAAATAGCATAAGTTGTCCTAACTATGCTTCCATTCACCTAGATAAGTCTTTATTTATTTAATATTTTTTGACCAGGAAAGTTGTACTAGGACATAGGATGGCCAGGGAGGAATGCTCCAGATGCATGCCTTTGAAATGTGGGAGGAAACTGGAGTATCCAGAGGCAACCCACATGGATGCAGGGAGGACATACAGACACCGCACAGAAGGTACCCCAGCCAGGAATCAAACTGGAGAACCTTTTGCTGTGATGCAACAATGTTAACAACTGTAATTCCATACCTTGAATTATGTACTTCAATAATCTGTTTGATGTCACTTAACAGCTTTAAGAATGCTGCTTTCTTCATATAAAACTCAATGTTTTTATTCTAACATTCTGTGCCACTTTTATAAACTGCACAGTTTAGCTCACATAACCATTATCCCAAACAATCATCACTGTTAGGGACTCAATCTTATCTGCCTTGCATGGTCTGAGTATTGTGACATATAATGCTATATGATACACTCTGAGTGTGTTGCTGGAAAAATATGTTCATATAAAGCTTTTTATTCCATTAGTATGCAAAGATTGTGCCAGAATTTCAGCCATTAGTCTTTGATTATTCTTGGTTCTGTTTCTGACTCTAGAGTCTAGAGCAGCAAGGTTGGTTCTAGTCCTAACCATTCAAGTAGAAACTGATATACTGATCCCTGCAGGCCTGTTTTTACTACTTTACCCATGAGAAATGATGACTGCTGAAGCAGACTGTCTCATGAGTACACTCTTGGAAATATAAGTTAATTATTCAGTTAACTGAGAGAAAAACTAGGTGTTCACCTTTCTTACAAATGTATGACAAAATCAACATTCTAAAATTGTTTTCTTGTGAATAAGAAAAAAATGTGGCTTATGCATAAAAGGGGAAACGGGATAACCTGATAAAAACTGTCATCATAATAATAAAGCTAGGATAACCTGAAAAAAATGATTAGCATACAAATCAGTCTGTGACCTTCTAAATCACCTAGTAATCTGTTTTGAATTTGCTTGAAATTCAGTGAAGGCCATTATTGTTATTAAAACTGACACATCTGTTAACTTTAGAATATCTGACCTTTAACATTAAAGTTATAAAAGTGTGCAGGAACAGCTAAGGGATGACTTTCCGATGATAAAAGTATTAGTATGTTTATAGATAAAACTGTAAATATGGATAAATGTGGCATTCAGCTTTGAGTTTTTTTTCTTTTTTTTTTTAAATAAGTCAAGGTCATGGGTCTGATTGTGTAAAGACTTTTTTGTCATTAATGCAGAAAGTGTTTAAACTTCTGTCTGAAAATTAGGAACATAGTTGAGTTTTTTAAACTATAAAACAAATGTGCTGTACGCATTCATGCAGAGTGATTTAGTTTCTTTCATACATTTTTTGTAGAAGAACAATTGTCTCATTATAGGGAGTTTCTTGCAAATGATTGAAATATCTCACTGTAGCACAATACTTAATAAAGAAGTAAAATTAAATCAACAATTGATGCTGATTAGCAGCCTTTTTGGTGCAAAATATGTTTGACAGGCTTATTTGAAGAATACATAGTTATCTAATTATATGAGTTTTGCAGTCTTCTTTTTTAGGATGCGACAGCAAAGTTCTATTTTTACATTACCCTAAAGAGCAGAAGTATTAAACTTCCAGATATAGCTTAAGGATTGATGCAGTTTCTTGTATTAAAAGTAGTTGTTTTTAATTTCATTGTCCTGTACTGACAGTGTCTAAGTGACACAATATCAAATAGATTTTGTCATCCTGTCAAGTAACTTTAATCACTTAGCAAATCTTGGGTTTGACTACAACCCCTTCATTGGGTAGTTGATATTTTGATAAAAAATACACTTGTTTATAAATGTAGAAGACAGGGGAAGAGAAAGAATGGATACCAGTGGAATATGAAAGATAAGGAGTTAAATTTAAACCAAATACCTTGGCACTGATATTACTGAAATGGAAATAATAGCTATGAATCAGTAAAATAACTTTTAAGAAATAAAAGAATCAGTCATAAATTTAAAGTATGAGTGAGGTTTTAAAGCCACATCTGAGGCTATTAACCTACATATTAGTTATGTGCATTTAATTTACAATGCATATTTTGTCTACTGGATACATACAAATACTCATTTTATTAATTAGACTCTCAAAATATCTTACCAAGAAAATACACCCTTAGAACATATTATCAAGAGACCCATGAGCGATGCATACATGTATTTAAATACCGCAGCTACCTCTGGTCAATGTTTAAAATTATACAACAGTGTCTCACCACTATTCAGAAATGTGAATGCTGATTGGTCAGGCCAACTAGCGTGCCTGTTGTAAATTGACCATATACTGTTAGAAAAATCCAGGTTGCTGTAGCAATATTGAGCGTCCAGATGTTCTGCTATTAGTATATGGTAAAGAGGCATACATCTCAACTGTCTAGATTTTTGCCTCATATTTTTGGTCTATTCCTCATAAAATTTGTATTTTTTTGATAAATCACTGAGGAATGAAGTCACCAAATAATACATGCATTTCAAACTTCATATCCTTCTGGGCAATGCTTGATAACACAGATGTTGTTATTCTCGAATCTTTCTAAGTTTATTAGAACAACATTTACTATCAGTCCCCATTTTGGGCCATTTTCTCCCTTTATTTAAGACTGCCAACATTTTATGAGCTAAGAGGTTGAGAGGTATGTATGGAGGGCAGCACAAATACAAATAAAATCAGGTATGTTCTGCAAAACTAAAGAAATATACCTAGATTTACATGTATTTCTGCCCTGTCTCTTTTATACCTGTAAACTGTCCAGATCTTATAATTACAGCACTGATGAACAGTGCAAGCTTGGGAACAAAAGTCCCATACATATTTGCAGTACATCAAAAAATGTGGAAGAATGTTGAAACAACATGGAGAAAAAAATGGTGCAGTTATAGAATGATGTTATTTAAGAAAAGTATTTTATTTATTTCTTAAATAATGTCATTGTATAATAGCAGTAACTAGTTCATGGCTGTCAGTATATCAGGATTTACCATGGTTGGCTTTGTTTAATCACTCGGGATTTGAACTCATGGTCAAACTATGCCAGCTGAGGGTAAATCCTAAATATACCCACACCCACTTTTCAGTTGGTGCTGAGTTAGCTTGCTTCTGTTTAGATATTACTTGCAGTGTTGTGATTTTGTAAGGTTAAGTTTTATGTATCAGTTAAATTTATCCATTAAAATCAGGGTGCTTGTGGATTTTCAGTGTCTTATGATGCATCTACATTTTATAGGCAGAATAATCTGAACCCTAAGCAAAGAAAATTGGAGGAATCAGTACATCGAATAAGATTAATTATTTTTAATTTTCAAATGCTTGCTTTAATCACTTCCACCACTGGTGACTTACACAAAAAAAAAATTGCTCAGAAACTTACATCTCAACTGCTTTGATTTTGGCATAGCCCTGTGATTTCGGTCCTTAGATTTAGCCTTGCTCCTTCTACATTTATGACGTTCTTCATAAAGTTACACTTGTTTATGAGCACCTACTTCATTATGTTCATAAACTAAGCTTTTACAATGATCATCCACCACTAGTTATATAGATTCTAGTATATAAAGTCCATTTATTGTAAAAATAAGAAAGTGGCCCATTTCTGAGCTTTGGATAGAAGTTTTAACGGCCAGTGCTGTGTTTTTTATTCCTTAAAGATTGAGAGATATGCCATGAAAGACTCCACTCAGTCACAATGCAATTGACTTGTAACACATTCAAAATTAACAAAATTTGATATCTAAGACTGAGGATCCAAAAAAGAAGAAGAAAAAAATTCTAATCTTCGAATTCAGAAAAGCAGCAACAGAAACTTATAAAGATCTGTACAAATTTCTATTGCTACTTTTCTGAAATGGAGTACACATTTGTGAGTTTGTGACTGGTTGGAGTCTCTGCAGACTTGCTGATTTTTTCTTGGTTATCAATCCAACCAGACAACATCACAGGTTGCCTTTTAAACAACTTAAAACATGACCTAGCCGACCCTCTTCAATCCCTGTTTAACCACAGCCTAAGAACTAAAGATGTTTTGGCAGAATGCAGGACAACAACAGTAATCCCTCTGCATAAAGGGTGATCATCAACTGACCCAGGTAATTATAAGTCCAAAACCTTGACTAACCTCATCTGCAAGGCTATGGAAAGAATCATTATGGACCTTATTAACAAGAACATAAGTACTCTCCAAAAATCTGGTCACAACCCAGTCCTGATCCATTAAGAGTATATTATGCCAGTTAAACATGGTTGACTTCCTTGCAAAGGTCACTAAGGCCCTGGATGAGGGAAAGACAGGGCATACCAACCATCTTGACCTGGCCAAAGCACTTGACACAATCCCCTACCCAGGTAATATTGAGAAACTCTCCCGGTGCAGTATTAACCCCTACATTACCAGATAGATAGCCAACTGGCTCACTGATAAGACACATACTGCCAAAGTGGGTGACTTCACCTCTAGCAAAAGACCAGTTACCAGTGACGTATCAAAGGGTTCTGTGCTGAGTCCCTTACTGTTCAAAAATTATTTCTCAAAAGTCCAGGCAAACTTGGATGGCCTGTGACTGACCAAGTTCACTGATGGTTGCAAATTGGGAGTAACCATTTGGTCATCAAATGATGTTAATATACTGCAGATAGAGTTATCACAGGCAAATTATTGGTGCCAAAACCATGTATTAAAGCTAAATGCAAAAATACATTGTTATTCCATTTGGAAAAGCTAACATCTCTGCAAATTACATTATAGACACTACCACCCTCCCCCCACCCCCCACCCCCGTGTAGACCCAGTAGTACATGATCTAGGTACTCAGGTTTTTAGCAATCTGAATTTTCACCACCACATATCCACTGTAGTAAGGAAATCCTTCTGTGTGGCACATCTTATAAGTAAAGGCATAGCATCTAGATCTAAGGATGGTATAATTCCATTATACTCGGCCCTCATCAGACCAGTAATTAAGTACAATACTCCCTTCTGCATGTACTTCACTAGACATCTGCAACAATTGGAGAGCCACAGAGGTTTCTCACCAAGAAATCACAGGTTAGACAAAACAAGTCTAGTATGAAAAGACTGAAAGCTCTGTCACTGTATTCTGTCTCCTACAGGTTGCTAATGGGTGACCTGTGCCTGGCTTACAGAGGAAATCTATGACACAGCTATGATGGAAATGCTACACATTCATGAATCAAACTTTAGGAGGGTCACTTGCTGCAGGGATCTTAACCTAGCCTCTGACAAAAACAGGTAATGGAGAGATAGATACATCTCAAAGAGACTGCTATACCTCTGCAACAAGCTTCCAGTTCCCGTGAAACAGAGCCTTTCCCTGACACTCTTCAAATGTAACCTACATCAATGGATGGGTGAGTACTGTTTCACTCCTGGGGTGCTGCCCATATCCTTCCTGGGCATAGGAGGTTGGTATTATCTACCATAGACTCTTACCTCTGCAAACGTCACTCACCTAACCACTGACAACTGGGATAAATATGATTGGGCTTATAATGGATCTAGGGCCATTAGACTAGTAACCTTCTATGAAAATATGAATATTCATTATACACAAAAGCTCTCATGCATAATTGTTGTTCTTGATGTCTCCAGCAATGTGGAGAAGTTAAATTTTATTAAAAGCTCTTAGTAGCCTTCAATCTAACTTATAAAACAGCTTCTTTGACCTATACAATTGAGCTAATTCAAATACATTCTTAATAAACATAAAAAAAAAAATTATGGTATTTTCAACTGTGTATACAACGTCAGAAGGGAACCACTAGTACTCAAAAACAGCAATAACATTATCATCCATAATGTCACTGACATGAAATATTTAGGCCTTAGACTAGACCCCTCACTCAAGTTTGCATTGCATAGTAAGAAAATTACCTTGAATGTGTTTTCTCATCTAAAACTGTGCTATAGGATATTTTTATTCTTATTTTCTATTGCTAGGGCCCCTGTAGTGAGAAATGTATTGATTCTTGAAATAGAGTACATTCTGCCATTATTACATCTCAGTACACTATACTACACTCAAAAGCTGAATGTAGTAGAAAAAAGAGATCTACAGTCTTGTCTTAATAGCAGATCCTCAGAAACATCACTGTGTAATCCTAAAAGGACACATTTGTCTTCTGGTACCTGCAAGGCTCTTACAGCTGCTTGGTTCTTTTCAAAATTTTAAAGCATGCTTATTGCAGCACACACAGGCATTGGCTCCCATTCTGAGAAAAAAAGCTACTCACAGGTAGGCATCCTTTAGATAAATGAATGGCAAAGAGCCTTTTCTGTCTTACAAGATGCTACATGCAACTAACAGATAACAAATCATAAAGAATTCAGATTAAAAGCAGATTATAAAGAACATCTACTGAAGGAAGCCGAGTATGTTTGCTTTTGTGACAATGACTAAAAGTTAAAAAAAATCATCTGTTTAACCTATTCTAATATTTGCAAAATTAATTGAATATGTAAAAATGATTGTAAGCAAATACATGTGCATATTCTGGATATATTCATATATATATATATATATATATATATATGGATTCACTTTAGATTATCTAATTACCAAAAACTCGAAACCCATATGGTCAAGACCATATGATCGAGTTTTCGGAAACTTGAAAATCTAAAGTGCATAAAAAAAGAAAAAAAACACACACACAAAACATAAAATCAACGTATCTGCAGGGGGCAAGCCCCCCTGCACCCTCTCCCCCCTGCTTAAATATACCAACTCCGAGATCACACTACAGCGAAGAAAAGGGAAATCTCCCATTCCACACTGTATGCAGAAGCATAGAATGGGAGGTTTCCCATGTACTCGCTGTAGTGTGATCTTAGAGTTTGCATATCTAAGTAGGAGATGCTGTGGGGGTGGAAACATTGATTTTATGTTTTGTGTATTTTTATTTTTATGCACTTTAGATTTTCGAGTTTCTGAAAACTCGATCATATGGTCTCGACCATATGGGTTTCGAGTTTTTGGTAATTTGATAATCTAAAGTGAACCCATATATATATATATATATATATATATATATATATATATATATATATATATATATATATATATATATATATATGTGTGTGTGTGTGTGTGTTTGTATATTTATTTATTTATTAAATACATAGAATCACTTCTATTTTCCTTCATTCTAGTTATCATTGTAATGTGATCACTGTTTTATATATTATCCCTGAATTTCTGTAAATATTTTGTCTATAAACGTTTACAATCTGTTCATGTGAGCAGGAGATGTGACTGAAAAGAGTGTTGACTAGCTCATTTACCTGGTTAACAAGTGGAAATGGGTAAATAAGCTTACTCACAGTGGGCTTTGTTTTACATCTGAATTGTCCATGAAGCATTTCCATATTTAATTATTGGATATGTTTACTGGTGCCTTCATAATTCTTATTAATGAAATGGCCACCGATTTTGAATTCATCTGACCCTAACACAAAATACTGACTTACCTGCAAAATTTTTGCTTCCCAATAATCCAAAGACTATTGAAACCTAAAACTAATAACTGATTAGCCTATGAGATTAAAGCTCTTCTACACATTAGAGATGAGCCATGGCATTCTTAGAAAGTATCTCCTATAACTGTACACAGATAGCATTACACCCAGATGCAACATTGACAAGCAAGATGTACACCATCATAAAAGTAACTTAATGAAATCATACCAAACCTCAATAATATACTATTTATTCCAGAAACTTCTACAAATAGGTAAACATTTTACAGGACAAAATAACATTTTCTTCATGAATTCCACATCATCTTAACTTTCTGACTCTGATTTCCTTTCTCATTTCAGCAACCTTCCCAGGCCTTTCTCTAGCCAGTCCCAAACTGCACATGTCACATCCAAGGACATCTACTTTCTGCTCGAACAGATTAAACTTGAAAGACTCCCTTGTGTGGACAACCTTCGCTGTTGGTTTATGTATCACTGTAGAGAGGATATCATAACCCCAGTGATGCACACCTGCAACCTGTGTATTCACTTAATCTTATGCCTAATTTCTATAAAAATGCCACTGTGAAACCTATCCTTAAGAAACCCAATCCCTCCAGTCCCTCAGAGTAGGGATCTAAACCTCTTCTGCAACATCGACAAAATGATTTAGAGCGACAGGTGTATCTCACAGAGGATACCACTGCTCTGAAACAGACTCCCCACCACATAAAATAAAGTTCCTCCTTGTCCATGCTCAAGTGCTATTTAGATCTATGGATGGGATAAGGGAAATTTGCTCCAAGTCTAACCCTTGCACTAATAATGGACACAGACAGCTACTAAATGCTTTATCCCATGTATTGGTTCCTTCAAATTATCTGTGGCATGATCCAATATACAATTATTGACCATGAGATGGGTAAGGCCAGTATCTAACCAAACAGGCTAGTTAAAGGAAAAGTAGCTAGGCTTAACATGGCCTGCAAAGGCAGCTAATCTAATACCTATGAATCTGTGAACGTATCATCGGTAGTTATATAAACAGTCCTTACACTCTGCATTGTATGAATTTAAAATTCACTGTGAAGTAAGAAAATTAATGACATCTTTCATGAAGAAAAAGCATTTATCAAGTTTAGCCCATCTCTTGGACAAAATGGATATGTAGATGATTGAATGACACTGGCTGAGTCCTATGTCAGACGCTCACCTACTATTTTATTGAAGTAATGTAGACGATAATGGGAAATATTTTCATTAGGAGTCCTCAGATCACCTTGGGGACATTATCTATCAAAGTAAAAGTTTTTTTTTTAATAACATGCATCTTTATGCATGGTATGCCATGCATATTTTGTTTCTATGTTATGACTGGAAAAGCTGGTGTAACAATTTTGGTCAAGTTATGAATGTCTGTATGACCTATTGATGAAGTAGTTTGCTTGACATAATAAGCATGCACATTTTCCTAACATTATTATGTACTCCACTATTCCTAGCTTGTATACGATATCCCCTTCTCCAGATCCAGAAATCCCCATTCTACTTTAGGAAAATTAGATCCAAGGGACGTACAGAGGCAGCTGAGTTCTACCCCTTTTTCTACTCTGTCTCTTTTTCCTAATAATCTGTTATCTTCCACCTTACACATCTATTTAGTACCTGCCCTACAAACAACTTCATGTTACCCTGATGAAAAATAACCATTGTCAAACCCATCCCAAAGCCTCCAAACCATAACAGACAACATTATACATGTCTTAGCTTCTGTCTGTATGCCTACCTCAACTTAGAAAAACTTGTTTATTGCAACAAAACCAAATTAAAGTCTTCACTTCACCTGGATGAACATTCCCCACTTCCTTTCTCTGTGCAATGGCTTGTTATTAGTAAAGGACCTTTACTATGTGGTCTTCTGAAACTACTGCAAGCTGTATGCAGTATTTGCTAACCCATTACCCAATACCCAAGACAAAACACCAATGTTACATTCATTATAAAGCCAAGTGGATCCTGGCAGGCATAGTTTTCAAACTGACTAATTTAAGTCCATTTCCCTCCCTAGCAAGCAGGTTGTATGAAAATCAATGCACCATAAATTAATATCCCTGTCAGTGCACATTGGTAGCCTACATCCTCCACATTTATAACTATGCTCTAATGAACTCTTTCTCCATACTGACTCCAAAAGTTGGTCAGCCATCCCTTCTCATAAAAAAGGTGTTACTTTCCTTAGTTTCACTCAGAACTAAAAGTGTCCCTAACAGGTGCAGTTTAAGTACTTTTGAATAGTGGAATCACATAAGCCCCTTTCCCTGCCTAATCCTCCATATATTTCTACATTTCTACACAACTCAGCCATTATCTTTAGTCTTTATCCACCTTCAAACTTATCCACCTCACTTCTCTCTGCTCTATATGCACATGCTTCCAATCCTTTCCCCGTTATCCTCCATCATTTCCTGACAATTATTTTACTCCACACATTCTGCAGTATCCATCTGCCCTTCCTCCTTCACAGCTGTATATATACTGTGTGTTTCTCAAGGAGGCTATACTATGTTAACATAAGAAAGTAATCTCTGTCTGTATATTATATTAATATTCCAACTCTGTTTTGTCCAACATGGTATAACCAGTACTCACTAACACTCTTCAAGAGAAACCTTGACGGGTGGATGGGAAACAGAAAATTTACCCCGGGGATCACTGCAGTGGCTCTGCTGGACAGTGGCGCAGGGAACTAATGGCTCTGCTGGACAGAGGCACAGGGAACTAATCTAAGGGGGTGGCGAAAGCCAACACATTCTGGCTAGGCTTACAAATGCCCTTGGGCAGATAGCCTAGTACTTACCTATGAACCTATGAACCTATTATTTCCTATTTTTTGTTTTGTTGTAACACTGGGCTCAGCTTGAAAGTGGTCCAAAAGGATCAGTATTCTATCAAAGTTAACAAATGCAATATTATTTTTCTTTAAGTTATTTTATTTTGTCTGGCTGTTGAAAATAGACTTTTAACTTGAGACCGTTGTATGCTGTGAAATATCTAAGAAGTTAATTCCTCATTCTGTCTGGTTCATAGGTTAGTACTAAGCTGACTGCCCTTGAGAGCCATTGTAAGCACAGCCAATTATCCCTTGTGAGACTCAAACCTTGCACTTTGTGTTTGTAAGGCAAACACTGTGTGTGTGTGTGTGTGTGTGTGTGTGTGTGTGTGTGTGTGTGTGTGTGTGTGTGTGTGTACTTTTTTTTTTTTGTTTAATTCTGCAAATGCTTTAGGCTTTTAATACTGTGTCAAGATTGGACCCAATTCCTACGTGAGGGTATAATTATAGTTCAAGAAATTAGTATTGTTTCAGTCTTTGATGTTAGTCAAGTGTGTTCTTTTCAGCACTCACACTATACCCATAATAGCCTTCTTCCATAATTCATATGGGTTATGTGTATTTGTAACATATTTAAGAATGACTGAAAATTATTTTTTTTATTATTCCTGGCACTCCTAGTACTATTGTAACTGTCTGGGAATTTTTTTTCTACATTGTTCTCATTTCAGCTTGCAAGTCGTAATATTTTACAACTTTATGTCTCATTGTACGTAAGATGACAGAATCATTGGCTGTAGCAATTTCAACGATTAACTCTACTTTTGTCTTTTTTTCTTGCATTACTATATGTTTGTCTTCCTTATAGTTTCTCAGCAGTTTTTATTGGGTGATCATAGTTATCTGTACATCATCACCATCGATAATTCTTGCTGTTTCATGTACCCAAAGCTCTCTACGTTACTACAACTGTCTTGTCATATTATTGTACGCCTTTCAGTGATCACACCCAGCAGTGTGATGTGCGACTGTTTCAATGTCTGTTTTACAGAACTTGCCTTCATTAATTTCTTCCACTTTTTTATTGTACTTTGTAAGCCAACATTTACATATGTCGCTATCTTGTGTCACTTTTATTAGCCTTTCATCATTTTGTTTAAATTCTCCTCTCCTTAAACATTCCTGCATCAAATATTGGTCAATATGTAATTGTAGTAGTGTTCTCCGCTTGTCATTTTATTTGTGGGTTTTACAGTTTTCTTTGGTCCTTTCTTACTGTTCTTTTTTTCTTAGCATTTTCAGTCGCTTTTTAATTCTCACCTACTTTGGTTTGATTTCTCTTCCTACTACTTTTCCAGGTGGTACAGCGGTAGTGTTGTTACCTCACAGCAAGAGGTTCTCCCGTTCGATTCTCGACTGGCCTTGAAGTGCCTTCTGTGTGGAGTCTGCATGTCCTCCTCGCAGTTGGGTACCATTCAAAAGACATGCGTGCGTAAATGGGCGTGCCTTCGTTAAAGGTTGAGCGTCGAGCTGGCACCTCGGTGTTTCATAAAAATCTACTGCCAATCATTAGTGAACTGGAATTCGGCTGTGGCGACCCCTTACCGGGAAAAGCCGAAAGACAAACAACTACTTTTCCAAAATGCTTCTGCCAAACAAAGCAAAGCTATCACCTCAGACTTATACTGTTTATGCTTTAGGTTTTTCTCTATGTTTGGATCTGATGAGGTCAGCAGATTTGTATGCAGTCTGACAAATGCAGACATGAATATGTTGTCAATTTCCAGAGGAGTCCATAGCTCCTTCAAACTGAGGGGTTTATAATATTGGCAAGCACTTTTTTTTTATACATCTTTTGTTAAGCATGAATCATTTTTCTTTGTTTTCTTGCTCAACTGCTTCATTGTGTTTGGGGCCAAACAGCCATACCAAAGCTGTTAGTTAGAACAGGAAGATAAATACCGATTTATAGCTTGGACTCTATTCCTAAATGTCAAGGCATTTTTCAAAATTTGCTATAGCCTTTTGAAGTATTCCTTACCAGGCTTTGTTCTCATTTGTTCATGTTTTAATTCCTGACACCTCAGAATCAAATGTCCTGTTCATAACAAATTCCATAGTGAGAAACGCAGGTGTCCCCCTCACCAGATCCACCAAATTACATACACACACTCAAGTCACTCAACAATTATTGTTATGACTCTCTCATAGTACATGTTGGGGGTGAATGACATGAAACATACCTCCCTGTACTATATGAAGAGAAACATGATTGAACTCTTAGATTATGTGTCCCAGGCAGGTAGTTCTCAGTCCTAAGCAGCATTCTACCGTCACCCAGGATTATGTCATGATATAAAGAAAAAATGGTTGACTTCAACAATTGGCTTAGCTTCTGGTGTCATTCCAGGGAGATCCAGTACCTGTCAACCCGGGAAGACATGGTCAACAGACCATGCTGCTTTGTCAGAGATGGTCTTCACCTGTCTCGTTTAGGCATTCAAATACTGGCAAAGATGCTTGCCTCCTCATAGTGCCTTTTCACACAATACCTAAACAACAAAACTTCCTACATAAGATAATCCACTAGAGACAAACTCAAGGTTATACTGCTTAATGCTAGGAGTCTAAACAGGAACCTGCACTCCTTGGAAGCTCTCCTTACCTTGGAATATGCTGACATCTGTGCAGTCACTGAGACTTAGTTCAAGCCCACAGAATGCACCCTGGCTGTGTAAGGCTACAGTTCCTTCACCATGTTCAGACCCTCAAAACGAGCGATAAAGAACCAAAGGTGCAGGTGCATCCATTTTCATTAAATCTAAATACACCTTGATACAGGTTGAACAGTATGACTCACTTAAGCTACTCTGGGTCCAAATAACTATAGGTAAAACTCCCTACCACATCATTGCGGGCTTCAGGTCCCCCACCAAGACACATGAGAAGCACACCATCTACCTGGACTTACTCAAATCACTCACTTTAAAGCCAGACACTTTGGTCATGGGAGACTTCAGCTATCCTTCTATCAAATGGGAGACATACATAAGCAGAAGCATGAATGATCTGAAGTTTCTGGACTTTGTTAATACAAATGTGCTGGAACAGTTAGTCTTCACTCCCACAAGGGACTCAAATGTTCTGGATTTAGTACTCACCAATATGGGGGACACTGCACTACCCCCTGTGTTCTGACCTCCCTAATAAGGCCAGACTATAAACCTGTCCTATTCAAAGTAATGATCAGACCTGATATCCCCACAGAAATAATAAAAATGAGAAACTTCTCCAAAGCAAAATATACCCTACTAGGCGATGTTTTGAAAAGTTTCAACCCCTCCTGCTAACACGCCAACAATGACTCATACACAGAAGAGTAGATAAATATCCTATATAACCACTTCAATGATTGTATTGATTCTGATGCACCTGACACAATCAAAACCAAGTCGTCCCCCAAAAGGAAGAAACTGATATCTAAGAACAGGAGAGAACATAGTTAGCAGAAAAAGAATATCCTCCACAGCAAATCAGATATCTGGTAAAGTCCTCTAAAGCTAATTATGAGGCTAAATTAGCATCCCAGGCTAAAGACAATCATAAGATATTTTTTGTTACATTCAAAATATAAAATGGAACACCCAGTTATGTGCTGAACTCATAGTGGATGGTACCACTCAAACTGTCCCTGAAGAAATTGCCAGCTTGTTAGCTGACCGATTTGGTCCAAACTTCGCACCACAGTCCCCACCAGCCATACCCCAAAGCTTGACACCAGTCCACTCCCCAGTATCTCAAATGAGCAGGTCATATCCACGCTCTCCAAGGCCAAAAACACAGCCTCTATGGAACCAGATAACATCCCTGACTGCTTACTAAACAACCTGAAACATGACCTAGCAGATCTGCTTGGCACTCTCTTTAACCATAGCATGAGCACTGGCTTTGTTCCAGCAGAGTGGAGACCAGCAACAGTAATACTGCTTCACAAATGGGGTCCATCAACTGACCCTGGGAACTATAGGCCCATAAGCCTAACCAGCCTTATCTACAAGGCCATGGAAAGAATCAGCATGGGCCTTATCAGCAAGCACATAGGCAACCTTCAGACTCTTGACCCGACCCAATTTGGCTTCACTAAGGGTAGATCATGCTTACAAAACCTGGTGGACTTCTTCAGGAATGTCAGCAAAGGCCTGGATGAAGAGAAAGCAGTACATACTGCCTCTATTAACTTAACCAATGCTTTTGAAACAATCACTCATTCAGGTATCATAGTGAAGCCTTCTCAGAAAGGAGAGGTTGTCTATGAAGGATTTAGCACCTGGTTCCCCACGAACATGTGTTGCACTGCTGGAGGGAGGCAGCCCCCATCTGTCTGTGCTCCAAGTCAGTGATGAGCAGTGCTCTTTGCTGACCTTGCAGCTGGCTGTCCCTGGCAAACAGGAGATCAGCGGTGCTGTGGTATCATTACATTGAGGCATGATTCTGACTTAGTGGTTTTTCAGATATAATCCCACAGATGGTAGCTTTGCACCATTGGCTCCTCAGCCAAGCACATACACCAAATATCTGAACCTGCAGTTCCTCTTGTCCTGAGCAGTATTACTATCACAACAACACATCATAAGTAGGGTAAAACTAACCTGTTTATGATGGTCTAATCCCAGCTCACATTCCCTATTCATGGGTGAACAATCCAATGCTTGGTGAATTTTGCTTCACAATGATAGGAAGGGCCGACATTAAAGGATCAAAATCAACATTGCTATGAATGGGTGGCCACCATAAGCCAGTTATCCCTGTGATAATATTTTGACACCTCCTGCTTAAAACCCAAAAAGCCAAAAGGATTATGAGGCCCCAATTTCACAGTCTGTATTCGTACTGAAAATAAAGATCAAGTGGGCTTTTGCCCCTCTACACGGGGGTTTTCCGTTTTCCCTGGGCTTGCCTTAGGACACTTGCATCACTCTTTGACAGGTGTACCACCCCAGTTAAACTTTCCACCTGACACTGTCACTGGAATGGGTCGTGCCTGGATGCCCTGACGCTTGGAGCCAGAAGTGAGACCCTCAGTGGCAGACCACTTTGCAATTAAGCCATGATAAAGGACAAATTATTATCCCAGGGATAAAATTCAAAGGGGGATATTCCAGGGTGATCTCTGTCACTGCTGCTATTCGGCCTTGCCCTTAATCCATTAAGCTGTCTATTTAACAGCTTAGGCCATGGCTATAATTTGGCTTCTGAAAAACAACAAAGAGTAAAGACTTCTCATCTTCTCTTTGTCAGTGATTTAAAACTGTATAGCTCTTCAAATGAGGAACTGAAAGCACAAATGCAAGTTTTCAAAACTTTTTCCAGATGATTTAAGAACGTCATTTAGTCTTGATAAATATGCAAAAGCAACCTCTAAAGTAGGAAAACTGCAGTGCCAAGAAAACATAATTTTGGGATAAGAATGTGATATAAAAGAATATGAGCAAGAGGAAGCCTATAAATATTTGGAAATTGATGAAGGATCAACAATAAAGCATGAATAAAGGTGAATGAAACTTAGTAAGGAATACTTTTAGAAAATATAATTAATCATGAAAACAGTGCTGACATCTAGGAACAAAATTCAAGCTATAAACCAATTTGCTCTTCCTGTCCTAACTTATAGTTTTGGAGTGATTGATTGGCCCCAAAACGTGCTGGATAGATTAGACAGGAAAACAAGAAGGATGTTTCATGCTCACCAAATGATTTATAAAAATCAGTGCGTATCAAGATTATATATTCCCCATTCAGAAGGAGGGATCGGCCTCCTTGAAATTGATTAAATGTGTAGATCTGAAGTTGTAGGACTGCACACATATCTGCTGAACATAATGAAAGTTTTGAAACATGAGGAGAATAAATCTAAGATGACTCCTCTGCTTAGTCTAGCAGAATCATATCGGCATCAAGCAGGAATGGAAATCAAACCAGAAGTAGATAAAAATTAGGCAGCAAGTGAATGTGTCAAAAAACAAAAGAAAGAATATAAGGTGAAGGACCAGATGAGAAGGCAAGAGATGTGGAAAATGCATAAATATAGTTCCAAGTATAGAAAACGTATGGAAGAACTTCAAGTTGATCAGGATCAAATGCAGGAATGGTTACGAAGATACAAATTCAAACTAAGAGATGATGGGTTAATATTGGTGGCCCAAGATAGTGCGGTAAGTGCACACTGGGTTACAAAATCCATTAAACATATGGGAGAAACAGACAAATGTAGGTTTTGTAAAACAGAATTGGAAACAGTAGCACATGTCATTGCTGGCTGTGACAAACTAATAGCAGAAGTACTGTATACTGAAAGGCACAATAATATGGCAAGACTGTTGCACTGGAGATTGTGTAAACATTATGGCATTGAAGGGCTGAAAAAGACTGGAAACATGAGCCACAAAGCATCATACAAAATAATGAAGTCTACATGACATTGGATCATCCATTCCCAGCAGTTCAAAAGATAGATGCTAGAAAAATGGATACAGTGGTCCATGAAAAGAAGTCAAAAGTAACATTGATCATTGAAATCACTACACCCAGTGACTGCAGACAAAGTCATAAAATATCAGGAATTGCAGGCAGAAATGAAAGCAATATGGAAGAAAGATACCCTTACAGTTCCTATAGTAGTAGCAGGAGCAAAGTGTTTTATAAAAAAAGAATCTACAATCATATTTAGCTAGGTTACCAATACATGTAACTCCATATGAACCATAGGAGTCATTAATGGGGACATTGGGGGCATTGCTTAATGACTTAATGAAGCAGTTACCTATTTTAACACTAAGTTTCTGCAAATCCTTGACTATCATGCTCCATTCCACTCTACCAGGATAAGAGCCAAAACTGCCCCTTGGCTAACAAAGCAAACTAAAGAAAAAATGATCCTTAGAAATAAAATCTGGGCTAAATGGAGAGCTACCAAATCTCCATCTGATCATCTCCTCTATAAACAGTTAAGAAATACTACCAAGAAAGACACTCTTAGAGACAAAAAGGAATTTTATCTTCATCTTCAAAAAACTACTCAAAATACCCCTCAAAAATTTTGGTCAGGTGTTAATAAACTTCTTAAACCAGGATATTCTCCTACTCCTACCCCTTTAGTATTTAACCCTAACACCTCTACTCAGATCCCAGATGCCTTTAATAACTACTTTACAGAAGCTATTCTAACCCTAGCCAACTCACTACCAACACCTACTGCATCCTCACAAAATATCTCTCCAGCCTCTACTAATGCCTTTCAAATCCAACCTGTCTCATCATCTATCATATATAAGCTTCTCTTAAAACTAAAACCTTGCACCCCATCTGCTGACCAACTCCCATCCGAATACTTACAAATTGCTGCAAAAGCTATTTATCACCCAATATCTATTCTGATAAATAGGACCATCTCTGAAAAGAAAATCCCTTCAATGTGGAAAATATCTCACATAATTCCCCTTCATAAAGGGGGCCCTTCTTCTGAACTATCCAACTATCGTCCTATTGCCTTACTGTCCCCATTAGCTAAGATAATGGAAAGGTGCATACACAAACAATTTCTTAACTAGCTTCTTCAAAACAAACTTCTAGCCGACTGTCAACATGGTTTCAGGCCCCACCACAGCACCACAACTGCCCTTCTTTCCTTTGCTGACTCCATCAATAAAAATCGAAATAACAACCATTTCTCTTCTGCACTTTTCATAGACCTATCAAAAGCTTTTGATATGGTTAACCATAACATACTTCTCGAAAAACTTAACATCCTCTCTCTAAGCTCACATTCTTTACAGTGGTTTAGAAGCTATCTCGAAAACAGGCAACAAGCAGTGCTTTGGGAGAACAACCTATCATCCTTACTCCCAGTAAATGTTGGTGTTCCACAAGGATCTATCCTTGGACCCCTTCTTTTCTCAGTATTTATTAATGACCTTTATTTGAATGTGCCACAAGCGACCTGCATCCAATATGCAGATGACTCGACATTGATCTGCTCTGCTACAAATGCTCCCTCTCTCCAGTCCATCACCCAAACAACCATTCATAACGTTGAAAAATGGTTTAGGCAGCACTGCCTCCTCCTTAACCACAAAAAAACAAAGCTTCTTCTCTTTACTCCTACTAATAAATCTCCTACACCCTTCTTTACTATCTCCTCAAATAATTCTACCTGTATTAACCCTGGCAATACCACTCGACTATTAGGTGTAACCATTGACAACCATCTTAACTTTGATGACCAAATTAACACTACTATTAAAGCTGTTAATAAAAAAATTGGGACACTCTACAGAATTAAACCCTTCCTTAACCCAGCAGCTAGAAAAAACATTGCACAGACCCACCTGCTTTCCACCCTTTTTTATGCTTCAGCTATATATACCACACTATCTAAAAATAACATCAACAAACTCTCTACCTGCTATAACAGTATAGCTAGATTCATTAATGCTACTCCCCTTAGAACTCACCACTGTCACAACCTCAAACAACTAAATTGGCTAGAACTAAATAACCACCTACTCTACCAACAATTACTTATCATTCATAAAACCCTTCATTTCCCTGATAATACTCCGAGCCTGGCTAAACTTATTTCTCCATATAAGAACCTAGCCACACTTCGTTCTGCCAATAAGTTCCTAGTATCCATATCTAAATCATGCAATAAAGCTGGGGATGCATTATTTTCAAATTCCACAGGTAAACACTGGAATCTACTCCCTCAAGAAATAGCTACTCTAGAGTCCACCTCTCTGTTCAAAAGACAAGTCAAAGAACATCTTACTTCTCAATGGCTATGTCCCTGTACCAATCCCGACTGAAAGTATGTCTCAAGACGCCTAATTTTTCTTCCCGTCCCCTTACTGAGCTTCTACCTGACACCTTCTAGAGTTGAGAGTTGAATCTTAAGGTATGCCTTCGATTATTTTAACTTTAGTATTTAGTTCTTTTTTTGTAGAACTTGACTTACAAGTTTTTAAATGTTATTGCTATTCTCTCTTTACCTTGTATAATTCTATGAATGAACATTTTTTTATTGTTATAAATTACTGTGATTTTATCTGTACTGGAGCTTTTCTCCCCAGGCCTCTGCTGTAAACGGATATATGTCCAGCTAGACTAGCCCGGTCAACAAATGTAAAATAAAATAAAATAAATAAAAAATTGCAGGTGCTACATAGAGCACTTCTGGCTGACATCAAAGATTGAAACAATACTAATTTCAAGAACTTTGATCATACTTTGACTTAGGAATGGGGTCCATTCCCGTCATGGTATTATAAACTCAAAAAACTTTGAGAAATTAAAAACTTGCGATTAACCCATACATGACTAGATGGGTAGCCAGCTGGCTCACTGACAGAACTCATACTGTCAAAGTTAGGGATTCCACCTCCAACAGTAGACCAGTTACCAGTGGGGTACCACAATGTTCTGTGCTGGGCTCTCTACTGTTTGGAATCTATTTCTCAGAAGTCCAAGTGAAAGTAGATGGCCTGAGGCTTACCAAGTTCACAGATGACTACAAACTGGGTGCAGTCATTGAGTCCCATAAAGATATTAGCATGTTATAAGAGAGGTTAACACAGACAAATGATTGATGCCAAAGCCACAGACCAAAACTAAATGTAAAAAAGTGCACCATTGTCCCGTTTGGCAGAGAGGTAGCCCCTGTAAATTACAATATAGGCAGCAATCCCCTAAGCTCAAACCCAGTGATGCAGGACTTGGGAACAAAAGTTGATATCAGTATAAACATTGATCACCATGTGTCCACAGTGGCAAGGAAAGCCTTTTATGTTGCATACTTCATAAGTAAGGTCATCACATCCAAGAACAAGGATGTTATAACTCCTCTGTACTTCACTCTCATCAGACCAGTAATAGAATACAACTTACCCTTTTGCCATGTACCTCACCAGACACCTAAAGCAGCAGCTAGAGAGACCACAAGGATTTTTGACCAAGAGAATCCAGGAACTCCAAAGCATGGCCTACATCAAAAGACTGAAAGACTTGTTTCTGTACCCTGTATCCCTACAGATCACTGAGAGGTGACCTGTGCCTGGCCTACAGAGCAGTCTCTGACCCTGTCTAATGGAATTGCTGCACATCCAAACATCAAGTGGTCAAGTGGTCCTTTTCCGTATGAAAGGAATTTGGCAGTCCATTCATTCATTGAAATGGAGCTTTGGTGGATTCAGCTCAGGTAAGTAGAATTTGGTGGATCATACTTTCATCTGATGAAAGTAGATCCAATTGTATATAAATGAAGAATCTGAGTCCAGCCAACTAAAGTTGTGCCAAAGTAATGTTTGTGATTCCTGGATTTTGAAACACAAACTTCCTGAGCCAGATAGTCAGCACACTGACCAGGGGTGCAGCCATACTGGATCTGGTCCTCACTAATATGGGAGAGTGCTGCATACCCCCTAATGTAATGTTTTCTCTGGTAAGATTAGACCACAAAATTGTCTACTTTGAACTAAAAATAAAACCTGGACCCCCAGCTAAACCAGGAATATTCAGGAACTACTCTAAGGCTAAACTCCTGTTATTAAGTGATAACCTGGCAAGATTTCAAGCCTCCATAAACCCCGAGAACACTGCTGCCTAAGTAGAACTGTTTACAGAAACCCTGTGCAAACATGTTAATAGCTGCACAGAGGCAGCTGTACCCACCAGGAAGAAGTACAGAACTAACTCAAAAAAACAAGCCACCCTGGTAGAATCACAAAATCAATCAAATGTATAACAGGAGGAAGAAAATCATGGCAAAAATTAGAAGGTGCAGCACCCAGCAGGATAAAGGCATTCTCATCAAACTAAACAAACATCACAAAGAAAAAATAATGTCTACCAAAGTGAAATTTGAAGTGAATTTACCCTCCCAGCCCAAGAACAACCACAAGGCATTCTTTAGCTAGGTCCACAACCTCAAAGGCAATACACAATTGTGTACAGAGCTCATTCTAAATTAAGCCACCTACACTGAGCCAGAAGATATAGCAAACCTACTGACTGATAATTTCAGCTCCATCTTTACCCCTCTCCCCCTCACCTTCCCTTAGGAAATACCATCAAATATTGCTCCCCCTTCAATCACTAGGGAACAGGTCCTTAATGCCCCCTCTAAGGCTAAGAACACTGCATCAGTGGGCCCAGACAATATCCCAGGATGCCTTCTAAATAGCATGAAACATGACTTATCAGAGCCTCTGGAATTGCTATTTAACTATAGCTTCCAAACAGGCTTCATGCCTCATGAATGGAGAACAGCAACAGTTATCCCTCTGCACAAAGGTGGGCCATCTACAGACCTTAGAAACTACAGACCCATAAGTCTCAATAGTCTTATATGTAAAGCCATGGAAATGATCAATAGTGATATAGTAAACCTACAGACACTGGACCCAACCTAGTTTGGTTTCATCAAGAACATTTCATGCCTACTCAATCTGGTGGCCTTCTTTGAGAAGGTCACCAAAGCAATGGATGAGGGCAGAATGGGTCACACTACCTACCTTGACCTGGCCAAGGCATTTGACACAATTCTCCACTCAGGCATTGTTAACAAACTCAAGAGGCTAGGTACAGACGCGTATATCACCTGGTGGATAGCCAACTGGCTCACAGACAGGACCCAGGAAGTTAGAAGTGGGGAGTCCACCTCTACAAAGAGGCCAGTCACAAGTGGAGTCCCTCAAGGATCACTGCTTGCACTGCTCCTTTTTGGCATTTACTTCTCTGAAATCAAGACCAATGTTAATGGTCTCTGACTCACTAAATTTGCAGATGATTGCAAATTAGAAGCTGTCATTGAATCCCACACTGTCACAAATGTCCTCCAGGAGGGGCTGACACAGACAAGCAACTGGTGTCAGAGCCATAGACTAAAACTAAATGCCAAGAAAAGCATAATAGCATCCTTCGGGAAATCATCCACTCCTGGCAACTATCATATAGACAATACAACCCTTACAGTTGACCCAGTAGTGAGGGACCCTATACCTTCCGTCTGTGAGATAAACATCTTAGCCATCATGCCAACCCCTGGCCCCCTCTTTGGCACATTGTACATGGAAATCATGCCCTTTAATCTCTAATCTCTATGAATCACAGTAATACACAAATGTGCATGCCACTTATGCACATATTTAGTTCTTAACTACTCATGAATGTGACCTTGATTTCAAGGGAACTCATTGTGGATAGCAGTGGAGTTCACAGCAATCCTCAGCGTGCCACAGATATACACAAATAGCCATAGCTATGCTCAAAGCTGACAATATTTAGAAAAGCCAGAATGGAGTTAAATGCATGAAAGTATGCATACCCAAGTCTCACACACCTTATCACCTCAAAGCAGTCATCATTTACTAAGAGTTCTTACTCACACACAGGGATACGTATTTCTGAAAAAGCAGCCCCACTAATAATAATAATAATAATAATACTCAACAAATCTAGCAAAGGCAATTCACAGCTTTAATAGCAATTGTAAAAAAAAAAAAAAACTTGATTTCATTGATGAATTTTATCCACAGTATGAATGAAATGTGAATGTAGTCCTTTTAAAAAAAACATGCAAATAACAAAGCATTTCTGTTCAAAGCAAACTTGACAATAATAACAGCCTAATGTCCCTGCTGGCTAACTGGGTTTGGTTAGGGTGATGTCACAACCCCAGAGGGAGTGGTTCTAAACCTGTAAACCACAGCCTTGCCTATGCTTTCTTCATTCTGGTACTGGCACTTCAAATTATGACAGCACCTGTGAAGGTACAAGGCCATGCACTGAGCTGATCATATAAGGAAACCAAAATAATGGTGCACCTTCAGAGTGATTTGTACCTAGATAGGATCCATGTGTGCATAAAAAGTACTGAGTGGCAAAAAATAGATATCTGGCAGGAGATAAATTAGTACTTGTGATCCCATCTATACCATTATTATAATAATGTAAAAAAGAAAGCATAAATATATCTGCACACAGAACTGCATTAAATACAAATATATGGAATGTTTATGTGATGACATAGCTGTCTGTATAAATTCATATGCATTTTAAAGACATAGTCACCCAATTATGTAAACATTGGCTCTAGATGAATGTCGCTGTTGAAGTGACACCCCAACCCAGTATGCAAAAATGGGTAAAAGGGATTGTGGAACGATGGATATATAAGTATGTGTGTGTGTGTGTGTGTGTGCGTGTGTGTGTGTGTGTGTGTGTGTGTGTGTGTGTGTGTGTGTGTGTGTGTAAATTACAAATATGCATCTGCATGAGTAGACTTAAAACTATTTTTTCATGTATATAAATACAGGTATAGTAATTTATTATTTATTTATTTATTCATTGACATTTGTTGACCGGGTTAGTCCAGCTGGGATTTTGTCCCATTTTCAGTGGAGACCCGAGGAGAAAAGCTCCAGATAGTACAATAAAAAACACTACAGTAGTATACAAGCACAGCAAACAATAGAAATAAAACTAGTAATTACAGTAGTAAAACAATAAACAAAACAACATTAACAATAGTTAAATGACAGCACAAGTTTTTTTTTTTTTTTTTTTTTTTTTTTTGATGCTATATAACTGTACTAGTGGGGACAGAGTTCAGAAGTATGACAAGGATAGATGGAGTGATTCCAATGTTGGGGGAGGAGAGAATTATGTAGGGTCATAGCAGGGGCAAATTCTGGAATTGAGTAAATGAGTCTTTAGTTTTCTTTTAAATAGTGGGGTGTGAGAGATTGAGTGAATGTCAAGGGGTAGTTTCTTCCAGGCTTGGGCCACATAGTGTTTGTAGAGTAGCAGTACTAAACAAAAAAAAAATGTTAGCATTGCCACATAATTTCACTTACAGTATTGCATTGCCTTACTTAGTTGTTAAAGTACATGCAGACAGTTTTGTTAAAGAAAGGATTTGGTTTGTCTAAGCCAGAAAAATATTTATTAGTATGAAAAGTGTATGAGACAGTAATTTCTTCCACAATATTAACTGCACATACAAGATGACTGAACTCAGTCAAGCACCACACCTAGGTCAGAGTGGAGGTTGCAGTGTCAGGTGTATGACCAGTGCATTGTTTAGTAACAAATGGACACATGACCAGTTCTGTTACTTTTACGTACATTTTTAAGCCATGCCTTATGTTCTTATAGTTATTAGGTTGAAAAATATCAAATCACACATTCTTGTCCTGAAGTACATGTACAGCATCCATTTGTTACACCAAATAGGTTTTGTTTAATGACAATTGAACAGAAAGGAACTGAAGGCTTTCTTGAATTACTAGAGGCTTTTGTATGAGTACAGCTTTTGATTCTGCCTGAGAAAAATTTACAGTCACATGAAACTGCAACGTACATGTGCAAACCATGGCAGTTTAATGTAGAACCTGACTTAAAGTGTATGGAAAGATTCCAGACAACACTCTTCCCCAAACAGACAAGAAAAAGTGAACTGATATGAAGGAATAGCAGTCCTATTATTTAAATATTGCATTAAAGGAAATATTGGCACAGCATGAAAATTCTGATATTAATAAATATTTAAACAAATATATACTAAGCAAGTACAGCAAGAAATGAATTGTCTTGCATAGTGTTAGTAGATATCTTTCCATATCACTGTTGCAGTATTCAAAACCTCTGGGATCTCCTGCAATGGATAGGCCAACATCTAGCCAGTTTACCAAAGCCTTTATTACTGAGGAGCATGTATGCTCCATGCACAAGTGTAGGGCATAATGGTGACATGCATATGCTCTTATTCCATAACTTTTTTGCCAACAGTTTGACACCATTATCATATGTTCTGAATGCCCTTCACTTTGCTGGTTATTCTGAACCTACTTCTTCAACATAAGTGCCCCTTTCAGGTTCCTTTTTCTGATATTTTTCAATTAGTTACATGTCATCCAAGAAATAAAACATCAGTGTGGGAGGCAAATTCCCTAGAAGGACTGACACAATAGGTGATTGTTTTGCTTAGGTGCATCTCATGACCACAATCCATGTAACATCTATCAGGCTTTTATACCTAAGATGTTATGTATCTGTCTTTCTTTCCTTTTCTTGTATCTTGAGGAGCAATGTCTCAAGCTGTTGGTCCAATGTACCATGGCAGAATCCACATTTCCTGAGGTACACTAATTGCTTAACAAGAAGGCCAGGAAATCTAGACCTGAGCCTACTGCCATCCAGCCACCACCAGACATCTCTCTCTTGAGGCACCATTAGAACCCAGAGGATAGCCCTGTATTGCCATGAGTTTCTTCTGCCACAGCCTTCTCTGATGCCAGCACAGAAACTGTTTCTCACATACCCTCAGATGACTTGTAGATGTTGAGTGGGAGCCACAGCTAAATATCTCTGATGGGCCTAATGGGATTCCTCAGATTTTTTTTATTAGGGAAGAGGTACTGGGTACCTTAATCAAATCCAAGCAGTGGTCTGAACCACCACATTTTGTCAGTGCAGATGCTGCCTTGAAGAAAAACAGAAATCTAAATTTGATATCAGCTACCCAGCATCTACAGAGGGAATAGCAAGACTTCAGTCAAGGCTTGTTGAATGCTTTGATGGCATTGAAGCATCCTCAGGTGGTTTAAATTCACACCCCTTTGGTCCTCTAACCCTAAAAGGCCAAGGGACCCTGAGTCCTTGTATGTGGATTCTGGATCTGATGATGACTCTCTATCCTACTTTTCTCAGTGACCTTCTCCTTTAGACTATTGGTCAGAGGAAGAGGAATCTGTCTGTCCGTATGTTCCTTTGGAGGAACTATTCTTTGCAGACACAGTTCTGTGTATGACAGAACATTTTAAGTGGGATTGCTCCCAGGTATCAATTATCAAAAAAATGTATTATAAGTTTTTATAAATGGATTCCCCTAAACCTTCTGCTGTCCCTCCTGTTGTGGCCGCTTTATAGGATAACATCTGGCTGCTTCCATGGCACCAGCCTTCCAACCTCCAACTCCTAAGAAGCATGACAGTTTATATAAGGTGCTGGATGCATGCAAGTTCTTGTCCAAATGCCCTTTGTCTGATCCATTGGTGATTTCTGTGTCATTGCTTTCTTGCAAGCTCCTTTGCTCAGACAAGGACAGTAAAGCTATGGAGAAGATTGTTAAGAAAGTATACACTTCTGCTACATTAGCCTTTAGGGCTATAAACTACCAAACCCATATGAAAAGATACATTTTGTCTCATCGTTACCTGTTTAGAAAGATTGTCTCTAACATCCCTGTCTCTGAGGGTAAAGCCTATGCTCTTTCCTTACTGAGTTCCACTTCTTAAGGTGGCCCTCACTCTGTAAAGTGCAGCTATGATGCAGCGGATGCCTCCTCTCAGGCTGCTGCCTCTGGCTCTGTTATGAGGTGCTTTTCCTGGATTCAACTTCAAACCTTGCCAAATAATGTTAAACCAGAACTCCTGGATTCTCCTCTGGATAACCAAAATGTGTTTGTCACTGTTGTGGTAGAACTCTTTAAGACCTTGCAGGATCAGTTTAAAGTCATGGAAGATTTGAAGCACATATTTTTTATCCCACTCCCCATGTTTCCGAGGAACTATCCTGCTAAGACTACTTTTTTTGCATAAACTGTCTTAATAGTCTTCCAAGTATAACAATGCCCCTAAGGTTATATTTTATGATAAGCCTACTCAAATGCCTAGGTTCCAGTAGTAGTCCTTTCCTGATAAGTCTGCAACCATTTGACTTTCTGTCTTCCCTTCCTCTCAGCCTGGTTCCTTTGTACATCATGGTTTCTGAATTTCTCTCATTTTAGCAAAAATCACCACAAACTCTTGAGTTTTCTTTCTTATCAGGAAGGGTTACTTTATGGCCTGGAAAATCCCTCTTCTCCAGTATCCTTCAACCTCCTGTAACACAACTTCCTCATTTTCTAGGAGTATTACATGGTCTGTTAGACCAGCATACCATTCACATGGTTTCACAGTTTTATTCCAGAATGTTTCTATTCCCCAGGAAAGAGGATTCTTGGAGACTTGTCCTGGATCCTTCCTTTCTCAACACTTTTCTCATAGTGCCTTCCTTCTGAATTCAACACTTTTCTCATAGTGCCTTCCTTCTGAATTCTTCCTCTTCAAATGCTGTTTCCCTGTTGCTTCTCCAGACCTTTAGTTTCCCTGACATAAAGAAGGCCCAGCATTCATATTCCTATCCACTGTCTTTTCAGTAAATTTTTGCATTTCTCTTTTTTTCCTGTCATTTTCCGTTCTCTTATTTGCTCTTTGGGATTTCAATGGCCCCAAGGGTATTCACCAAATGTCTAGCTCTAGTGGTCGGCTTTTGCAGGCTTTGGGACATTCATATATTTCCCTGTCTGGATGACCGCTTACTTCAGTCCCCATCCCAAACCAAGCTAGTGAAGGAACTTCATTTTACCTAGCTTCTATTGCAGATCGCAGGGATCATGGTCAGCTTTAAGAAGTCAATGTTCACTCCATCTCAAGATCACATATTTCTTGGCTGCAGGATCCAAACTGTTCTAATGCTAGCCTCTCTTCCTGCTACGAATGTTCTGTCTCTCATAAATTTTCTTTAACTACATCCCCTGCCCTGTTTTCCAGACAGGGAGTTTCTAAGGGCTCTTTGGTTCATGGCTTCTACTATCCCCATGCTTCCCTGGGCCACACTTCATATGAGAATGTTTCAGGTTTCAGTGGTATCTCACATCAGTGTGACCTCAACACTGCCACTGTCTTAACTCCCTGGTTCCTCTGCTCCCTTGTATCAAACTGGAACTTCACTGGTAGATTCAACAGGTATCTCTCAGTCCAGGTGATCCCATCCAACCTCCTCAGCCATCCCAGGAATGCTTCATGAATGCCTCAGAGCTAGGGTGGGGAGTCACTTCAGGCATCTTGAAGGTTCAGGGCATTTGGTCCCCTCAGCATCATGGAAATGAGGGCTCTCATTCTAACATTTCAAGATTTCCACTATCTCTGTGTGCCACATTCCTTGAAGGTTTGTATAGACAATGGCGCAGTCATGTGATACATTGACAAGCAAGGTGGCACAGGGTCTTACCTTCTTTGCAGAGTAGCCCTTTAACCCTGGGGAAATAGCCATCAATCTGCAGGTGACCATACAGGCAGTCAACATACTTTCAGAGTAGGGTCTTCTGGGAGATTCTCTCAGCAGGTTCAGGACGTAGTCTGATGAATGGATGCTTCACAGAAATATGTTTTTGAACATGGTTCATCGCTGGGGGTATTTCTCAAGTTCACTTCTTTGCTTCTCCCCTGAACAGGCAACTCCCTCAATTTTGTTCCAGAGTCCCAAATCCTTTGGCTTGGAAAGTGGATGACATATCTTTCTTTTGGAAGGGAATATTTATCTATGGCTCCCCCCTTCCTCTTCTTCCCAAGTTCTTTCACAAGATCAAGAAGGACACTTCAAAAATGTTGTTGCTGACTCCCTTTTGGCCCAGACAACACTGGTTCTCCCTCTTATTCCTTCTTACCAGGGGCAATCGTCACAAGTTACCTCAGTGCATGGGCCTTCTTACACGGCAGAATGGATCTCTTCTCTAATCTCAGTTGTCCACTCTTCAACTTACACTTTGGATAATAGGGTTTTGATTTGTTTCCAACACCAGTTTTCTGAGGACAAGTTTAAGGTCCTCTGGGAAGCCAAGAAAACCAATAGCAGAAAATCACGCATGTCCAAGTGTTAGAGATTTTCTGTCTGGTGTTTTAAATGTCACTAAGATCAATTTTCCATGGGTGTCCCCTTGGTTCTTTCCTACTTCTGTGAACTGCTACATGCTGTCTTAAATATTCTTTAGTGAAAGCTCATTTGTCAGCAATTTCTGCCTATCATTGAATCCTACACTGGCCTCTAGATTTGAAATCAAGCATCCTTAGCATCTTAATTTTGCCCTTGAAAAAGTGGCTCAGGTTCCTTTTGAGCCTGCAACTTTTTTCTTCTTTGTAACATTGAACTTAGAAGATTATTTTGTTGAGTGCTTTATTCTTCACCAGAAGAGTTTCTGAACCCCTGGCCTTAATGGCAGTCCTTCCTTTTTGATTTTTCCTAGAGACAGGCTGCCTTTCTATATGAATTCTTCTTTTATTTCTAAGGTTGCAACGAGTTGTCCCTTATCAGTCTGTCCAGCTTCCTTCTTTTTTCCATTGTTTGCAGTCAGCTAGTGAGCCAGTTTTTCATACCTCAGACTTGCAAAGACTGCTCAGATATTATTCAGGCAAAGCAAAGGCCTTTTGCAAATCTGAACAACTTTTTGTTTCTTTTCATATCAGGACATTGGGTTTGGCAATTTCTAAGCAAACCATCTCCTCATGGATTTCCAAGGCCATTTCTTTTTATTATACTTTTCATGGCAAATAGATCTTTGTTTCTATTCTGACTCATTCTACAAGAGCAGTGGCTTCCTTGGGGGCTTTCTTCAAGGTTGAATACAAACTCCATTCTTGAAGCTGCTACTTGGTCTTCAGTTCACACATTCACTAAGCATTACAAGCTGGATGTCATTTCCAGAGCCAGGGCAGGATCTGCAAAGACTATCCTTCATGAGTTTGAGGAGGGCTCCTCCTAGCTTTCCTCCACCCTACAACTTAACAGTAGCATTTGTCCTGTCACAGAGGTGATGAATACTGCAACAGTAACATGGAAGGACATATTACAGTGGCGTAAAATGTTACCATAACAGTAGATGTCCTTCTTTTCACTATTGCATTGTTCAGTCCTTCCTTCCTACCCCATTTTCTTCTCCTCTTTTACCACAGCTGATATTTTCTTTCTGGCTTTGAGGTTCTTCTTCATCTTGCTATCCTGTTTCTGGATGTACATGTTCTCCTGGGGGCATTTCAATTCTGGATTGAGAGTGCATGTATGTCAAATTTTTACCCTAAGCTTTGCACTTCTAGGTAATAAAGGCTATGGTATAATGGCCAGATATCGGTCTATTCTTGGCAGGAGATCCCAGAGATGATTAGTACTGCAGCAGTGAAAAGAAGGACATTCACTATAATGGTAAGATTGTACACAACTGTACTTTATATCAATTACTCTACTGGTGGATGAAGGAGTCTGCATATCCTCCCTGTGGTCATGTGGGTTTCCTCTGGGTGCTCCGCTTTCCTCCCACATCCTAAAGACATGCTATAGGTGAATTGGACACTCTAAATTGGCCCTAGGTGTGAGTGTGTGCATATGTGTGCCTTCTGTGGAAGGTTGGGCGCCGGGTTGGCAACTCAACACCGTAAACCTCCACAACCAATCATGAGCAGACAGGTGATCTGCTGTGGCAACCCCTAACCGGGAAAAGCCGAAAGAAGAAGACTCTACTGGTGGATGAAGCTTGAACTCTTGGGCTTCGACTGCCAGAGCTTCAGCTCAGTGAAAATCGGAGTACCTCTTGCGAGTTGTGCCAGAAGTGATTCCATTTTTGGGGAAGTTCACCATTTTTTGAGTAAGTATAACGTCAGAGTTGGTATATATAAGTTTGGGGTAGAGCAGATTAACTTGTCCCCCCCCCCCCCAACACTTAAATTGGTTTTGGCAAGTTGTTTTCTGCAAAAGCAATTCAGGATTCCAATCCTCAGTGAATTTGCTTTTTGTCCAGTCATAGTGGAAGTCTTATATCATTATTATTCGAGGGATAAAAGGTGAAATGCCGGTAAACAACAATTGTTTTATGTTTTCTCTAGCAGATGAGGAAATTGCATATAGTAAGTGCCATCAGAGTAGGAGAATTACCTGATTGGTTGATGTTGCTGGTAATTATGAATAAAGTAGTAAATGTAGTATTCTGTCTGTAACTGATTTCATTACTGTATAAAGCAGCAATTATAAAGGACTGTGTCTGAAGGCTTGCATGGCTTTCAGTACATTATTGCAACCAATTTTAAGTATGCTGTTTTTAACTCATTTTATTATATATATATATATATATATATATATATATATATATATATATATATATATATATAAGTATTTATTGTGAAGGCTGCCAGTCTAGCCAGATATAATTGTGCAGATAATTCTATCATTTGTAAATATGAATGTTGAACTACAGACTTATTTTCTTAATTGAAAGGAAATACTGTGAAATGTTGAAATATAGGCTTGTTTTCTTAAATTAAAGAATATTCTGTGAAATGCTGAACTTCAAATAAATGTAACATTGCCTTCTACTGTAAAGAACGCTAAAACAAGCATTTTATGTCCGTCCTTTGAAGTTAAAATTACTTCATGCCTGTCCTTTAAAGTTAAAGATTCAGAGTCATTCCGTCTGGGCTAGCACATTCTTTCTATTGTTTTAACCAAGTGTTAGATTGCTAGATTTAAACATGAAAATGCATTTTTATTGTGCTGGTTTCTGCCTAGGAGTAAAAGAATGTAGCTGCAGTTTCTTTTGGCCTGGGAACCCCAGGAAGGGTGAAGAATGATGTAATGTTTATCAGAACTGCAATTTCAATTTAAACAGAAACAACCAGAGATTATTAAACATTTTTGTCTTGACCATCTAACTCACAGCACTGTCTTGCTCATATGTAAGTTATCTTAGACTTGTGTTTTCTTTTAGAAATAGCTAGGAACTAGAAATATTTGACTGTGTTTTTCTGTGATGTCAGAACTGTACTACTGAATTATTTTAAGTATTTCTCTGTGATCTCTGAACTCTTGACTAGTACTGTGTAGTAAGAAGTATTGTCTTGTGTTTTATTATTTATTATTAAATATTTTAAAACATTTTAACTGTGGCTGTTTTGTGTAGATATAAGTTAAGTTCTAAGTGTACATTGCATGTATATAAGGATCCTGTTCCAAGTCACTCTAATAAGCCTTGACTGTTTAGTTATACTATCAGTTGGATAATAATATTGCACAGTAATAATTGGACACCCTTCTAAGGGCCTTTGAGTAGCTGATAAATATTAGCTGATTGGTGGCCATATATACTACTATATAGTCTGAGTAAAAGGGACACAGCTGGAGAACCTGTGCCAGCCTTCCCCAGAAGTGTTTGTGTGGTTGTATAAACACTTATCTGAAAGTGTGTTTGTGTCAGCTACTTGGGCAGGGACACTAAGCACTTCTTGGACAGAGAGTGTGCTGGAGATTTTAGCTTGCCCAGCTGGCTGATATCTGGACCATATAGCTGTGCCAGTGGGGAGTCTTATTGGGGACCTGGAGATCAAGGGAGTGTCCATCCCCAGACTGACTATGATCTCTGTATGCTCTTAAGGGAAATTCCACTTTATTGTGTGTATTTGTTATCCTTTCCTCCTATATGAGACGCCCTATCTGGTGTTAGTGGTGAGGATTGAGGCTCCTTGATTGCTGGGCCAGGGCACAGGCGTCACATTTATAATAGATGATTGCAGTACAGTATTGCAAACAAATGCATATTAGGCACAAACATGATATGTAAACAACAGGGTTCATGGCATCTTGTATTCTGGTGCTTTCCCAATGCCAAACTGCATATGAGGAAGCTGCAATGGTATCTCAAAATGTATGGACTCAGCACTGCCAAGATTTGGACACTGTCATTCAAATAATACCTTGCCTTCAAAATTCTTGTGGTGGGCTCAGAATGTCACAGGGAAACAAGGACTCTCTGTGACGGCCAGAGAGGACGACAGATTTTTATCTACAGATGCCTCGATGCTTTGTGAAATGGCTAAATGGAATGGAGACAAATTGGACAAGTGGCCTGCACAACATCATCTACATATCAACATGAAAGGGAGTGAGCGGTCAGTTTGCATCAGATATGGCGTTCGGGGTTACTTCTTCAGGGGCAGGTGTTGATTCTGACAGGACACACAACTGTCGTACAACACACAATCAACAAGCAAGGGAAACACATTCTTTCTCCCTCTATGCAGGCAATGATTGACAAGGTTTGAACTGCAACTGACTCTTCTGACAACTGTCACTGAAGGTCTCTGCAGAGCACAGAACACTCTAACAGATGTATTAACAAGACAAATCATGGATCCCCAAGTGGGTAGAAACTGGATCTTCATGTATTTCAAGAAATTGACAGTGTCCCATGGGAACTCCAGACATACCACTAAACCACCAGCTTCTAAACCACCAACTGCCAAAGTATATCACACAGTGGAAACACATCACTTTGAAGAGGAAAGGATGCTCTCTTTCTTCAGTTGGAAAAACCTTCATGCTACTTCCCTTTCCACCTCTCTAAAGATCAGGTAACAGGAATGGTAAAGGTCGACAGGCCACAGGGATGAGATTGATTGATATTAGCTCGCCTTGGCACTTCTAAGTGGTACCAAGGAGTCTTCTCAAAGAAGCCTCCATGGCCTCTACTCATCGATGAGATCTCTGTATTCTCAGAGGAATCAGTCATCTGCTCAAACAAGTTTTCCATTCTTTTGTCTCAAGGCTTCGCATAATATTCTGTGAAAAAGCATGGTATTTCTCAGCTTCCTCAACAAGTTTTAAATGTGATTATGGAAAAGAGAAGGCCTAGAAAGTACTACAGAGATAATGAACAGAAAGATGGAAGAGATTTATTATTTCATATACAGCAAAATTTAGAGGAGCCTAATTTGAATTTGGCCTGGCTTCATCCTATCTTATTGTTGGAGGCAACAAATGTTGTTCTTCTCGTCGCCTCCTTTTGCTGCAGCTGCATCTCACTTTTGTTATGAAAACTTTGTTTAAGCAAAATTTCGCATCCTTTGTTCAAGCTAGGTCTTAGAAAGCAAAGAGACCGTGACCCCACATTAGCTCTCTACTCAACACTCATCATCTTTTTTCATGGACAACTGCTTTACTACTGAACCTTTGAGCCTGCAGCTACTTTCTTGCTGAAATATTTGTCATGGAACTTCATGACCTGCTTTTTATTCCATAAGAGAAGGGTGTCCATACAGGCCAGGCCTTATGTAAGTAGAAAAGTTTTTTATTATTCTTTTTGAGACAGGGGTATGCCTAGTCAGTGGTTTATCCTTTATTTTGGTTTTGCATTCTTTTTAAAGAGCCTGTAAAATTTTTATTCATTTGCCTACATTTTTTGCAGCAATTCATTTTAAAGTTACAATTTATTTTGCACAGTAACTTTGTACACACGAACAGCAGGACTTGGTTTCTGCAGGACTAAACAGTGGTTAAAATGATCTTTTGCGTTACTGGTTTGGAGGCTTGCATGGCAAAATTCCAAGCCTGTGTCAGGGCTAAATATTGCCTATATACTCTAAGACGAGGAGCTTTTTGTTATCACCATCATTTCCCAGGGCCTGGCCAGCTGGGATTAGAGTTCATTCCATACTTGGCACTGCTCTGGGGCTTTCATTTCTAACCTTCTGGCAACTAAGACTATTTGCCTGGGCAGTTTTGCCTAGACTAGTTATGGCTACTCTGCTACATTATTACCTGCCTATACCCTTCAAGCTGCTGAGGGGTACAATTCCAGCCTGCCCAGCACCTCTGCTTTGGGATTCTACCACACTTTATAATTTGCCAACCTAGGCAGAAATCTATTACAGGATTTATTGTACATACAGACTGCAGCAAGGTGATTTGTAATGACATATCAGGGTCCCTTTACATCTGTGTTGTTTATGTTCCGATTATGTGCTACTACCAAGTATTCTTTTTGTCTGTGTTTCCCATGTGGTTGTGTGGGACGTTTTTATTACCTGGTTTTGTTTTGGGTGTGAAACTTTTGGGGTCTAGCGATTGTCAGGTTGTTTTGGGACTCTCGAAATTTAGGTCTTCTGAGGACTGGGGCGAAAAGACTGAAATGGCGTCGGTCATGACTGGGGCAATCCTGGCGTGCAGCGTCAGTCTAAGGCGGGGCCGACGGCGAACATCTCTCTGGTATTCGGGCCGACTTAATAACTTTATCATTAACGTATAATAGACTGCAAAGTTCTCTGGTTTGATCCTCGGCTGGGGTGCCTTCTGTGCGGAGTCTGCATGTCCTCCCTGTGGTCGCGTGGGTTTCCTCCGGGTGCTCCGGTTTCCTCCCATATCCCAAAGACATGCTGTAGGTGGATTGGACACACATAATTGTGTGTGCTGTCTGTGGATGGTTGGGCGCCAGATTGGCAACTCAACACTGTAAAACTCCACTGCCAATCATGAGCGGACAGTGATCCGCTGTGGCGACCCCTAACAGGGAAAAAGCCGAAAGAAGAAGAAGAAGTATAATGGACTGCAAAATGTAAACTCCATGAAAACATCATAACAATACTTTCATTCTTCCCAAATATGCCTAAGCATTTCCAGAACATTCAGTTTTACTTCAATATTTATAAAAAAATGTTGTTTTAAAGCATGTCTCTCAAATTTTTAGTGCAAGAAACCGTGACAAAGTCTAAGATAATGGGTGGACAAATGCCCAAAAATAGGGACAGATATTAAATATTGTTCTTACATACTTGGAAATTTCCTATAGTAACAGGAACTGGGTTAGCATACCAAAAATAATAGGCAAAAATCTGGACAGTCTACCAAAATCTGGACTGTTGAGAGGTATGTTTTAAAGTAAGACATTGAATGCTGTGTAACATTACGTGTACATTTATTGTATTTTCTCTTTGTTACTCCCTTTTTCTCTTGTTCTTATTTTAATTGTGCATTCCTCTGGCCTTCTTTATCTTCTCTCCCTCTTATTTCCATTCATTTTTTTTACAGATCCAAATTCCGCAGAAACAGCCCAGCTGCATACCTCTCAGGTTAGGGAATGTTCACTCTCTGTTTATCTAGGGACATCCTTACAAGATCAGGGTGGTGGCAACAGTCTTGTAGGCACCCTGGAACATGGCAGCATGGGAAAACTCACTGAATGGGAACTTTGACATTTGGCTGAGGATGTAGTGCAGCAGGTCATGGACAGACTATTCAGCCTATCGGGGCTTCTCTTTAGTGGTAGGAGGCTTGCTCCCCCAGTCAGTGCTGACCACCACACCAGCACAGGCATCTGCCCCCTCATCATTGGGGTCTTCCACTGCAAAACTGTCTAACAGAGGAAATGTTTGAGGCCTTCTGAACTGGACACTCTTGTTGGCCTTCCTTCCCATGTACCCTGTCCTAATCCCCCTTACCTACTTCCAATCCACATGACCCTGTTATAAAAAAAAAAAAAAAAACAGAAATCACAGTATCCCTCATCACCCACAACCTCCAGCACAATCCTCTTGATGCATTGCTGCTGATTCCCATTCTTTGTTGTGTCTCCCAGTTTCAAGTCTTTCCTATTTTCCCCTTTTCGTTCCTTTAAGAACCCCATCTAGGTGTCCAAATAAGGATATCTCTATGTAAAACATAACCTGTGCTGTTTGCTTCATGTCTTAAGTCTTTCAAATGTGAATGGACATACCCACATTCATCCACAACATCCAAATGTATATCAGTCATATGAAGCCTATGGCTTTCACATAGTCCTTCATATATTTTCAATGCTTATCTTCAGGGAATTTATCCTTTTGCCAGAGGTAGTTGTGTTTATCAAAACTTCTTTGCATTTGCTTATTTCCCATGAATGTTGTCTGCTGACTATATTTGCATATAGACATAGCTTCACTCATCACATATCATGACTATAAAGCTGCTGTGAATCATGAGTCTATAAATACCAGCATCAGTCTTTTTTCTCGTTATGTCTATATAGCAGTGAAAACAATTCAATAATTTAAACAGATTTCAGTATTTTAACTTCTCCCAGATGCTCCAATAAAATGACTTCTGTCAATTTGTGTAGTATTCAATAAATCAGACTTTTTGGGCTATTCCTCAACAACTCCTTCCCATATTATTCTTTTGTGGTACCTTGGATGCAAGATAATCTTTGTTTAATTTTTGTGACCTCATTCTAGGCCTGTTTCCATCTGATCCCTATTTTTCAGCCTTCTATATCTCTTTTTCTTCTTTCCCTAATAAACTCTTTCCAACTGGTTGTCACCCCTTCCAATGTTTATTTCTTCTCATGGTAGTGCATTTAATTTCTTTCTTCACTACATCCTAAGTTAAATCATGTAACTCTTCCATTATTCTTATATAGATCCACCCGTTCATAAAATCTATCATGGATTCCTAATAAAATTCATCTATCCCATCTGTAAGCACAGGTATCTGCTTGTATCGCATTATGAAATATATTCGGTGAGTGACAAGCAGAACTTCTGTGACTTCATATACTAGGGTGAAGACAAGATTAAGAATATTTGCAGCCTGGCTAGCAGTCTCATACCTCACTTCAGTCTCATCAGGTAACTAATCCCTGAAGGTTTAACAGGATGAAAACACACATCTGAATCCTCAGCTTCTGTTGATACTTTTTTAAATGTATTCTCTACCACCATGTGGGGGAATTTGTTCACTCAGCCTGTTATTTATATAGACACATTTCATGGTCACACAACCATGGAGAAAGGAGAAACTCATTAAAACCAGAAATATCAATCAATGTATGCATATACACCACCCTTTCAGTGACTTTCTATCAGTAGCAATGATTAGGGAGTTCAGCTCAGTGAGCAGCACTCATCAGCTCATAACTTCATTGACTTCACAGTTGAGAAGTAGTACAATGTCCAAGCCTATGCTCTGTGCAGTGACCCTTCTTCCACTAAAGCTTCTACTGTTTTCCTTTGCATCCTCACATTACGTATAAGTACGTTGTAAAAACATTATGTTCTCTTATGCGCATGAGCCTTTCCTCTTTGCACAACTTCTGAACCTGCTTTGAGCCTTTTGCTAATTACCATGTACCCCTTAGTCAACATATTATAACTACCTGCTGGTCTGCTGGGGGGGGGAGGGGTGAAGGACTGTTGCCAACTCACCTCTCCTTGTGAAGGATGCACTTTCCGTATACTTGGGGTAGAGTAGGTGGTGCTGTTTCTCTGGTTGATACCGGCAAACTACCAGTCATGCCTCAAGGGGTGGGAAAGGGTTGCTTGAAGAAAAAACTATTTGCGTAAGTTAAGGGGTGGCCTCTGTTGACAGCTACTGCACATTGCTCCTTATTACCTTTCCATGTGTGTGCAAGTTACAGTTAGAGAAACAAAGGCAGAAAACCTTGAACTGCACCCTGACAGCAGTCTAAATAATTGCAAATCAGTGTCTATCCTTGCTCCAGAGATATGGACTGGTTGACTGTGGGGTTGATGGATGAGAAATAATCAGGACAAATAATCAGAAACAAATAGCTACCTGCCAGTAAATATCTCCTTGTTCCCTGGAATTATGACTAACATCTCAATCTTCCTTTCCTTTTTGTAGACTATTGTATTTGCATTGAATCCAGGCATTATCTCATCCTCTTCCCTATCCACTGTTATCTGTCATTCTGTCCCACATGCAGAATCTTCTACTGTCAGTGAGAGTAATTCTTATTAACATAGATTACTTATGCCTGAATACATAATATGTTCTTTAAGAGCTGCCTCAAACTCAGGGCAGGATGAAAACATGGTATATAGGGATTTCCCTCAAAACATTTATTTGAAAGTTTATGAGGTAGCACAAAAGCATAAAGCCTTAACTATGGCACTGTCAACCCAGATTTACTTAGCAGATTGACTGACTGATGGAGAAGCAGGGACAGATGGGTGCACCTGTCCTGAGTGGGAGGGTATTCGTTGATGATGCTCCTTTAGGAGAGGCATTGTTCAAAGAGGAGTGTTGTCCTTGAACATAGTCAATGAATGTGGGATGTGGGGCAGGGAAGTGGTTAGAGCATATGAATTAAAAAATCCTCCTCAAGGGCGTTAGCACAGAGGTCTGACCACAGTAGTACTGGGGTAAGTATTTGTGGGTAGGAGATAAACTGGACATGGAGCACTGGGGACCAGGATGTTTACATAATTTGTAAGTAGAACCAAAGAAGAAGAAAAAAAAGCATTTATTTAGATGAAGATACAGTTGTTTCATTATTGCTCCCACAAAATAGTTAAAATATGAAAGTATGTTACATTATGACCAGCTATTTTACCACACTAAATGTGATTCTAGTATCCTGTACAAATATAATTGAACCACTCCTTCTCTTCCTCCATCTTTTACCATTCTGTTTTGTGTCTTTTGCCTTTCTACTTATTATTTGGCCTAAGGCCTACTGAGAATTCAGTAATGCACTAGTATTCCTAAACTTATAACAAGAAAGTGAACTTCTTATTAATAAAAATGAATAGTATTTCTGAAGCAAATTGTTTAAGTATTCTCTGGCATGGATTGTGTATATTCTAATGTGTGGAGTTAGATAAAATATTATTCTTTATACTGGATACTTAATATCCTTACACTTGTATGCTGGACATGTAGAGCTCTGTTAACAATGGGGTAAAATTGAATAAATGTATTTCCTGTTCAATCTCCAAGTGACATTTCTTTGCTCTTAGACTGCAGTAACAATTTGCCAGCCTAATGGCTTTTCTAATCAGTGTCTTGCCGCACTTTCTAACACTGCCCTTCATTATTAAAATCCTTTCAGGCTTCTCACGAGTTACAAGCACGACTAAGCAGCATGCTGTCTCCTGCTGTATGCAATTAATAAAGAGACTGAACATGAGCAGTCGAAAAATTGACCCATACTGAATTCATTAATCACAAGTTCCAAGTTTAATACTTTAACCCTGAATAAAACTTCCTGTTCAGTGGTTTTTCATCTACTTTATAATCCATATTTGTGACATACCATTCACAACTAAATATGCATTTGGAGCAATTTCCAGTTCAGTACTTTTCAGAGCAATTAATATTTCCTGTATGAGCTAAGTTTCTGCTTCAACTGTGTCCTTTCAGTTAAAGATTTAAAATCACAGTTGTTTTCATCATTCGTCTTGTTATACAAGCTATATTAACTGTACTTTATTTTATTGTACTCACTCCTGCTGTTGCAATGTTTTTAAGCATCTGATAGGTGTACCTGAAATGCTGGGATATATCTGTTTTGTCAGTGCTTTATAGGTGCTGTCCCATAGTCTTAGAAGAGTTGTTGCATTTTATTTTTTTTAATACTCACTGTCCTCAATTGTTATCCAAGACCCCCCCTTTTTATTAAGTCTTTGCATACATACCATGCTTTATATACCCCCAAAATCCAACTAGGTTGATCCCAGGATCTGATTGAGATCCTTTTAAATGATAATGCCCTTGAATACCACAAAAACTAACACCCAGGTGTCCCACCTTCTAGCTACCACCTTAGCCGAGGCTTTTTTTTCAATTGCTGCAAGAGCTGCAGACAGGTCTTTTGCTACAGGAGTCTCTTAAGTAAACAATGAATACCCTTAGTGTAAACTAAATTAAATATGTCCATAAAATCCCCTGTAAGTATTTTCTCCTTGATGTTCACCGGGAAATATGCTGTTATGTGTAAAATCAGTAATGTCATCTTAGTAGCATTTATAGTGGCCATAGGAAGTAAGATCTGAGTGAGGGTAAGGTTCCATTCAGACAAGGTATTACTATTTAGAGGTACAGGAGATCAGCCCTATTCTTATGGTTGGCTAATGGTGGCATTGGGTTCTGGGGTGGGGTACCCCCACATTGGTGAAAAGATGATATAGTTGGTATGGCTCAAAAATTCCTAACATAATATCAAATATCCCAGCCCTGCCATTATCAGGAATGAAATGAATAAACACTTTGAGGTATCCATCCACTGAATACCCCTATCCATAAGAACTAATTCTGAAATCCCCACTTACATCATTACCTTCTGAATCAAGCATGCCCACTGACAAAGGGAAGAAATTCCCCACTGGTGCTGGAGTATCTTGCTTAGTCCCTCTCTAAGACTTCTTAGCAGAGGTGTCATTCAACACTGGTCATCCTAAGGAACGGCTAAAGCTTCTTTTCCTACTAGATGAACCTTGTTCTTTTGTCTGTAATACCACCAAATCAATAAATAGCCCTTGATCTTCTTGCGTTATTCAGTGCCATCTGACTTTCAACACCTGCAGACCTGAAGGACCTATAACTAAGATTAACAAATTTGCACCAGAGCCAACAGTCCCTTGTTCATGGGAACTGTGACCTGGCAGTGTCGATGATATACATATACAGAGAGAGAGATATTTCATATCTATCTGTCTTCACACACACACACACACACACACACACACACACACACACACACACACACACACACACACATTTGTGTGTGTGTGTGTGTGTGTGTGTGTGTGTGTATATATTAATGTAGCCTCTCTTTCCATTAAGTATTTTATTCAGCAAATGTACCATAAGCTTACCACTTGCCCATTTTTACAAATATTAATAATGGTAACATCAATAATATTTTTCAAATAACCCGTTTAAAATTATTATGGCAACCAAAACAAATGCTAGGTTGCAGAAAGTTTATTTGCTTCTGCAATTTCTAGTACTAAACCTAATATTAAAATCTGTACAAGTGACTCCAAGAGCCATTTCTTAAATCTATGTGTCTGAAACTAGACATATAAATTCTGGATGACTTGCTGCTGCAACATTCCAGAATAAAGTTTTTCAGAAACTTCTGCATCCATAAACCATCCTCCATGTGATGTCTCAAAAGGAAAGGCATTAAAACATCTCCATGTATTTCTTTTATGTCAGTGAATGAATATTCATTCACCAGTCTTAACTGACAAGTATGAAGTCAACTACCAATCTTAACTTCCCTGAATGTCCCTGGACCCACCAAACCACCTCTTATTCAAGGTAATACCACACTCTCAAAAAGCCATGCTGAAAGACAAGCCTGTTCTACCCTACAAGAAAAGAACACCTATATGCTCCCCTGAAAGCGACTCATCTCCTATCACAAGACAGTGACCACTGAATGACAGCCCCATCCATCTTGCAAAAAACGTACCTGTATCCTCCTTCTGCATGGCAGAATGCCACACAAACAGCAAAAAAGACTGAATCCCTAACAGTAACTAATCACCTTAAAAAAATAACAACAAGGAAGTACCAAGCTGATCAGAAAACAAGTCAGCCTAATTAAGTCTACACTCAACCATTTTGTCACAGAGCTCCCATAATGCAGGCTGGCCATTAACGGAAAGGAACTACAACCGTGGAACATTAATCCACATACCTCCCTAAAAACAAGTAACTAGAAAAGCATGAACATTCACTTCAAATTATTTTACCATGTCTGGGTGTACTAAAACGTAGTGAAGACCACACACTGACATGAATGGCCATTGACAGATGTCTGCATGTTGCATACAGAGTGAGCACTCCTAATCCTGCAAGCTGCTAACAAATGCTGATCTCCACGACAGCGAAACTCACCTAAATGGGGTGGGAGGGTGCTTACCCTCCACCTGACTGCTCAGTTCGATGCCAACCAGGCTTACAGGTAAGCTGTCCTAATTCAGATAACTGTTCACTCATATAGACGTGTGTCTGACTCTTGAAGAGTGTGTTATTCTCCACAGAGTAGAAGAGTGAGAGAGTAAAACAATAAATCATCTTTTTGTTTCTCTTTCTGGGAGATCTGTTTTTCATCTGACAGGCACATTTTATTTTATGCATGACATTGTATACACTGAGTATGCCATGCCTGTAGCCATATTCTTCTTTGCCTTTTTTATCTTATTTTTTTAAATTTTCCTGTCCATTTTCATATACTTGTGACAGATTCTGTAACTCTTACTCTTAGAAAAAAAATTGCCTTATGACAGATGCTTAGTATCTGTACAATTATTTAGATTTATATGCTAATTTGCTTCTTGAACTAAAATCAAACAGGTTTCTAAAACCTTTACAAACAATGTCCTAAGCACTACCATTGTAACTGTTTCTATAAGCCAGTTAATGGACTCCTAGCATTTCATGTCCCTTGAGAGAACATATCTGGCCCTTTTTGTTTAACCACTTATACTATATCTGTTTTTCCTAAATGTAATGGACTCACAAGATACAGGAAACAAAATTTTATTGGGCCTCTTGAGACAAGAGCTAATTCTTAGCGATTATGCACTCAGGCCTATAGTCCCAAGAACAATCCCAAGAAAACCTTTCAAAAGATGAAAAAAGGCATAGTTTATCAGGATCTGATTTTGTTAATATTTTATGTCTTTCAATTTTATTTCTTTTGCAACCGTATTATTTTTCTAAGGGTAATATCTAATATTATTATCTGGAGTGCATGTAGAACATAGAATACAGACATGCAAATGGCTCTGACAGTCTGCATTTGCTCCCTAGCCTTTGTGTATGTGTGTGTGAAGTATAGCACCACAGTCCATATCTCGGGGAAGAATACATCAGAATGTAAGGGTAAGAAGTAATGTTGGAAAAACAGAAAATCCCCTCACGGATGCTGAAATAATTGATGCCATATGTGATCCTGATCTCACACCATAAGGAGAATGTTTGATTCTCGGCTGGGATTGGGAGTGCCTTCTGTGTGGAGTCTGCATGTCCTCCCCATGGTTGGGTAGCGTTCGAAAGACATGCGTGTGTAAATGGGCATGCCTTTGTTGAAGGTTGGGCGTTGAGCTGGCACCTCGGCATTTCATAAAAATCTACTGCCAATCATTAGCGGACCGGAGTTCCGCTGTGGCGACCCCTTACCGGGAAAAGCCGAAAGACAAACTAATGGCATGTGGTGCAAATGGCTGGCTGTCATAAGACTGAAGATTTGTGAGTTTTAGTCACTGCACAAACACATAGATTCATAATGATTATTTCATTCATCATAAACATATGATTACATATCTGTTCATAGTAATATATTTGTTTTATTGATAATTTTATACTTTTCAGGTAATTAAAAAAGAGGTATGAACTAGAAGTTGTTTACAAAAGTATGACGAAATAATAAAATAGTATCAGAAATGAGAGCAGTACATTCATCAAAACAGCACAAATAATCATGTAATTTTACAGTCTGCATCTAATACTTCTGACTTTTTTTTTCAATCATATCACACCCGATTCAAAATTATTCTGACTTTATGATTTTGTATGCAATATATGTGGTGCAGTGGTCCGCATTGTCATCTCACAGCAAGAGGTTCTCTGGTTCAGTTCTTGGCCGGGGTGCTTTCGGTGTTAAGTGTGCATGTCCTTCCTGCAGTCGCATGTTCTTCTTCTGGGTGGTCTGGTTTCCTTCCATATTCCAAAGACATGCAATAGGTGAGATTGGACACTCTAAATTGATCGTAGGTGAGAGTGTGTGTGTGAGTGAGTTGTACAAATGAAGTACCATGGCAGGGCTAGCCACCTGGTGGTGTAAACCTTGGCTCGAGATTATTGTCGCTGTTGAAGTGACACCACGACCCCATGTGCAAAATGGGAAAAAGGAGTTGAGGATGGATGACTGGATAATCTGCGCATTTCATATGTTACTCTACCTAAGCACATGCTGCATGTATGTTACTGAAGAATAAAAGAAACCATCATCTAGTAAAGAAAAAAATCATCAAACGTGTAGCTATGTAAAACAAGCAGTAAAGCAAATTAATTCAGATGGAATCATCAATCTTGGGAAAAGTGTTGTCACTTGTAACTTGCTCTCTATTCTCTGATGGTTCATAAAAAGAACTGGACTACCTCACAACATGAATACTTAGTGTGCGAAAAGAATATAACACTACTCCTTGAAAAGCAATGTGTTATGACTGTTTATAGGAAGATGATACCATGCAGTAGCAATCATATTGTGTTGAAATATGTTATATTGTTTTGGGACTCAGATGAATAGCTATTTGTGCTATAATGCTAGCTATGGTTGTGATGGAATGTTCAGGAAATGATAACCAGACCAATGAAAAAATATCTAATTTCTGAGTTTTATCAATGAGAAGGACAAATTAAATTTTTAGATACAATATCTGAAAATGAAAAGAGAACTGAATCAATTTATCATAGCTGAAGTTTATATTTCTACATCCAAAAGTCCGTAACTGCAGTCTGACTAATGAAGCACAGTTCTTGAAATTAGAAAAACAAAAATATATGTATATGTATGTATATATATATATATATATATATATATATATATATATATATATATATGTGTGTGTGTATGATAATTACTTATCTAATGAGTCAACTAATGTTTGTTTCAGTGTGACTTCATTGAGAAAGGACATGGTTAACAGCAAAGCAAACATATCTTAAGAGTGACATTGTCTGTGTAACCACTGCAGCTTTTAAACTCATCTGGACACACCATGGTGCTGTCCAACTTGATGATTAACAATGTTGTAGACATTTGTTTTATTCTAGTATGTTCTTCTTAGCTCTTCATCTAACCAACTTTTAGCAGCCATATTCAGATATATGAAAAACGTAATGCAACACTATTTTAAAATCTTACACATTCTGTGGGAATTAAACATTATTATATTGTAATATTTTATAGTCGCTGCTGCTTTATACCAATGTATTTTAATATTTTGGATGGGCTTTTAAAATGTATAATCATTGTAATGAATGAAATTCCTTTATCAGATCGACTTAAATGATACTCTTAGTTAACAATTTATAGAGTGCTGTACATGTCTCTTAAAGATTGCTTAATCAGAGCTCAAAGACAGTTTTACTAGAATAAAATGCATTAACTGCAGTAGTATAAATGTATTTGCCCTTCATCAGGATCTTCAGATTTACTTTTTACCATCTGGGAAACTATGGTGCTAAGAGAGAAGGATGTCAGACATTTTCTCTAAACAGTACTAAACAGCTGGTTGGCATAGTACAGCAGTGATTAGCTCTGTTGTCCCACAATGCTATGTTATCCAGTTTAATTTGCACCTGAGCATGCTGTATGTAAACATGTGATAATCTAAATTCCCTGTAGTTGTGCATGATGTGTATAATTTGCCTCTGACCTGGAAAAAGGGCATGACAGGAACTTCACAGGCGCACAGTGCATCTGTGCCATGGCATGAGCTGCTCCTTATGACACCATCCTTTCCAGTAATATGGTATAACTTCTAGCAGTGGAGGTCTGACTCCAAGCACAGGATGTGGAAGATTAGTAAGCAGAAAAAAGTCATAACTGCAGAGTATTAACTGAACAGTCACAGTGGTATGGTGCTAACACAGCATACATACCCACAGTGCTAAGGGAGCAGTCATAGCAAAGTGTTAAAACAGCAGTCTTACCCACATAGTACAAAGAGGGTGGCCATAGCCCATATTACTATCATTGCAGTCACATCTACAAGTATTAACACAACTGCACAGTTTAAGCAATGTAGTCATACCTGTACAGTGCAAGCTGGCTATATAGAGCTGCACAGTGCAAGCTCAGCAGTCACAGTTGCACAGTGCAAGCTGAGTAGGTAAAGTCATGCAGTGCAAGCAGAGTAGTCATAGCTGTGCAGTGCAAGCAGAGTAGTCATAGCTGTGCAGTGCAAGCAGAGCAGTCACGGTTGTACAATGTAAGCTGAGTAGTTAAAGTTGTGCAGTGCAAGCAGAGCAGTCATAGTTGCACAGTGCAAGCTGAGTAGGTAAAGTTGTGCAGTGCAAGTAGAGCAGTCATAGCTGTGCAGTGCAAGCAGAGCAGTCACAGTTGCACAGTGCAAGCTGAGTAGGTAAAGTTGCACAGTGTAAACAGAGCAGTCATAGCTGTGCAGTACAAGCTGAATAGGTAGAGTTGCACAGTAAAAGCAGAGCAGTCACAGTTGCACAGTACAAGCTGAGTAGGTAAAGTTGCACAGCGCAAGCAGAGCAGTCATAGCTTTGCAGTACAAGCTGAATAGGTAAAGTTGCACAGTGCAAGCAGAGCAGTCACAGTTGCAAAGTGCAAGCTGAGTAGGTAATGTTGCACTCCACAAACAGAGCAGTCATAGCTGTGCAGTACAAGCTGAATAGGTAGAATTGCACAGTGCAAGCAGAGCAGTCATGGTTGCACAGTGCAAGCTGAGTAGGTAAAGTTGCACAGTGCAAACAGAGCAACCATAGCTGTGCAGTACAAGCTGAATAGGTAGAGTTGCACAGTGAAAACAGAGCAGTCACAATTGCATAGTACTGACAGATGCCACAGCACCTCATAGTCCTTAAAAGAGAGATAACAACTCTATAATACTCACATATTAGTCAGGTGTCACAGTCATAAAAGGGCACATCTCTATAATTTTAACATATTAGTCAAGATGCAAAGCACTAAAAGAGCAGCCATTGCTGTGTGCATCCCAATGAATTTTAGAATTGCCAAAAAACATGTATATAGGGATTTCTAACCTGCAAAAAGTTACATTTGTCCACTGGAAAAAAAAAGCCTTGTGGAAAAAAAATCCAATGAAAAACCATCAGTTTTAACATGACATATAAACACCTTATTCCTAGATACATATTCATATGCTCAATCATTTAATAACATTGATTAAGCCCAACCAATGTAATCAAGAGAATCCATCAGAACCATACCCCACCTTTGTCAGGCTTCGCCACCTTAATGTCTCTATTTGTGGATAAATCAATCAGTATTTTTCTTTCAGTCATTAATTAAATAGTATAAAAAACAGCTCCTTCATAAAAATCAGTCGGAAACAGCAGTATTTTGATGGATTTGTAGTGCTTTTCCTTTTCAGATATGGTATTTAATAGTGGATTCCACATTATCATAACCAAACAAAATGTTTGATTGTAATTTCCTATCAAATAACTTAATTTAAGTAAGAATATTTTAAACATCATATGACTATTGTGGTATAAAACTGAAAAATTTTTTAAAAAAGTTCAGTATGTTCTTTAGAAATAGCCAAGCTGCTACCGTTATTAGTATGACAATGACTGTGCCATTGATAATGATAGTACCTTTGGGTCCCATGGATGCAAGATTCTTTTTCCTTATGTCCAAAGTTGGCATCAGCCATGAGTTCAACAATCCCTGTTATTGTAGTTGTTGTAATTTGGCTGTTTCTGACTGTCAAGATACTGTAAACTCCAAAAAGGCTCATCTCCTCCCCCTTTTCCACTTAGATGTGCCTCCATATCATTACAACAAATACTGCCATTCAAACAACGTTTAATACCCTGCAGATTCAACTTCATTGTCAAATCATTGTACCCAAGATACCATCACACAATTAATTATGTAATACCATTTAACCTTCAGGTAACCCATACTAGAATATAAAAAACAAAATTTGACTGAATTCCCTGTACTCAGACTCCAAAATTTACCCCCATAATAAATCAACCTACCACAAAGGCAAAACACAGCTACTGACCTAAATGAGCACCCCTTTACAAGTGATACATCAATTCAAAAAGCAAACAACAAAACATGATAGGATATAAACCCCCCACTACTCAGTCTCCCACACCCAACTTGCCCTAATTAATTAAAGACAGCTTCACCTGCCTAAGACAGTGCATTAAGCAACTCTGCTGAAATAAAGACGCAAACCATATGCAACAAGATCAAAGAGATTCCAACAATCGTAAACTGTGCCCCAACATAACGTTTTAACTTCATTCCAACAATCGTAAACTGTGCCCCAACATAACGTTTTAACTTCATTCCAACAATCGTAAACTGTGCCCCAACATAACGTTTTAACTTCATCCACCCCTGTTTTAATAGTACAACATGCTGTCACCAGCTATTTATTTATGTGTTCAATAAAAATCCTTTATAGAAGCAGAATATACGAGTTTACCCCAAATTACCCTTAAACATATTCCCACCCTATGCCTCTAATATACAAGTTACTGTTGTATCTAGCTTATTAACTAACTGCATATATAGCTATACGATGTGTTTTTTGTATGTATATATGTATGTATATATATATATATATATATATATATATATATATGTATGTATGTATATGTATGTATGTATATTGTATATAATATAAGAAGAAGCTTATTCAAAAACACCCCCTGCCCAACAGTGGCTACTGTGCCAGAACTGCATGTGTGTTTTTTTAATATATATTATTTATTCTATTTAAAAATTATTTATTTATATATTTTAGCTATTATCTAATCCACTGGATGTGTTTTAAAACGATAAGTAATATATATCTGTTAATTAAG
>NC_056743.1:77684164-77724164 GCF_019279795.1 Protopterus annectens
GAGAATCTCCAAATGTGAAATACCCATCTCTGCAGCATGGACACCACTTGCAATGACTTGTGGCTCTGCCTACTCCCAGAGAATTTCTAGATGTGTTTATTCACTGTATAGCACATGTGGGTCTCCGAAGACAAAACCCTTGACTGAATATTGAAGGCCTGTTTACCGCAGACTTTTTGGATGCGTCTACCACCAAAGAAATTCTACTTGTGTTCTTCCACTGCATGTGACTATAGTGTCATCCAAATCAAACCCCTTACTGTGCACCAAGGATATACTGGCTACAGTCTTTTATGATTGCGCCCACTTCCACAAAGACTCGTGTCATATTTATCCAGTACACTTAATATAAATCATAACAAATATTCTTGAAAATGTTTGCTACAGATGTCTGCCTCTCCTTCTTGTAAATATCTTTTTGAGGAGTGTTTATCAACTCTTATATCTAAAAGTTCTCCTTTTTTCTCTACTATCTTCATCTGTGCCACTCAAACTGTCTCTGTCTACAGGCTGTCATCCTCCCTTCATTTTGCTTTAGTTTTCAGAAAGTTAAGAGCTTTTTTTCCCTTCTTTTTACCCTACTATACTTAACCCGGTGTGTGGTTTTCACTGGAACAACTGTGCAACAGGACAATACTATGTATGCATTGATTGTCACTCCTACTAATATGGTGGGAATGTCCTGCTTTTCCCCCTTCCCACCCACAGTACCTAAGTCACACCGATATCATTACATTTAAACCCATGCTTTCTGACCTACATTCTTCAACTTTATACCCCCTTTAAAGAAATACACCTTGTCCCAGTACACATCCTTAATTTGTACGCTTGTAATCCATCCTTCTACATATGTAATTCTATTAGATTCTTATACTTTAGGTCTGTGAAATCCTATCACCTCACATGACCACACCACCAGATAATCTCCCTCAGCTATTTATGTAATAACTAACCATATGCAAGTTATTCCTGTAACACTGTTTTTCCCTAAGCATTTCCCCTCTATTATACAGCAAACTACTGTCAGCGTTCTTTAAGCTGTGCAATACATTCACCACATTATGCCTAGATACAATAATGCTATTCTGTACTCTGATCTTCCTTTCGACTTACTCTTTGTTGTATTCATTCCTCCCACATTACTCTCCTCAGCACATATATATCTGCCAAACCTCTTTCATTTCTTTCCAAATTTTATTTTCATTCCCTTTCTCCTTTTTAACCTCCAACATTTTAAAACTTTCTTACTCGTCCCAAAACAGCTTCATACAGCATTTCTCTTTCAACACTAACTACACACTTACCAACTCCTCATACATTACTTCCATTGTAGTCCTTACAACTCCCATCAACCCCTTACCATGATAGTTTGTATCAAACTCTTCTTCATTTCACTGCACTTCTGTTACATGACCCCTTATCCTCATCAGATCCAAACATCTCTCACCAATAACTACACTCATCTCAGTAGCATGGTGTACATTAATCACTCCCACCTGGTCTCATGCCACCGTCCTACACTTCATGTTACCTGACCCACCCTTCCTAGTCCAAATCCCAACCCCTGGATTCATGTGTCTTCTAAATCCACTGTTCGTATCTCCCCTCAACTTAACTGTCCCAACCACCTGCATATCTATCTATTTATTTAGATATTACATTTGTCTTCATAAATACATCCTATTCCTGCATCAATATCAATGCAAATGTAGACAGTCTAAGAAACATGCCTGACCAATTTAGCTCTTTTATCACACATCATGATTATGACCTTGTGCTGTAGCTGAAACATGAATTAAAAAAAACACATAATCCCTTTCTACATCATCTCTACTTAGATGTGAGACTTTGAACTAGAAAAGTTGGGGAAACTATCATTCTCTTTAAATCACATCTAAATATCCTACTTACTGCTCAAACTAATCGATTATTAAACTTCTGAACATACTGGCTACTGATCCAGACACCCACCAGCAACCAACTCTACTCCTTTCAATGTCCTACCTCTCTTCACCCTCTTCTCCATATGAAACCTTATACATGACAGATACTGCGTTCAGCATCACACATCAACCCATCTACATAAACCTTAGAATAACCTAGAACTCATTACTTGGCCTAATAATTACCCAGCAGTATTCATTAATCTTATATATGACTCTTCATAATCCCTTCTTTTTTGACTACTGCCCATAATTTATTTTTTCTTAACCAACCTTGCCAGAGAATGTCCTAAATTAATCTATTTCAGATTTAAATCAGTGCTGAATGTAAACAAACATAAAAAATATCCTATCCACACTGGAGTGGTCACCCAAACTGTGCTTAGTTGATGCAAACCATGTATGAATTCTCATTATACAATGACACCCCCCCAGTAATATTTCAAAATGTGCCCACTTATTGGCCAGCGTGCCCATTGTAAATCCCACACTATACCAACAGAAAAAGGTTCGGTCACCCAGACTTTTTTCTGTTGGTACAAAGTGTCAAAAACCTTTTTTTTAATAAATAAAAAAAAGAAAAAAACTGAACAACAGGGACGTTCTTTTCTCCCTTGCTTCCGTTTCAAAGCATTGATTTACGCATGCGCAGTACATCAACACAAGGAAGCAGTATACCACCACCGGTGGAAGAACAGTAATGCGCCGTTATACAAAGACATTATTTAAGAAAAGTAAGTATTTTTTTCTTAACTATTGTCATTGTATAATAGCAATAACCAACTCCGTGGTTGTGGTATATTGAAATTCACCCATGGTTGGCTTTATTTAATCACTCGGTCTTCACCCTCTTGATTAAACCGTGCCAACCGTGGGTAAACTTCAATATACCACACTACATTATCAGTTATTGCTTAAGTAAATTACTGTTAAATATCCAGGTGATATGCTTTCCCTTAATTTCATGGCTGTACAAACCCAAGAAATGTCAAAGGTAAACATACATTTTAAAGGTGTACTTAAACCTGAAAATCAAGCTTGGTATGTCTAGGAATTCACTTTTATTCCTCTTACGTACAATCATTTCAGGTATCTACGGAAGCTTGCCAAACAGGCCTTTAGATGCCAGAAAAGTAATCTAATGAAATACACTCAGTACTCACAGATACACTTTCAAAAAAGTTCTGGAAATAATTCAGTCAACTAACTCCAAAAGGATGGCACAGTGGTGCAGTGAAGAGCATTTTCACCTCACTGCAAGAGGCTTCCAGGTTCAATTCTTGGCTGGGTTGCCTTCTGTGTGGAGATTGCATGTCCTGCCTATCTTCATGTGGGTTTCCTCTGGGCTTTCCAGTTTACTCCCACATTCCAAAAACATGCACTAAGTAGATTGGACCCTGTAAATTACTCACAGTTGTAAGTCTTTGTGGAAGTGTGTGTCATGGAAGAGCGACCCTGGCAGGGCTACCCAACCAGTGATGTGCACCTTGGCTCTAGATGATTGTCATGGTTGAAGTGACACCTGGACCCATGTGAAAAAAATGGGAAATGGGTTTTGGAGGAACTAACTGGCTAAAACATGAGAGTTTTCTCACAAAATGTAGCCTCCACTCCTTTATTTCACTTAAAAAAAATCTCATTCAAAGGTATAGTTCTTCACATAAAGCTACTTCAAAAAAGACTACAAGGAATACATTACAACCTCTTTTTCAACAAATATACAGGCTGTGGATAACACAAGCAATTAAATTTAACCACTGGAAATTGGCAATACTAAGATTATTACTGGAACAAGGTTAGTCTAACAAAGTAAAAGACTACCAGCCTATCTTCACACTTCCACAGTAGAAGAAGTCATAGAAATTGCTATATATACTCAGCTTTCAAAACCCATAGGCCAGTATCACATACTTTCTTCTAAGCAGCATGGCAAAATATCTGCACTCTGGACTCCTACTGATGAAGATCTGCTATCTTTGGATAAAGGACTAAATTTGACAACCTTACCAGCACATTAGATCTAGTAGATCACTCCATTCTCTTTGCTTATCTAATCAAAATGGGGATTATCTAAGACACTATCCTATGGTTACAAAATATCTGTCATATCATCACTTTGCTGTTATTTCTACAACCTCACCTCAACTTCCTTTCTAAAGGGAGCTCTTCAAGTCTCAATAATTATACCCCATTCTCTGTCTATATTGATAATCTACCTCACGATTGTCCTTACCTCCCTGTTCTCTTTTATGCTGGTGATAGTCTTATTTTGTCAGATCATCCCCCTCCAGTACTGCACAGGAAATTCAGGCAGACTTCTTATCTTTAATAATTGGATCAGCCTTTAAAATCTTCTGCTTAACTACTCCAAAGCTAAAACCATGCTATTTAGGACTAACAACAATTCTACAAAAATGACCACAGCAAGACTCTAACAGAATATATAAGTACCTTTAAGTAACCTGGGATTTGCCCAAGTTGCCTCCATCAATTTCAGTCTCCATCTTGAAAATACACACAAAAAGATAAAATCATTCCTATTATGGGACAACAAAAAATCACCTCATTTCTGCCTCTTTCTCATAGAACAACCACAGGCAAAGACATCCTGCCTCCTCACCAAGAATTTGCACTACTAGTAGCCACAACATCCAAAAGGGAAGCAGAAATAATTCAGACCATCTTCAAAAACATTTGCTGTTTTCATCACCGTCTCCCCAAGACAAGATCACCACTGTAAATCCCATGAAAAAAATAAATTGATTACAGTCAAACTAAGGCCTGGCTTTCTTACTTGGATAGCAACTATTCAAACTACTAAATGATCAAATGCTATTGCTTTTCATTGCTAAGCTCATAACATTCCTGCCTCATGATTACTCAGAACCCCTTCTACAAACACTTAAATTTAAGCTTCATGATCCTCGGCATTGCTTCTCCAGTGTAGGCCCTAATTTCTAGGAAATTTTCCACCCACCCATTCATATCACATATTCCAGTCACCATTGAAACATAACTTTAAAGCAAGCAAAATGCAAATGTTATCTTCCAAGAGATCTACATTAATCATCGTGACCTTCTAACAGCCTTAATCATTATCATCTATTCTTCCTCCACACCGTGCATCTGGACAATTATTCTATAAAGAAATTTGTATGTTTTGCTTTTCTACATATTATGTATAAATCTGTGTTAATTCTACATTCATGATTTCTTTGTAATCAGACTAGGTGCTCTACACATAAGGATAAAACCAGAAACACACTTGATCCATTCAGCTGTAAATGATGTGGAAAGCATGAAACTCTTGCATATGGGCAAAGCAAAACATATTTAGTGAAAAATAATAACAAACAATAGAAAGGATGCATGTGGGCTAGGGAATACAGCTGAAATGCTTACATGAGAGTTAAGTCAGTCTTTTTTAAATATTTACATCTGAGGACAACAGTCTTAAAGAAGGTACTTACTCCACTTCTTCATTTGTCAGATGCAGAAAATCAGATAACCATTGAGAGTTTTGTCCTAGGTTTAAATGCACCGGACAGTCTGTAGCAGTTATTTGCAAAGAGATGGTTGTTTTAATTGGATTCATAATTTATGTTGAAACAATCTGGGGAAATTCTTTGTCTAATTCTTTAGCTCCTATCTTTAGGGCAATGGTATTCATTGAGTGGAAACATTTAAACATGGTCTAACCTTAGATGTTTTAGAATTTAAAGTTATGAGGATATAAAAAACTCCGACTATAAGACTGAAAGAGACAGAGGTCCTAGAGTCAGCTACACATTGATTGTATCATCTATTTAATCCTAGTAACCTTCATGCGATGTGGAGCTGTCTTGAATTCATTGGTTTATGGAATAATGCCTACAAATTGTTCACATATGTCATAAAACAATGGTCCCACCACTGTCTGACAAAGTGTTTTGGAAACTAATGGCAACTAGGGAAGAATTTTCACTTGGCAAAAAGATTTTTCTGCCTCTTACGTGGCAATATGATTGTTCATTATTATAATCTAAACAAAACAAAATTGCTATGAAATAGTTTATTTATAAACATAGATTATACAAAACCATATTTCTGTCTCTCTCTCTCTCTCTATATATATATATATATTTTTTTTTTCCCTTTTCAGCAGGATCCTGTGTCACACACTCGTGACTACATGAACTTTTGCTATGTCTTACATTTCCCTGGCAGGAGGGACTTGCAATGCCATATAGACACACAAGCTCATCATTAAATCTACCCACCATGTGATGACCTCTTTCCTTCCCTCTGTGTCACATACATTGCATGTGAGTAATGCTCTCTCTCCCTTCATCATGATTTTTGATGAAAATCCACTTTAGGCAGCAAAACTAGCAGGGCCGTACAACATGTGCACCCGTTAAATGAGGACAGAGTGCAGATCGATAACTGATACAGTGAAGATCTCAGTGAATGCAAATGATGTCATCTTATATGAGCTTTCCATTTGGTATGCAGCATTGGATAGATTAAAATTAATTTATTATTAAAAGGAAATCCTCTACCATTTATGCTCTGGCCTACATCTCTGTCTTCACACTGACCTTAACTCATGCTCAAACCTTGACCGGTATCATATGACAGACCAGGGACATATAAAAAATTGGGCAAGGCAGTGCACAGCAGCAGTGATGTTGGTGTTGTAGGTCACAAGAAGTGATTCTGGATCATGTATATTTACCCGTAGCAAGATCTAGTCCAATAAATGATATTCTCCTCTCTCCTCTTCTTTTTTACAGGGTATTAAGGACTCCCTAATCAATGCCACAGACCTACCACTACTGGAACCTACCTACGGCCAAAGACCCTCTGTGGACTACCATTCTGCATCCTTATTTTTTGGGTGTAATTGAAAGTATGTCCTGATATGCCTATTTGAAATACATACCTTACCAAGTCTGTGTCTTACCCCTGGTCACTGCTTCTTGCACACCCCCTGGGCCACTGCCTAGCCTTCTATTGATAATCTTTACTCTTCTAGTTCCCTACTTTCTGTGCTTCTCACCACTGGGTAATTTTTCAATAGCCTGCCCTCCTACACTACCCTAACCTGCTGGCCTTTAATAACTTCCTGTTCCTTAGATTTCTCCCACTGTCTTATTTCCATACTCTCCTGCCTCTCTGTAGCCAGACTTACCCGCATAGCTAAATGTTTGTTTTTCTTGGGGAATCTTGCAGTCGCTGTGGGTACAGCCCAGCTCCATTGTTCCTCGCTACGCTTAGGCTCACTTTGCTCACCTCACCAGCACTCCAGCTTACTTCCTGCCTCCATCATAGACCTAACTCTTCTACTACCTCTCTAATGCAAACTACCCTATAACCAATAATTATTGCATATATTTAATATTTAATTACATTAAATATGGGTCTATATTAGATGAACAAAAGTTCATCTTAGTGAACGCTCACATGAGCGAATATTGCGGAACTCGAAACCGTAATTGCGAGATCGCGGTACAGTGAAGATGGGAATATTTGCCCTTTCCTCACCGTAGTGCGATCTTGGAGTTGGAATATATATTTGGGGGGGGTGTGGGGGGTGCAGTCCCCCACAATTGCAGTTTCGAGTACCTGGATATTCGCTCATGTGAGCGTTCACTAAGATGAACTTTCATTCATCTAATATAGACCCTTAAATACATATAGCTGAACATAGTACAAATAGATTGACAATCTATAATTCTCATCACCTTTACCCATAGTCAAGCACCACATTACAGATAAGTAGCAAGTATCCCTGCCCATATTTATTAACTCACTATCTCCTACCCCTTCTTTTCTAGTGGACACCATTTACCTGACCAACACTTCCTAGCCATATAGCAGCTCCCCAACACATAAAAGATAACTCTGGCACTGACCATACTCTCCATCACTTTACAGAAGCTGTATACTCAGCATTACCAGAAGCTTTTACTAACTCCTAAGTCCCTAACATCACTTCAGCATGTAGCTATAGACAACTCCCATTATCAGTTCTTACACTCTCAATTACATATCACTTCAAATCTCTTACCCCCTTTAACAGCAAACTCCACCACATCTCTAATACTGCACCTTTAATACAACACCAATCTCACACAGTTATAGATACTACCCTTGTATACACCCCATTCTTTCTGAAACTAAATAAAGTGTAACACACATCCAGCCCAACTACTAAAAACATCATTCTACCCATTAATAATCTTCACCCTACTCCTACTTTCCATCCTGTCCTCCTACGACACTCAAATTCATAACCACACCCCCACACCCTGTCCCCTTGGCAAACAAAATCCACAGCCAATCCCATCAAACTAAAGAACTTCCCTATATCATCATGCGACTTTACCTCCTCCCAACCCTTCTCATACACACGCAGTAAACCGATAATCAAAACTAACCACACTCTTCTCAAAGGCAAACTAAAATAATTCACAAATTAATCAAACTCTGTCTACACCTACTCCATAAAATCCCTTGTAGTGGAGACATACACCCCAGTCCAGGACCTAAAACATCAGCCAGCCCAAACTTAAATCAGCTAAATCCCATATACCACAGATCTACCTCAGCTCTCCTCCTCTTAAACATTAATGCAAGAAGTATACTTAACAAAATTAAGGACCTTCATGCACTACTAGCTCTATACAAACCAGATATCACTGTGTTAACTGAAACATGATTCAAAACACACCACCACAATAATGAGATTACTGCCCCTGGTTACAATATTATCCGAAGAGAGAGATTAGAGAAAAAGTGTGGAGGTGTTGCAATATTATTCCAAAATCATCTCACCATAGAACAACTAGATTACCATACACAAGAAGTCAAAGATGTAGAACTAATCCTTGCCAAATTAAAAATAAATCCCAACAAACACATAATTATTGCAGGTGGCTATATCCCACCAGGCAATAGCATCACTGTAATGGAAAGCCTGCTTAACTGGATCTCCAACTCCCTTCCACACAAAACCATACTATTAAGGGACTTCAGTATTGACTGGCTTAACTGCTCCAGCCATAATCCCTCTGCCTTTATAAATTTCCACAGGTTTACTCAAACTATAACCACTCCCACTAGAATTGAAAAACATCCAAACACCAGTCCATCTTAGACTGGATCCTGGTATCTGTCCCCGGTCTTGCACAGCAATCTGGCTGTCTTCCAGATACCCTAAGTGACCATCATCCAACTTACCTAATTAGGAACAGATCCCAAACCATCAGCCAACCTATCCTCAGAGTAGTTAGAAACAAAAAGACCTTTATAGCTACTGACTTCATCACTGCACTAAAAAGCTGCAACTGGACTCTCCTAAAACAAATATCTCTAGACAAAGCCATCAAATACTTTAACACAACCTTCATAAAATCGTAAACCATCATGCACCCCCTAGAACCATTAGAATAAAAACTAACTATGCCCCATGGCTAAGAATAGATACTGAAACTATAATGAAAGAAAGGGAAAAGGTCTGGATTCAATATCAAAAAAACAAAACCACTACTTTGAGGCAAAACTATCTAGAGGTCCATAACAAAGCCAGAAAACAAATCAAACTAGACAAACCTAACTACTATAAAAACATGCAAGAAAAATATGCTCACAACCCCCAAAAATTCTGGGCCACAAGAAATGGTATACTGCACCAAGGAAAGTCCAGTACTCCAACCCCTGTGCTACCAAATAACCATGAAAATATTCCCACTCAATTTAACAAATTTTGTACCGAAACAGTCTAGACCCTTGCCAGTGCCTAAAATAGTACTAGCAGCCCCACACCAATAATGACCCCAACCCACCCCTATATACAAAATAATACCCCCAGTTTTCACCTTCACTCTGTGTCCACCAAAGCAATTTCTAAACTCTTTAGGAAACTTAAACCAACCACTCTAGCAGCTGATAAGCTACCAGCAGACTTCCTTCAGATATCAGCTGAAGCTATAGCCTATCCTGTCTCTATTCTCATAAATAGATCTCTGTCAGAATGCAAAGTTCCCACCTCATGGAAAACATCACATATTATTCCACTGCACAAAGGAGGTAACTCCTTAGAGCTCACCAACTATCACCCAATAGCAATTCTGTCACCATTATCCAAAATATTAGAAAGAGTTGTTCATACTCAACTAATGCAGTACCTCCAAAATAACAACCTACTCCCATATCTCAGCATGGCTTTCGACCTTCCCACAGCACCACCACTGCACTATTATCATTCACCAACATAGTTAACCACCACAGAAACAAGGGTCGATTCATATATCTTCCATATTCTTAGACGTATTAAAAGCCATTGACATGGTAAACCACAGTCTGCTTCTTTAAACTCTATCTACCCTAAATATAAGTCCCTCCTCTATATCATGGTTTAACAGTTACATATCTGTCCATCAGCAAGCAGTCCTATAGCAGGACCAATTGTCCCCCCCCCCCCGTTACCAGTAACCATAGGAATCCCTCGAGGATCCATCCTTGGCCCTTTGCTGTTCTGTCTATTTACTAACCAGATCTCTTCATCCTCACCCACTGCCTCAGTAGTACAATACGAAGATGACACTACCCATATATGTGCTGCCCCCACTGTAAGTGAACTGCAAACCCTAATCCAAAATAAAAAAAAACACTTTTATTTGTATAAAACGTGTAAGTGTTTTCGTCCCATATTAAATTTACACTGGAACTTCATCAGACAAATAGGTAAAAGTAAGACAACAGTTAAATACTTAAAAAATACATGACGTCACTTCCTCATACAATATTAAAGGGGAAATGTCTAAATAACATTATAAATAAAATCCAGCATTAAAAAGTTCATTTAATACAAGAAAAATATGTGTGGTTAATAAACCAGTCACCCTTTCCTTTAAACAGCACCCGGCCAATAAGAGAATCTAAATCCAAACCCCAAAGGCTAAGTAAAAAATATTCAATAATAAACAAAGTATAAATTATTTTTTGATCACTATTTTTATCTATTCAAGGCTTTTTAACTTTAAAAGACTAGTAATGGAGAAGCATTCATTCAACTCAGGCCAGTGGGTGGAATCTAAATGAGTTTGCCAACTCAGTTGAACTTTTTCTAATAAGTATGGCCAATCGCCTCCTCTGGGTGGGGGGCTAACAATGTCCAAAACAATGAACTTAAATTTATGTTCAGGATATTGTATAATGTGCTTGGCCAAAGCATTAGTTTCACAGTGATCTCTAATATTCCTAAGATGTTCCTCAATTCTATTTTTGAGTTTGTGCTCGGTTTTGCCTACATAGAAACATGGGCAAAATTCACATAAAGTGCAATAGACTACTTTTTCAGTGTAACAACTGAACCTTTCCCTGACACTAAATCTCGTACCATTAATAGTAATTTTGTTGACTTCCAAAATGTAGGGACAACATTTGCAAGAGCCACATTTATACATATACCCTACTTGATGTGGTCTACTCTGGTGTTCCACTAAGGTTTTAATATTGTTCCCTTTTCAAAAAACACAAATGAGTTTGTTCTTTAAGGTCCCTCTTACATCAGTTTCACTTGTGAATTAATGAAACTTGAATTCCTTTTTTCTAACACTAATTTAAGGGTAATGAAGCCGGATAAAAGGGGTGGCATGGTCCTTATGTGGAAAAATGATTATGTAAAGAAAATGGAAGAGATTTTGGAGACACCAGCATATGCTCACAATTCATTGAACTGAAAGGTGCATACAGAAAAAATCAGGGGTTATTTACAAGATTTTTTTATAGATGGCCTTATTACAGTAGAAGAACACCATTTCCATTCATTGAATATCCCATCACCCCTGCCATTTTTGGTATACCAAAAATACATAAAGACATGTGCCAGCCCCCTTTATGTCCAATTGTGGATGCTAGAGGCTCCATTATCCACCCATTGGCTAAATACCTTGACTTGGAAGTTAAAGATCTGTTAAAAACTGAACCTTTACTTTGTATTGATTGTTGTGATTTTTTGAAAAAGATAAATTCAGTTACTTTTAATAGTTCTTATACCCTTATAACTTTAGATGTAAGAGACCTTTATACAGTCATCCCCCATGACCTGGGGATTCAGTGGTTTTGTGACTATTTGGCAGACAAAAGGTTGCCACAGGATAGAATTAACATGCTTGAGCAATTGCTAGAAATGGTTTTAAACAACAATTTTATTTTATTTGATAAGAAATATTATGTCCAAAAAAAAGGCATACCGATGGGTGCAGCATGTGGAGGCATGTATGCCAACATTGTGATGCTTGAATGGGAGAAAATATTTTTAATTGGATCTCAGTTCTTCCCATTCTGCCATCTGTACACCTGTTTTTTTGGATGACATTTTTATTCTTTGGAATGGACCAAAACCACTAATTAGCCCATTCCTTGAATATATTAATAATTCAACTCCCTTTCTGAAATTCACACACACTGTTAGTGAAACAGAAGTAGCTTACTTGGACATTTTACTTAAAAGACATCCGGAATAATAGGTTTGTGTCCTAAATATTTCTCAAAGAGACTTAACTCTAACAATTTCTTGCATTTTACAAGCTGCCACCTCTACATTCAAAAAAGAGGGGTCCTAAAAGGTCAATTTGTTAGAGCAGCTGGTATGGTCACTCTGAACGACAATTTTTTGAATGAATGCCAAAAGTTATGCAGAATGTTTTTAAGAAGAGGTTACTCACATCAATTAGTGGAGAATATTATGAATGAGGTCATTTCTAAAAGAGAAAATGGGCATTTTATTCCTCTTTTAAATGCAGAAGTTAATTGCAGTGATACCCCCATTCTTAATACCCACAGGAGTGATTTATTAGACGTTACAGCAACACCTGTTGAGACATACAATGAGAAGGTAGATAATAATAGGTATAGATCTTGTTTTTTAACAACCTGCTCCATTGATGCATACCATATTAAGAATATTTTAGAGAAGAAATGAAACTTTTAACACGTGAAACTGATGTAAGGGAGACCTTAGGGGACAAACCCATTTGTGTTTTTCGAAAAGGGAACAATATTAAAACCTTAGCGGAACACCAGAGTAGACCACATCAAGTAGGGTATATGTATAAATGTGGCTCTTGCGAATGTTGTCCCTACATTTTGGAAGTCAACGAAATTACTATTAATGGTATGAGATTTAGGGTCAGGGAAAGGTTCAGTTGTAACACTGAAAAAGTAGTCTATTGCGCTTTATGTGAATTTTGCCCATGTTTCTATGTAGGCAAAACCGAGTGTAAACTCAAAAATAGAATTGGGGAACATCGTAGGAATATTAGAGATCACTGTGAAACTAATGCTTTGGCCAAGCACATTATACAATATCCTGAGCATAATTTAAGTTCATTGTTTTGGACATAGTTAGCCCCCCACCCAGAGAAGGTGCTTGGCCATACTTAGAAAAAATTTAATTGAGTTGGCAGATTCATTTACTTTCTACTCACTGGCCTGGGTTGAATGAGTGCTTATCCATTACTAGTCTTAAAATTAAAAGCCTTGAATAGATACAAATAATGATAAAAAAAATAATTTATACTTTATTATTGAATATTTTTTACTTAGCCTTTGGGGTTTGGATTTAGATTCCCTTATTGGCTGGGTGCTGTTTAAAGGAAAGGGTGACTGGTTTATTAACCACACATATTTTTCTTGTATTAAATGAACTTTTTAATGTTGGAATTTATTTATAATGTTATTTAGACATTTCTCCTTTAATATTGTATGTGGAAGTGATGTCATGTATTTTTAAATATTTAACTGTTGTCTTACTTTTATTTATATGTCTGATGAATTTCCAGTGTAAATTTAATATGGAACATTAGATCTTGCAAGTTTTATACAAATAAAAGTGTTTTTTTTTTCATCTTTTATCTGAAGTGAGCTGTCTGTGACTTCTCAGGGTTTTTGGACTTTATTCATAGTTTCTAACCCAAAATAACTTCACCCTAGCCGAAACTTGGTTCACTAACATCAAACTTCTTTTTAATCCCAAAAAAAAACAAACTAATTATTTTCAGCCCAGGCAGATCTCCTCCCCTAAATAGTTATTTCACCATCAACTCCAAAAAAAATATTCAAATCAGTCCAACCACACACACTAAACTGCTAGGCGTAGAAATAGAGAATAACCTGAGGTTCGACATACACATAAAAATAAAACATCAATAAACTTAATAAAACACTTGGAATTCTCTACTGGAACAAACAGTTTATGGCTAAACATACCAAAGCAACTATCGCAAGGACTCATCTTCTATCCACCCTCCTCTATGCCTCTCCCATCTTGAACACTCTCTGCCAAACCTATCTAAATAAAATGGAATCTTGCTACAACAAGATTGCCAAGTTTGCTACTGAAGCCTCATATAGGTCCCATCACTGTCTATCCCTTAAGCAGTTCAACTGGCTTGAGTTGCCTCATATACTTCTACTCAATCAACTCTCTATAGCGCACAAACTCTACTACCTTCCTGAGATAACTCCAGCACATCAGCACCTAATTCAGCCCCACATTCCCTCTAGAGCCTTAAGATCTAGTAACCAGAACCTCATAGCTGTCATCCAGCATAAAAACGATGCATGTAAATCCCTCTTTGCCAGCATCATTGCCAAAACTCGGAACACACTACCAAGCCAAATAACTTCTACCACCTCCTTTATTCATTTCAAAAAACGCCTGAAAACCTACTATTTAAGTAACTAACTATGCTCAAGCCACTCAATAGGCTAATCCATACCAAGAGAATGCTGCAGGGTACAACTAAGTATAAACAGTTTTCCCCTGAAAGCTTGTGAACCCATTGATATTTACCTGACAAAACTTATATATATTAAAAAAATACAACCGCTGTTTTAAGTTTATTATGTAACTCAATGATTGTCTACTTTAAGAATTGTTAATCTCTAACATATTGTGTATGAATGCTATATGTACACTCTATTTATTCTCTCATGTACTGTATTGTATTGTGGAGCGTTTTTCCCAGAGCATCCACTGGAAATGGACCTGTGTCCAGTCGGACTTTCCCGGTAAACAAATGTTAAATAAAAAATAAATAAAATAAATGTATTTTATGAATTTGCAACCCATATGTTGTGATAATGAACCAGCTCTGAATAGGTAGAAGATGTCTGGGAAGGCCAAACTTGAATTGTATGAGATAGATGAAATACACAATAAGGAGACTGATTTCAAGCTGGAATAGCCAGTGTAAGGAGGAAGCACATTTATGGGTATGAGTAGTGACTACCTGCATTAAGGTAGAGCTGTCAAAAGAATGAGGAGTTACAGGGAGAGTTTTCTGGTATTATATCAATTCTCACATTAAAATCATCCACAATCATCTGTCTTGGAGAATGAAGAAGGAAAAGGTGATCTTTTCTAGAAAAGTCTATGTAACATGATGGATAATTAAGTTGAAAGAACATGTAATTCACCCTAGCTCCAAGAATATATTAAAATGATTTAGGTCTTCTGGATTGAATAATTTCAAAACTGTAGAGAGATGACCCCCCCCCAAAAAAAAAAGCAAAAATTATTTGCCTAGAATGGTGGATTACTTAAAGACCTGGTGAAATAGAGTCTACAAGATTAGAACTGTAGTTCTAATCAAACCAGTTCTCAGTGGTAAATACCAGGTCTGTTTCATGTAGTAAATCAGACACAAAGCTTGATTTATATGAGTTAAATTTGGTATCAAAAAGCAAAGACCATGACAGGCTCATAGAGGGAGGGTGATCTCACAATTTGAATGTTAAAATGTGATACCACTAGACATGGGGAAACCTACCTAACTAGAAATGAGCACCTTTTTGATTCATTGCAATAGCTACCCAGAATCCACAGTCACCAACATGTAAGGAAGCCTGTAGGGTACAAAACTGGTGAGTAAAGAGCAGGCAGGATATTCCTATCATAATAAATTCTCATCTTGTCACACCAGCAAGACAATATATAAATAACCAAAACAAAAAAAAACATAAAGTGGTGCAAGTCAGCAAACAAGGCTAATCTGACAGGTAATCCAAATACTGGTATAAAAACAGTTGTTGCGTCTTTTGGCTTTTCCCGGTTAGGGGTCGCCACAGCGGAACTCCGGTCCGCTAATGATTGGCAGTAGATTTTTACGTGCCGAGTTGCCAACTCTGCTGCACAACCTTCAATGAAGGTACGCCCATTCACACATGTCTCCACACAGAAGACGCTCTAGCTGAGAATCGAACAGGTCAACATCTTACTGTGAGGCAACAATGCTACCGCAATACCACCACCGCAGAATACTGGTATACAGTAACATTCCTTAACTGTATACCATTAAATAATAACAATAAATGCTTTACTAAAACAAACTTCAGCAGAGTTACATGCTAAACAACTGAAACATATGACCACAACATTAATACAAACTCTAGGATCCAATAAAAATGCAAACTATTTGTTCCAAAAGAAAGTGGTAGTGCAAGCTATTCCCAAAGATGACATAAAGCATAACAATCAGGTTCCATGGATAGACAGCAGTCAGAAAGCTGATGCCAGTTTTATCGTTGTTAAATCATAAGGTGCCGACCATTTAAAATCCTGACAGACACAAGCTAAACTCAAAAGCACATAAGACAACAAAGCAGTACATTCATAAAACTACACAAATGAATAAACTCTTCAAACCTGGATAATTCTGCAGACAATACTATGATAGCAATGATCATAAATGCGTCATTCTTTACTAATCTGTGAAGTGATGATATTCCCAATGATGATTTTACCTTTGAAAATGACTTTTAAGGTTTACCACTAATAATTCATCAGTACCTAAACATGTAGACATGTCCGCTTATAACCCTTTCTCTGTTTCTTCTATCTGTGATGCTGTTCTTAAGACCTTATCAATAAATAACTTCATGGACCAACTGTTATTGTTAAACTTTTGCACTGCATACCTTAAAGCTGTACAACACTATATTGTGAAATGCTTACCTACTAATAAACCAAACAAACAAGGAGAGTAAGGTGACTTTTTTTTTCCTGGAGGAATAGTAAAATTGTACTTATACCAAAAATATCAACACTTATACAGTAATGGCTCAATACTGTTTAGAAACGAGCATGCTGATTGGACAGCCCAACCAACATGCTCATTATAAATCGAGCATATACGAATAGAAAGAAATGTCTTGCTGGTGAAGTACCATTGAGCGTCCAGACTTTTATTGGCATATACTGGAGGACACACCAAAATATAAGGAAAAAACAGGTGCGTTCTGCAAATGTACAACAGAAACATATCTGATGTTCCCCATATTTTTGTGTTGTCCCTGTAAATGTCTATTTTTTAACATTTAAAATAAAAAAATTAAAAAATAAATAAGCATTGCTTTTACTGTACTGATATACAGTGCATAGGACCATAAGTCTCATATGGGCATACATACACACACACACACACACACACACACACACACACTTATATACATAAAAATACTTAGATATACATATATTTATTTTATTTATTTTGAATTTGTCAGCCCAGTGCAGCATCGATCCCCACTGGACCTATTTTAGCCTATATAAACACAATATATACATATAAGTCCAAAAAAACACTGCAAAACAAAATCCAAAGCTTAAAAACCACCAAGGGTGGCAGGACTTGGTTCAAAGGATCTAAAATGTATCCAACTGAAGAAAATCAGGAGCAAAATAGCTGAGAGGTATCCAACAACTTTTATTCTTTAAGAAAGATAAAAAATCAGTCAAGCGCTTTCGCCTGGTTCCTACCAGGCTTTATCAAGATGAAGAACCTTTACAAAACAGAATTGTTAAATACTACTTGAAATCAACAACTAATTAGTTCAAATACAATTAAGGTTGTTCTAATTACAGATTTAAAGCACCAGTGACATCCCTAGTATCAAATCTAGCAACAAGCTAGTGAGATTCATTGCACAAATAAATGTTAATGAAATTGCATCTGGACGAGCTCTTAAAAGTATTAAACATGCAGATAAATAAATAAATAAATAAATAAATAGATAAATGAATACAATCACTTGTCATATTAAAAACAGGTAACAAATAATAATTCATGAATTTCATTCATATACATCTCCTGCAGCACCAATCTATACTGTTGTCTTCCTAAGCCTGAGCACACTAGTGATGTTGATGCTGTCATTCAAGCCAGGGGGCCTTGCAGCATTCAATCTAAGTTGCCATAGGAGCTCTCTGTAAGAAAGCTAAAATTAGGAGGATGAAGGTGTGAATTGTCTGTGTTGTCTGTTCACTCAGAACGTTGTGCACTTAGTGTAGGCATTATTGAATCCTGGGGCTGACGTTTTCTTCCACAAGATGCACATTTCTTACAAAAAATAGCATACTTTACTGTAGACATGCTGCTTTTAACCAGCTACTGTACACTACTATATTATACTAAAAGTTTTGCATCATACTGGACAAGAGCAGCAGTGATCAGGTTATGACTATTTGCCAAGGACCAGTGACCTTAAAGACTATTAAAGTCAACAAGTGCACACATTTTCAAAAACATTCAAGAAAAAGGAAAATCTACCTGCATAAACTCACTGTATTCAAAACACCTCAACAGTTTCTTACTTTGCAAGGCAGAGACTTACTGATAAGAATAAATGTTCACACACACACATGCATTGTTATATCAAGGGCACTTTATTAAGGATATAATGGACAATTAACAGTTCATATGGTCTGACTTATCGAGTGTACTTTTTGTCAATTGTCACTAGTCATCTAGAACATCATGCATAGTCAATGTAAAAGATAATACTGTACATTAACAAGTGTTTCCCTTTCTTTATGTTTGCATAGTGTGTCAGCTAGTATATATAAGTAGCTGGGTGGTAAGGTTGCATCGACCACTTGGATCTTAAAATGGCAGTTCCACCCCATTTGTAGTGCTCTAAATATGTTTTCTTTCAAACAATCTGTATGGTGGCTTATTGAACAATTTCCTATGGAGTGCATTTGTTTCTAATGATTAGATTCCCAGCGTTTTCAATGGCTGTGGTCTTTTGGCACTAGGGTATAACTTATTGGCTCCCTTATAACTATCCTTTGATTAGTTCTTCTAAATTCCTTGTATTCATGCATGCTTTCACTTATTTGTCTATGTAGCTACAGGTCAGTTGAATATTTGCAAAGCTATGTGTAGTCCCTCAGCATACAGAAATGTCTGTTTGTATATGTACAGCGGATGAAGCAGAATTTATTTAAAAAATAACTGAGTACTGGTCATCTAGTTGTTATTATAGGTATGTAAACATTGTTTTTTACTATAGCCATCATTATAATAATCAATTCTGAAAAGCAAGAATAGAAGTTAAATCATTATCGAAGTTAATGGTGTTTTGAATGTCTCTTAGAAGAGGTTTATGCTGCTGAGAAATGGATTTGCCAAAATACATCATTAACACTAGACTTCAAGCCACTGACCACATAGCAACCCCTACAGAAAACATTAGTCAGAAAATATCCCTGAAAGAAATTTTCTGATCATGTAAACTGGGAACTGTGGCTACATTTGGACAGAATCAGTACTCTAGCTACAGCATTCTATAACTTTCATCTTACAATCCACATGACAGTCACTGATGTTAAGTCTACATTACTGGGAAAAAATAAATTAGCCTCTTTTATCTACATTTTTAGACATAGAATTACTCCTGCGGAGAGATGAGACCAAAACATAATTCCTTCTTGCATACTCGCTGCATATAGAGCCAAACAATGAAGACAATTGTAGATATATATATATATATATATATATATATATATATATATATATATATAAGAATTTAAACGTAACAAAACTCCCAAATGTTAATGTTGCAGATGTTGACACGTAATCATAACATAGACCATCAATAATTCATCATGCATGATCAGACTATGCAAATTTTAAGATAATGTTTTTACTAGGGGGCAAACCTCTCTGAACCCCCATGAGAGATGCTCTCCCCCAATCTACCTCTGAGATTCCACATTCCTAAGTGAATTGACATATTCCCCAACCACAGAGATTGCTGACCTTGCACACCTGTCAGCCATCTGATTTGTCAAGCAAATTATTTCGACAAAATAGATGTTGACATTATTATTTATTGTAAGTGCTATATCTATAACAATATTTATATTTCTATGTATGCATGTGTATGTGTGTATATATATATATATATATATATATATATATATATATATATATATATATATATATATATATATCATATATGCATGTGTGTCTGTGTTTGTGAGAGTGCATATAAACTAGGTCTCAGCTTTGCAAACCTGCAACAGCACATGGATCAATTTTCATTGTCAAATGTACTGTTGTGGTTGTTACAACTCTGTGATTGTCATAATTTGTGATGACTCTGTCATCTTCCTACATGAAATGATTGATCTACTATCATTCAATAGCTAGACTTGCTTTAGTATGTAGTGCAATATATTCTTCCTTCTCAACTACTTTATCATATATGAAGGCTGCACTCTTTGAACTACAGGTACCCAGAGAAATTCATTTAATCCCCGCTTACCTACTTGCATGAACAATCAGTGGGCTACTCAGTGCCAGGGGTGGCTAAGGTTACATTTCAGTCGTATTAAATATTGCACCCACTATGGCTCCGTTTATTTATACCCACCCATTTGCCAGCTCTTTTTAATGTATGCATAGATGAGCTTTAAACCTCCTCCCAGATCATAAATATTTATTTTATCTAAAGGCATCAGATCTCTTTAGTCATGGCAGTTACATTATGTGACTACATATGGATACCTCTGGTACGTGCATGAATATATGCCATTTGATGTTCCTTTATTCCCTTGGATCTTCAGACCATCACAATATTCTTTTTAAATGTTCTATTAGGTTACTGCTCTGTTCTTTCTTGTAACTCCTAGGCTCCATCTTTGGCATCCCCCATCCATTACAGCTTATTGTAGGGTTTTTAACATACACCTAGCTAGAAACTTGACGAGCACTGCTTGAGAATCATTTTCTTTTTTTTTAACCATATCACCAGCCATCCCATTCCTTGGCCACCTGTCCATAAACATATTAACTACTATCATTTATCAACAAGATCTTCCTCCTTCTTCATCTCCTGTCAGGAAGTTATGTACTTTTAGCTCAGCATGTCCTTCTCTAGTTGTTAAACATTATTATTATTATTATTATTATTATTATTATTATTATTATTATTATTATCAGTATTATTCTTAGTATTATTGTTGTTGTTATTATTATTATTATTGTTGTTATTATTATTATTATTATTATTAGTATTAGTATTATTATTGTTATTATTATTATTGTTGTTGTTATTATTATTATTAGTAGTAGTATTATTGTTATTATTATTAGTATTATTATTATTATTGTTATTATTCTTACTATTATTATTATTATTATTGTTATTATTGTTGTTATTATTATTGTTATTATTATTGTTGTTATTATTACTACTATTATTATTATTATTATTATTATTATTAATACTCTATCTTGAACTCATTGGCTGTCCTGATATCTATTACATCTTTTCCAAACTTTTTATCCACTGATCTGTTTGTCAATTCTTGTTTATCCACAGTAACGCTACTTATATTTCAAGTTTGGGTTCTTACATGCATTGGAGAATATGTAACTATTATTGTTTAAGATGGTTCACTCCTGTTGTCTTATCCACATTTCTAAAAGGTCCAACTCCTGACATTTTCTTGAGCTCCTTGAAAGGAATTTTATGTACCTTATAGATGGACCAGTACCCGGTACATTATAGAGGTTACTTATACCCTCTGCCTTGGGGATGGTGTGTATCTTTGCCTTTTGTAAAAAAGGTCATACAGACAAAGAGCCCCTTGGTGAGTGCAAGGTGGTGCACTTGCACCCCTTTTTAATTTATCTGTGTGATGATGTGTTGAAATCAAAAAATGTACCAAAAAACTACATTTTTTCATTTCAAACTTTATCCGTCTGGTATGCTATTGGAGTCTGTAGTCATGCATATGATGAATGAACTCCTCTTCTCCTCACAACATCTCCTCTTGGACTGTTGCAGTTTAATATAGTGACAGTTGAGTCTGCTCTAGTGTGAACGGCGAGAGCTGTGTGAGGTGTGATGAAAAGTCTTTTACTTTAGCTCAGTCAGATTATCAGATTTGTTGACTCTGTGTGTGCTGTGCAGCAGCACGTAAACGCTGTTGACTGTTTGAACAACATGAACAAATGAGACAAGCTTTTTTTTTTACACGAATGAATGAAATGCGAATTCAATCAAGACAAGTGAATTTACATGGCTTTATTATGTTTGTTGGTATGTCAACAGATTAAAAACAGTATTTTTATATGCGGCCCTCCCAGACCACATGTATAGTACTACAAAGCATGTTCATTGGAATTATGGTTATTTTTGACAGTGATGGTGATGATGATGTTTGCCTGCTTGTCTTTTCACAGCGTTTGTTGCTGAACCTGCTCGCCTGGCTCTGCACTGCTGTTAAACAAAATTGTTTGATATGTTCTTTGCTTTGGGGCTGTGGCAGTTGGAAATTTGGGCAATGGGCATTGTAGAGGATAAAATGGCTGTGTATATACAGACTATTGTTATTGTTTTATTTCTGCTTCTTGTTGTTGAGAATTAAGGCATTGGGTAGATGATCAATTAGTGGACCAACTTGTGTAAAGAGTATTTTGAACCATCTTTACCACACAATGATTTGCAGGGTAGTGCATCTGTCAATATGGACCAACTGTAGGTACATGGATCAATATGTATATTTTATACATGTATATATATTTTCTTGTACATAGTTTAAAAGGTATTTTTGTACATGGTTTAAAAGTGCTTTTAATAAACACCTGTTGCTTGCCTGCTCATTTGTGTTAGTTTTTGTAGTAAAACTTATTTTCACAAATAAGTAAGAATATAATAATGTGTATAAAAGTTTAATTATATTTTATATAGAAGCAACAGGTCTTCTAAAACTACAGTCATATTTAGATGTGCTACCAATACATGTAACTGCAGGTGCTGTGAAGAACACATGAAAGATTGAAACAGTACTGATTTCATGAACTTTAATTGTACTTTGACTTAGAAATGGGGTACATTCCTGTCATGGTATTAGAAACCCAAATAGGAGGATTTATATGTGTGTGTCATACATCTCAGCTGTACAGACTTTCACAGAATGTCCAGATTTCTGCTTTATATTTTGGTCTGTTCCTCATAAAATTCTGTATTTTTTGAACAATTCACTAGGATGACCTAAGGATTAAATTTAATAAATAATGACATGAATTTGAGTTTCAGACTTCACATTCTTCAGAAAATGCATTCTAACACAAATCCTTTTATTCTAGCAACTTTCTAAATATGTCCTTAGTTTTGGGCCCATGTCCCCAACATTATAACAGGCTTTGTCCAGATTACTTGTGCTAAGAGATTGACAGATATGGTGTGTGTGTGTGTGTGTGTGTGTGTGTGTGTGTGTGTGTGTGTGTGTGTGTGTGTGTGTGTGTGTGTGTGTGTGTGTGTGTGTGTGTACTCCTCAGCTATCCAGGTTTTGCAGAATGTCCAGATTTTTCCCATATTCCACCTAAAAAAGATTGCAGTTGCTAAATAGTGACAAACATTTTGAGTTTTAGGTGTCATATCCTTTAGAATAATGCATACTAACACAAATACTGTCATTCTAGCAATTTTATAAGTTCAGAGCAATATTCAGAACAATATTAGGTGCATTGTCACACCTCACAGTAAGGCGTTGTCCTGTTCGATTCTCTCAGCTCTTCTTCTGTGGTGTGTGACATCTCGTGGTGGTACCATATGTTTAAGTTGTCCATCCAGAGCTGGCAAGCAACTTTACTACAATCCGCTGTCTTGCTGCAATCCGTCTGTGACCAACCTAAATGGGAAATGACGAAAGACACATTTATTTAATCTGACTGTCCCTATTTATTTTAGCCTTTGTCGGATATTTTGCACATTGATGAGGTTGAGGGTTGTGAGGTGTGTGTGTGTGTGTGAGAGAGAGAGATGGAAACCTAGTTAGAGTTAGCAGGTGGAATTTTTTACTGCTGAAATGTGCAATTGTTTTGTTTAGCAAATGGTATCATTAGGGTAGGGGTACTGCAGTCCTTAGTATGCCGTCCTTTGGATGGAGACACCTATTAACTTTGATCCTCTTTTTCAGCTTGCTTTTTCAGCTTGTCACCACTCATATTGTAATATATCACCTTACCATTTCTTTTAATGTAACATAGGCAATTTATTCTTCAAGGCGACAGGCACTGAATTTGTAGATGAAACACTGAAATATATGTTTTATAGCAACAATCTCTTCATTAGTTTCAGATCTTTTAATGTGGAATTCAGATGACTTCTGCAGACTGCAGCGATTGTGCATATGGACTAATATTGGTGGATTATAATGATAGAAGTTTGAGTGGCCTTTTATGTTTGAAATGTTCTGAACTAGGCAGTTTGTCATTACTGGTTCATATGTGTTGAATTGTTTCACTGCTTACTGGAAAATGTTCAAAACTGTAAATTTAAAATACACTCAAACAGGTGGGTGCAGGTGCTGTACAAGGGATATGGTCCATATGGATGCATGTGTATCTTGAATTTTACTGATGATTGCATTTAAGAAAATGAACCAGAGTATCTTTTGGGAAGAGTGGACAGATGTAGTGGAGTTGGCAAATGGGAAGCTGAATTTGGTGTGGTGGTCCTGGATTGGGATTTTGGATGTATATCTCCACACTCCACAGGTAGATAAATGAGTTGAAATGGAAGTAGGTATGAAGGACACTGTATACTGACAAGCATAATAATGTGACTGTTGTGCTGGGCATTGTGCAAACATTATGGTACTGAAGTGGCTTAAAACACTGGAAACATAAGCTGCAATTTACATCACATGGGGACCATCCTCAATTACCAACAGCTCAAAAGACAGATGCTAGAAAACCAGATATTAGTGGTCCAAGAGAAGAAGACAAAAGTAGCATTGATCATTGAACTCTCCACACCCACTGACTACAGTGTGTTATGTACAGAGACACAAAGTCAAACTCCTACTATATCAGAATTTGCAGGCAGAAATGAGAGCAGTGTGGAAGAAAGATACCCAGGCAGTTCCAGTAGTAGTATGAGCAATGGGTCTTATTTTGGACATGTTACCAATGAATGTAACTCCATACCAATTGCAGGAGGACTGAGGAGTCATTACTGGGCAGTGCACATTCATTGCAGGTACTCTGAATAGCACTTTGGCAGACATCAAAGATTGATGACATTTTGTGAACTTTTAATCATACTTTGATTTAGGAATGCAGTACATTCCTGTCAAGATTTGCTCTATCCACTTTCTAAGGAGGTACTACAAGGTAGGTAGTGTCATACCTGTCAAATGTACAGATTTTCAGTGTCCACTGTCCAGATTTCTGCTTTATATTTCTAGTCTGTGTGTGTGTGTGTCTGAAATGACCTACTTAGAGTTAGCAGGTGGAATTTATTTTCAAGGAATTGAGAGCTTCAAGGGAAGATAAGTTTACTGCTGCTCATCATGCTAGGTTTGTACAAATGTGCAACTCTTTTGTTTAGCAAATGGTATCATTGTAGTATAGAATTTTAAAGCAGTGTTAGTAGCACAGCAGGTAGCATACTTGCATCTTGCTACAGAGGGCTGTAGCTTCTACTCCCACAGCATGTAAATGTGTATTTTTAAAGGATGGGGTGCTGCAGTCCTGTCCTGAGTATGTCCCTTTGGTGCCTAGTAACTATGAACCTAGTTTTCAGCTTGTTACATATTCCCTGTTGCAATATACCAGCATACCATTTCTTTTAATGTAACATAGGCAATTTATTCTTCTAGGGCAATGGGCACTACATTTATAGATGAAACACTGAAATGTATGTTTTATAGCAACAATCTCTTCATTAGTTTCAGATCTTTGTAATGTGGAATTCAGATGACTTCTGCAGACTGCAGAGATTGTGCATATGGAGTAATATTGGTGGATTATAATGATAGAAGTTTGAGTGGCCTTTTATGTTTGAAATGTTCTGAACTAGGCAGTTTGTCATTACTGGTTCATATGTTTTGAATTGTTTCACTGCTTACTGGAAAATGTTCAAAACTGTAAATTTAAAATACACTCTAACAAGTGGTGCAGGTGCTGTACAAGGGATATAATTCAATTATAGTTTCATAGGTAGGTACTAGGCTATTGGGCCTATATAAGCCTAACCAAAGGTACCCTTTCTTTACCACAAAAAAATTTTTCCTTTGCTGTGTCACTGTCAGCAGGCATAGCCACAGAAGTGATCGGGTGATCTCCCTATCCCCATCAGGAACATGAATCACCATACTTTTGCATGGGCCTAAAATGTATGCATGATATGCTTTAGCCAAAACCCAAAGGTAAACTTAACCTGCCACTGCCCAGATGCATTCTCTTTGAATGTGGGTTTCAATGCTGTTTCCATCAATGTGAGTATCAAAAGCAGAGAAGTTTTAATGCTAAGTCTGTTTTCATTGCAAGACTGTTGCTTTGTTTAGTAAATGTGAAATCGTGCTGCAGTGTTTCTGCTATAAAATTTGAAATAAAAGTTGTGAATTAAATCCAAATATCTGTAATCATTGTAGAAGTAAAGCATAAGACAGTATGCATACTGATAGATTTGAACAGTGTCTGTGGCAAATGGTGAGAAATAACCAAGTAATGGGACACTGCTGGAATGGCTGTGTGTGTGTGTATGTGAGGGACTGTGTGGGGTAGGGGGGGGGGGGGGGGGGGGGGGGGGCTACGTGGGCTGGGGGCGGGGCTGCATGGGGGGGTGGGTTTTTTTGCCCCCCTGGAAAAATCTGGGCTCCCTTGCATACAGAGTTACAATAAATTGTATTCTAAATATAACTAATTTATTAAAAACAATGTTTGCTTTTGTATTTGGTTATGCCAAAGCAGACAGTTCTACATTGGATAGACTGTAAATCATAATCCAAACTAAACACTCATTTGAGAAGTACAAGGGCATATTAGTCAAAAGGTCATCCTTTGCACCTGTAAGGACCCTACAACGTCGCTAAAATGTTGGCAGAGTGTTTTCTTTATTATGAAACCTTTTCATGATTACACTGGGGCCCTATTAGGAATCAGAGGCAGATATTTGGATAAACTTCATGGACTGTTTTGTTTAGTTTTACTTTACCACAAGAAGATATAGAGATCAGCAACATTTTCTATACCTTATTAGGCAACCTTTAATGGGAAAAAACATCACTTCAGTGGCCTTGCTTGACAGAGGCACTGAGAACTAACTTTGGGTGGCATGATGCCAGGGAATCTTCTTGGGCTAGGCTTATATAGGCTCCAGGGCCATTAGCCTAGTACACACCTATGAACATATGAACCTATGTAAAGGTGACTTCAGTTTTCGTCGGTGCTCCATAAGGCATCTCTGATTCTTATCCCTCTAGACTATCTACCTTGTTCAATATTCTGAAAAATAAAATGTTTACCATTTTCAGACTTTTGGATTTAGGACTGGCTCCCTTTCGCCTTACTCCATTTTATACCCATCACTCATGTCCATATTGACAAAAAAGTACTTAAGCCCAAGTGCTGTTCACCCTAGCTTAATATTTAGCTTAATGGTCTGTGCATTTTTTAATGTAGGCGCGTTTTTGTGCATAGCGCAACAGTGGGCAGCACTGCCTAATTGGGTTTAAACTATTCCTGGCTCCACAAAGTCTGCTCTTCACTTTTTCCCTTAGAACTGCTCTATCTCTCAATTTAAACACAATATTCTCATTCTAAGACCCTTCACTGGTCCAATTAAGTAATCCTACAAGTTAGCACTACTTACTCTTATACTCTCTACGATTACCCTGTCCTCTATTGGTCCGTCTTAAATTCATTTTCCCTATATTACTCTAGCATGTCCAAAGGTCAGTCAGTGGTTTCCTCTCCAGTCCAGCTGGTGAATCTGGGAATTTTGAGGCAATGTTACAACTGTCTCATGTACACGGACAACCCTCTCCTCCTCCAAACAGGTTCAAATATATGTGAGAGATGCAACTATTTAGCCAAACTGGAGGCTGAGCTCTCTCATCTCAAAACTGGTGTAACCAGTCAGGAGGAGAAGGTAACCTCACACAACACAATTCCAGTATCACATAGTCCCACCACATCAGCGAACCAAACACATAAATACACAAAAACATACTCGGAGGCTCTAAATAAAAATCTACCTAAGCAACAGAGACCTCCAAAGCAGACATCCAAGCAAACGCTACCTCAAAACAAAACACGCACAACACATAGCCCACAAAGTCAGTGTGCCCAGCAGCCACAGCCCTTAAGGCTGAATAACACACCTGATACTCTTGTAATAGGTGACTCTATTGTCAGACACACTGACATCCCACTCACCAGGCTGAATAAAGAGAAGGTCACGGTGAGCTGCCTGTCAGGTGCTAGGATCCGCCACATAACGCAAGCACTCAGGTCACTCCAAAGCAAATACAAATATGACTCAGTCATTGTACATGCTGGTGTGAATGACCTGAGACGTACCTCCCTGGACTACATGAAAAGAGACATAGAGGAGCTCTCTGATCATGTAGCCCAGGCTGGTATGACCCTGACCTTGAGCAGCATCTTACCCTCACCTAGAATGATGCCACAGTACAAAGACAAAATGATCAATTTTAACAATTGGCTAAAATTTTGGTGTCATTCAAAGAGGATCCAGTGTCTGTCAGCCTGGGATGATATGCTCGACAAGCCACGTTGCTTCGCTAGGGACGGCTTGCACCTGTCACCACTGGGCTTTTGGATATTGGCAAAGGCTCTTGACACCCCCATAGTGCCTTTTTTAGGCAAGGCTCAAAAGTCAAACCCACCCCCATAGACAGCACAAGGAACAAGAAACTAAGGGTAATGCTGCTAAATGCCAGAAGTCTTAACCTCAAGATGCACGCACTCGAAGCTCTCCTCAGTATGGAGAACATCGATATCTGTGCAGTGACAGAAACCTGGTTCAAGGCTCCAGAGAGCACCCCAGCACTACCAGGCTATACCTCATATCATGCTTTTCGGCCCCAAAACCCGGACCAAACCACAAAAGGAGGGGAGTTTCCATATTTATCAAGGATATCCACACCTGCAGGTTAGTGGCATTGCACGAAGTATCGGAGACCATCCATGTGCAACTAACAGTGGGCAAGACTGCTTTATAGTTTATAGCATCCTACAGACCACCATCTCAAAGTCAGGAATCCCACTCGGCTTTCCTGAAAACATTGGAGAACATGAAGATCTCTCCAAACACCATTATATTGGGTGACTTCAACTACCCAAACATTGACTGGGAGCACTACTCAAGCTCCAGCCCATTAGCCCAAAGGTTCCTGGAAATTATAAACTCAAATGCTATGGAACAACTAGTCACCACTCCCACAAGAGGGGACAGTATACTAGACCTGATCATTACCAACATGGGGACTCTATGCTCCACACCAGAAGTATATCCCTCATTGGTAAGATCAGACCATAAATTCATTTCACTTGATGTCCACATCCTGACCCCACCCCCAGCCCAGAAAACCACAGTGAAAAACTTCTCAAAAGCGAACTTCTCACTTCTCAAAACTGAAGTGGAATCCTTCAAGGCCCCAGGGCCATTGGAAACTACAGCCCAAACTGCAGAATCCTATATAAACGCATTCTACGGACATCTCCAGGAATGCATGGATCATGCTATCCCAAACAAAACCAAGACCCAATCATCCAAAGGCAGGCGTCCAGTCTGGTGGACCCCTGCCATAAATAAACTGTACAACAGAAGGAGGAAGCTACTACATGATAGAGCAAAATCCCTAATAGGGAAGGCATCTCTGATCAGTACTAGCAAAAAATTACGATCCCTCATAAAATCCTCCAAGGCCAGCTTCAAGAGAAAAATTGCACAGTACACCAAAGACAATCATAAGGCTTTTTTCAGTTATGTTAGAAACCTGGGATGCAACTCACAGACTTGTTCTGAGTTGATTCTAAACGACAAAAAATACACTGAACCCACAGACATCGCCAATATCCTGGCAGACAGGTTCAGTGCAAACTTCTCCACCCCCCCCCAAAAGAGCAAGTATCTATCCCAGCAGAGGGCTGCCTCCCAAACATCTCTGATGCTCAGGTGAAGGCTGCCCTCTCCAAAGCAAAAAACACTGCTTCCATGGGACCAGATGGCATCCCAGGTTGCATCCTACATGAACTCCAAGAGGAACTAATCCCTCAAATAAAACAGCTATACAATCTCAGCCTCACTACAGGATATGTGCCCACAGAATGGCATACAGCAACAGTGGTCCCACTCCACAAAGGTGGAGCCTCTACGGACCCTGGAAACTATTGCCCCATAAGCCTGACTAGCTTAGTCTGCAAGGCTATGGAGAGGATCATCATGGAGCTCATAAACAAAGACATTGGGGACCTACAGACACTAGATCCTACCCAGTTCGGCTTTGTCAAGGGCAGATCCTGCCTTTTGAACCTGGTTGACTTCTTCGAAACAGTCACCGAAGCCATAGATGAAGGGAAGGTAGTCCACACAGCCTATCTGGACCTTGCAAAGGCATTTGACACAATACCCCACTCGGGCATCATAGACAAGCTATCCAGCTTAAATTTAAACCCCTATGTCACAAGATGGGTTGCAAACTGGCTCAAAGACAGAACCCACAGAGTGAGAGTTGCTGGAGCCATGTCAGACTTGAAACCGGTCACAAGTGGCATCTCACAGGGTTCTGTCCTGGGACCACTCTTGTTCGGTATATACTTTTCCGAGGTACAGGCAAACGTGGGAGGACTATGGCTCACCAAGTTCGCAGACGACTGCAAACTGGGCGCCATAATCAACTCTCCAGCTGACACAAACATCCTTCAAAAAGGTCTCACAGAGACAGATAACTGGTGCCAGTGCCATGGTTTAAAGCTAAATGCCAAAAATGTATAGTCATACCCTTTGGCAAAAACAATGTGCCCACAAATTACCACATAGGCGGAAACCCATTAAGTACAGAGAAAGTTATTAGGGACCTGGGGACCCAAGTTGATAGCAATCTCTCCTTTGAAAACCACATTGCCAAAGTGGTTAGAAAGACCTTCTACATAGCCCACCTCATCACGAAGGGTTTCACATCTAGATCAAGAGAGGTAATCGTGCCCCTTTATTCATCCCTCATCAGGCCCATCATAGAATACAATGCCCTTTTGGGATGTACCTTACCCGACACCTGCAGCAATTAGAAATACCCCAAAAGTATCTCACCAAGAGGATCAAGGGTCTCAAACAGATGCCATATGCTGCTCGGTTAAAAAAACTCCAGCTCTACTCAGTTGCATACCGCCTACTTCGAGGCGATCTATGCCTGACATACAAAGCTATGTCAAATCCAGAATTAATGGACATGCTCCACCTCAGTAAATCTAAATCCCTTAGAGCCACACGCTCGAGGGACTTGAACCTCAGCACAGAAATAAATAGAACTTGCTGGAGGGACAGGTTCATAACCCAGAGGCTCCCTTCGCTCTGGAATAGAATTCCAGTTCATGTGAGGCAGAGCACCTCACTGAATCTCTTCAAGAAGAATCTCGATAGGTGGATGGCGGATCATAGGTTTGTCCTAGGGAATACTCCCGTGTCACTATTAGACAGAGGCACAGTAAACTAAACCTTAAAAAGGGCACAGTATACTCAAATCAAGGGGTGGCGTAAGCCATGCAGAATCGGGCTAGGCTTATAATTGCCTCAGGGCAGATAGCCTAGTATGAACCTATGAACCTATAATTCAATTCTGTTTTACTAAGTCCGTCTCTTAACCTACTGTAGCATAATAGATTTCCTCCCTATTTTGCAAGGAGACCCAAATATTGGGGCACAGTATTAGAACATAGCCATGACGTTCATGAATTCCACTCAGTCAGTTCCTTTCTCCGTATTTTCTGTGACACAAATAAATGTTTTCTATAATCCTCTTTAAATGCTTGATTATTGGGTCTGCTTAACAATCATTCCTAGAGATGGATCTCATTTAGTTTTCCCTTCACATCATCACTAGATGCAACTACAATTGAAGTAGAAAGCCCAGGAAATGAAGACAGAGAGATTTCAGTTGTATGTTATGCCATCTCAGGCATATAGGATTCTCCTAGTAGTATCGCTTATACATATCTCTTCATATCTGTCTTCTGAATGTTCAAAAAAACAATATTTTGTGATTTTTTTAGTCTTGAGTCCCCCATAACTCACACACAATACCATTCATTATTTTTCATGGCCTGTAGCTTCCAGAACTTTCCATTTAAGTTGAAGAGCAACTTACAACTGTTGTCTTCATGATTGAAGTTGTCTCCCAGATTGCTAGGCAAATCCTGTGAAAGTGGCAGGCTCAGATAACATAAAATGAGAATTATATAGGAACTTATTCATTCATTGGATGTAAGTGGTGACTTTTAACCATGTCTTACCAGCACAACCCTGCCCTACCAGGAAGTGGACTTTCCCTTCTTACACATGCAAGTCCGCCAAATTAATTAATTAATTAAATGAATGAATGAATAAACAAATAAATAAAAATAAAAACATTTCCTGGGATATATACATCCAGATCACTGTCAAATGTTGATGATAAATGACGTAGGCGAACAGACTTGATCTCTTCTTTTCCTTTTCATATTTTCATACATAAGTACAGATCTAGTTTGGGCAGAACATATTAAAAGTAATTAAATTAAGGGCGAAAGCTGTCTGCAATGTCCTTTTCTTTGTGTTAAGAAAACATCTTCATTATTATTTGGCCCTTCCTTATCACAATGCTGAGAAATTAAACTTTCTAACAAACTGATATACCCCATGGAGTTGCTCTACTCTTGGAGTCTCCGTGCAGTAAAGACTGACTGCTGCATTTCAAAATATTTCACTATAGATGGAGGCATGAAACATAGATGCTTCTTAGCACTATCCAATTTATATTAGCACTTAAGCATGTACAAAATCCAGATAAGAAACTAATACTACCTCTCCCTATCAGAGAAACTCAACAGTATTTCTTATCAATTACTTTGTCTTGCTTCTGAGCCATCCTTTTAATCTTCTTCCTGGAGTCTAGAGCATTGCTATGAGACTTGCTATATGTTCTCGGCATATAATTAATATAAATAAATGTGTTACTATTCCAGATTCCTTTGCTCCTTTCTTAGAGGCCAAACATCAGTAACCATTCAATTTGGGTTCCAAAATAAAGTAATATATTGGTGCATATTAATTCTGCTCAATGGAAAATGTTAAGGAATCTGTTAACAACTACAATTGAGAATATCCTCTCTTCCTATATTAAAGACTGGCAGATCTTAGAATTACTTATGTAGGAGAAGCTATGATATTTTAAAAGGATCCTTTATATCCCTGATATATTTATCTTCCATTTGTCCATCTAATCTACTGCTGCCTGTAGTATTCAGGAAATACAATATTTGCACTTAAGGGTCCATAAAGTAAGCCATTTTAATATGTCTTAAAAAGAAGACTTTTCCATAGCTACATCACATTTACAATACTGTATGGAAACAAAAGTCTTTTTTTAAGATCTTAATAAGTCTACTGTGGACCTTTTAAACAAGGAAACAGCAATCAGGTCATCCCATTACATTATTGCAAGCTATATTACATTAAAAAGTATTGTAGATAGATCTTCCAAAATGATATAGACCTTTTTAATGTAATGTATAATACTTATAAAAAAAGTTTCTGTTACTTTAAACGGCACAAGCTTTAAGCACTGGAGGAAGAAGATTGTTAACCTAGCCTCAACTCAAGGAGATGAGAGGCACAGCCTCCTGAAATCTGATGCAAGTATGTTCTGATATCGAGAGTTGCTTACCTGTACTATTAAGCCAATTGCTAACGTTTGCTGAAACCTACATAGGCTAGGACACATTAATCACGATTCGCTGTTCTAATATTCACATCACTTCCCGGATATTTGACCATGATCAAGTGTATTATCATTATATCACTAAGATATAGGCTGAGATGATTGTAAATTCAAGTCAGTATCTTATATAAGTATCTTAAGGAAGGATTAATCAAGCCTTCACCTAGAATCTCAGCAGTAGTTATTCTGTGGACACCCCACAAAAGAAGCTACTTTGCAGGCTGCTAGTTAGGGGCTACACTTTTCACTTTGGTGTCTCTTTGCACAATGTACTCATTTAAGGCAATGTTGTAACCTTTTGTTCACATATTTACAGCTCCAGTTTTACTCTGTTTCAGACAATGGCAGCCTTCCTCTTTTCTAATTATTTATTATTATTTATTTTATTTTATGTTACATTTGTTTACTGGGAAAGTATGATTGGTCACAGGTCCTTTTTCAGCAGAGGCCCAGGGAGAAAAACTCCATTACAAAAAGAATAAATTGAACTTATTTGTATTTATTTATTTATTTTACATTTGTTTACCAGGGAGGTCTGACTAGACAGAGCTGTCTGTTTTCAGTGGACGCCCGGAGAGAAACGCTCCAGAACAATTGCTAACATACTATGCATAACACATTTACATGAGCATTGTGGTTTACACACTCATACTTAATAGGTTACTAATACTTAATAGACGTTAATAACTTACATGGTCAGAACATGAGCACACAGATAGTATTTCCACAATTCTGTTATATAAAAACCTCAAGTGAATACTTTATCATAGCAATGATATTACAGAAAAACCTGCTTTGAATGAGTTACAATACAAGTAGTTTGAAGGATAAGAGTAGGTTGGAAGTCAGCAAGCAGTGGCTACCTATACAAATATAGCTTTAGCCTGGAGAATTACAGGTACAGAGCTGGGAGTTGGCCAAGTGTGTTGTAAGAAGCTTTTTAAACTGTGCTGTGGAGGATCTGGAGGTAATGGAGGCTGGTAGTTTATTCCAGATTTTAGAGATGACGTTTGAAAAGAGAGCTTCACCAGCTGAGTTGTTAGCTCTTGTGGTGTAAGGAGATCAGTGATCAACCCAGCCTGCTTTGCTTATTAGTTTCCAAGAAATCTAACATTCACAGATGGAAGTTAACAATTTTACAATCTTTATGGAAATGCTGGACAGTCACTTGGAAAATGTATATCTTGCATTATAATATTGCTGCTTTAAGAGGAAATGTGTATACAATTAGCATAATACTCCATGTAGCCTTACAGCATGTGTACTTCTCTTGTCTTAGATGCCCTAAGATACATGCCCATTGGGCGACTCTTGACTTCTCCTTAAGTATTTTTAATAAATGTCTTATTTTGCATGCTGTGTCTTCTTTGCATCAAACCACAACAAATGATGACTTTAGGTCCAGGTTCTAATTTCATTACCTTCCCCCACTCCAAACAAGGCTACTTTTCTTTGTTTATTACAGGAACTTCTTTTATAATGTTTATGCACTTTTTCTATTGTATTCTAAACAAAGCAGAAATGTAAAAACATTTTATGATGGAAGGTGTACAGTCTGTAATTAACTCTCTCTCTCTCTCTCTATACATATATATATATATATATATATATATATGTGTGTGTGTGTGTGTGTGTGTGTGTTTGTCTGTGTATATATATATATATATATATATATATATATATATATATATAAATGCATATATATTGATGTATGTATGTATATATATATATATATATATATATATATATATATATATATATATATATATATATGCATATATATAGATGTATGTATGTATGTATATATATATATATATATATATATATATATATATATATATATATATATATGTATATATATGGGTCTACTTTGACCCACCAAAATTATTCTTTGTCCAATGTCAGAAAATGCATTTACACAAAAATGCACTTTTGCAAATAACACTACACCGAAGAGTTGTTATAGATCTCGGTACATTGAGTATAAGGGAATATTCCATTTTCCCCACTGTAGTGAGATCTCATAGTATGTATATATAAGTAGTGGGGGTGTGAGGGTTGCAGTGGGGCTTGACTTCCTGCATAAATGCATTTGTTTAATTTTTTTGTGTGTGTGTTTTCTGTTGAGGTTTGGTGTAGTGTCATTTACAAAAGTGGATGTTCATGTAAATGCACTTTCGCTAAAGTGGATTTGATTATATGACATTCAATAAAGCGTAATTTTGATGGGTTGACATAGACCCATATATATATATATATATATATATTATATATATATTATGTATATATATATATATATAATTAATATATATATATATATATATATATATATATATATAAATATATATATGTATGTATATATATATATATATATATATATATATATATATTTATATATATATATATATATATATATATATATATATATATAGAGGGATCATATGCGTTTGACCAAATATACATTTGTTTGAGAAATGCAATGATGTGATTTAATGTTGAGGGTGTGGATGGCAGAAGGGTGGATGTGTCAAGGGTATGGAATGTCGATACAGGTAAGTGGGATTGGGAGGGGTGGTGAGAGCATGTGTGCTTATGTGTATGTGAGTAAGGGTGAGGGTTGGGGATGAGTGAAGGATGAGTATTGTGTTTGTGTGCAAGTTTGTGCATTTTAGGGTAAAGCAAAATACACATGTAGTGCTGTTTGTGTGTGTTTGTGAATGTTTATATGTTTGAGTATGTCTTGTGTAGTAACAGTGTTATGGGAAGGTTTTAATGATGTTAAGGTGTAGGATTTGGGTTTGGGGTTATGGTTAGCACCCTCTACTATGGCGGTGCAGAGGTTTTAGTTTTAATACTGGGAGAAGAAATAGTTTTCCTTTCTCCATACTGTTTTTTTTAATATTGGGAATGATCGAACTTGTTTTGCCAGTGTTTTATATTCGACATTAGGGTGGTTTGGTAATACACAGTAGACCCACATGTGTGTGTATGTATATATCTATATATATGTATCTGTATATATATATATATATATATATATATATATATATATATATATATATATATATACACACATACATACATATAGTCAGCATACCTTCTAATCTGCTAAAACAACAATGAATCATTATGAAGTTATGAAATTACCTTTTTCACATTGTTGTAGACAATTGTATTATAACTTTTATGATTAAGTAATGTTTAAAAAACTATCACTATTTCTGTTTAAGCTTCCAAAATCAGTCATGACTCGTACAAATTTGCAGTCACTAGTAAGACAAACAAAACAATGCAGTCTGCATGCAATTTTCATTTTGATATAAAAATTCCTTTTGTTCATTTGTTTCAAAATTTGACCATTAGTTTGTACGCTGCCGAATTCAGTTGTTGCTATATGTAGCATAGAAGGTTATGATTGAATCCCCACTCATAACCATGTTATTATATATCTGAGACATAGATGTCAAGAAATTCATTTCTCGAGATAAGTGTTGAGATCACATAATGGCTATGATTTGTTGAGACCTGATCATAATTCTTTGCATTGTATTGAGTTTTAACTGCTGTAAGTACTACCAGTAACAAAAAAAAAACAAAGCAATTAAAAAAAGTAGACATATTTTACTGGCTTTGAAAGTGCTGTTGTATTGACAGCAAGTAAATACAAATGCAGGAAAAAAGTCAGGGGGCCGTTTTTAAATTCTGTCCTAATTTAAATAAGTTACTTTCAAACTAATGTCTATAAACTTCTGCAGTTGTATGAGGGAAGCCAGTCAAGGACATTTAAGAGTGAAGAACATCACTTTCCTTATTTCAGACTGTAATTAGCATGAGGGGGGGCTATAACAGTTGTTACACACCTCCTGTTATGGTCGGGTCTCACATCACAGAAATGGGTTACAGCTTTTTTTTCCCAGTTTTGGAGCATAATCATAGCAATCCATACACTGCAGTTAACTTACTTGTAGAAAGTTTATTTAATATATTTTTCCTTTTTCCTTTTATGGTTATTACATATAAGTTTACTGAATATTGGTTAGGCTGTCCCTTCTGACGTAAACACTTTTCCAGAAAAGAACTGAAAGATCTGTGTGTCAAAACTTTGAATCAAAAGCAACCACACAGCAATGATACCAGAAGCAACCAAAAAGAAACACATTTTAGTTACCAGGAAGTTTTTATGTTGACCACATTGATGGAAATGATCCTTAAAAACATTATAGGCAGATCAGTGGTCTAGCCATGGGGACTGCCTGTGTCCCATTGTCTGTGAATCTTATAATTTGTTACTGTGAAAAAGAATACATATTATGCGCCCCTTTTGCATCCATGTTTGGGTTTTACCAGATGTACCTAGATGATATTATTACCTGTCAAGGTACCCTAGATGAACATGTGTATTTAGATTCTATTCAAAATACTGTGCAGTTTTTTTTAAATATTTTAAGTTTAACCCATTATATTTCAACTGCTAGTATTAATTACCTTCATGTGCCCCTACAAAAAATATTTTGACAGAAAGACAAAGTCTAGTATTTTTTGGAAACCAAACTTTTCCTAGTAGCTATTTACAGTATTAACAGTAATCAGTGATCCCATCAGAAGAAAAGCTTAATTAAGGGTTAGTTTGTACACTTAGGGAAGCAAGTATCAGAGGATGAAACCCTGAAGCATGAAATGGAAGTTAGTGTCTGTTTACGTAGTAGGTCACCACTTACATGGCACCCAGGAGTAACTTCTTAAAGATACTAGGCATAGGTTGGGTAATGGGTTATCAAAAGATGGAACATTCTTCACATAACAGTAATTGTAATAAGGTTATGGTTTTAAAATATAGTCCAAGAATTGTTAATGTTACACAGCTAACAGAAATGGAAATTATTATCCTCTTATGATACCCTTGAGGATGGGGAACAGACAACCTTTTTTATAAAAGGAATGAATAAGAATGTAAAAGAAAATCTATTAATATTTTGGGAACTTACACATGAGACATATTTTCACAATACCCATCTATACATGTTGGGCCTGAATTAAAACTCTGTGGTTTAAAATATATGTTTTAAGTTCACACAGAAAGGTAACTGTGGCAGTGTCAGCATTGCACATCTAGCCTACTGTGAGCCCTATCAGTGCTTTTATGTGGGCAAGATGGAGTGCACTTTGAACAAAGTCTCAATGAGCATTGTTATGACATCAGTAAAAATAACAAAAACAATTTACTGTATAAACATACCACAGAATGCAAGGACCATAAAAGGTTCTTCTCTATAGTACAAAAGCAAATAACTATCAAACCCAGAGGGGACACGTGGAAGCTTAAATTAGAATACAGTTAAATAAGATGGCAAATTACAGTTTGTGCTGGAAACTATCCAGGAATAAATGACAACATTCCCATTTAGCAGCGCATTGTGCTATGTTTGATTATAGCTGTATTTTTTACAGACACACACACACACACACACACACACACACACACACACACACTCACACACACACACACACACACACACACACACACACACACACACACACACACACACACACACACACACACAAACACATATGCATATATGGGACTCTGTTGGAAGCTAGAGTGTTCAGAAACTTGAAATTCATATTGTCGAGATGGTATGATTGAGTCTCCAAAAATGTAAAGCTTTTAAATGGAAATTATGGTACAGTGGGATTGGGGAATTTACTCTTTTCCCCACTGTAGTGCGATCTTGGATTTGTATATATAATATGCAAGGGGTGTGGGGCCTCCCCCTTGCAAAAACATGCAGAAAAGCTACATTTTTGTTGTTTTTTGAAGTTCGAGTTTTCAGAAACATATCATCTCTACAATATGAATTTTGCATTTCAGGAAACTCGAGCTTCTGACATAGACCCATATCTGTATCTGTATCTATATCTATGTTTGTTTTAATAATAAACTTTTTACTAATATCTGTGATCATCTTATGTTTACAGAGGTGTT
>NC_056743.1:77726664-77936664 GCF_019279795.1 Protopterus annectens
AAAAATTATGATTTTGGCTTTTGAGTAGCCTGGAAATTTGCAGAGCATTATCAGCAAATTAGAAAGATGAATATTAGATATAATCCAAACTGCATTAAAATCTCTGTAAAATCAGTAGTGCAGTTTCTTCAGAAAACTTTGCCCTCATAATTAAATCACACAGCCATGGGTAAATCATCAATACGCCACACCCACATCATCGGTTATTGCTATAATATGCTATTTTCTTGTTATTCTTCATGGCTCAGTAGGTAGGGAAGTCTCACTGTCCTGTACTGACCAGAGGTATACACATTCTTTGTCTTTGCTTATGCAGTATGGAAACAGTGTTACAAAATCTTGGCATACCTCTCTATATTCATAATAAACTGCCCTATATTGAGAAAGGCCACCATGAAGTGTTCATGTTGTGCACACTTGTCAGTAATCATTTCTGATTCAGAGACAGCCCTACTATGGTGCTGCAATTCAAAGACATGCATCACGGCAGCCATGGTAAATGTTAATAAGGCAGTCTGGGGGAAAACTACATGCTAATTAGCCATGTTCTTTGGGATTGGAACTGCCTGTAATAAGACATTTACACAGCTGAGCTCCAGGATGCTCTGTTCATCTATCACAGTAGAGTTAAGTGCTGGATATATACTGTTTGGCTGTGTGTGATTGTTTGCACGGAGGGGGTGCTGTATATGTAAATGTAGGACTGCCTGGATAGTAGCCATGGGGGTTAGTGAGAGGGTTGTTTAGGTAGGGATGAACTTGTCTGAGTACAATTGGGGGGAGGGGAGGGTGCCATTTTTGTATGTGTAATGACTTTGTGAATGTGTGAGTGAATTTATTAGTGTGTACATTGGGTTGATGCTATACCCTCTTACACATCATTAGCCTAAGAAGCAAACATTCAACATTGGGTTTGGGGGAAACACTAGCCACCAAGGAATACAATAACTATGTGGTCAGGGGGTGCATGAGCCACAAGGATATGCCCTCATGTTGTTACAGCACTTACAAATAACTGAGATGAGGGAATACTAGACAACAGGGGTACTAATAAATAGTATGCCTTAAATTCTTTAAAAGACTGTCTATATCATGACATTGAAAGATAAAAAGAGCAAATGCTCTTTTATCGAACACTAAAAACTGAAAGCAGTAAATGTATACACGGAAAAGTGATTTTTTTCCCCAGGGAAAGTATTACTGCTTCGCAAAAAATACCAACTCCAAGATCGCACCACAGTGGAGGAAATGGCAAAGTCCCGAATACGGCCCAGCGATTTTTTTTTTCCCCTGGGAAAAAAATCGCTATTTCATATGTGTGGCATTCAGTGATTTCGACTTTTAGTGTTCGATAAAACAGTGTTTACTCTTTTTATTGTTCGACTTCATAATATAGACCCTTTTTTAAATATCTATTGAAGATCTTGGTCATTATTCCATGCCTGCAACAGTTCTTGACACATGAGGGGGAGGGACAGGTAACAGTAGTCATTCTGTATAACTTTGTAGTGCAAGACAGACTAAATGGCACATTTGCCTAATTATACCTTAGAAAGTTGCTAGTCTAACAGTTTTGCCTACCAATAATTTTGTATAAATTATGAAACCCTAATGTCATCTATTAATGACTGACTGACTTCATCTGTGATTTGTGAGGTCAGTAAAAAAGGGATATCAGGGATGTTCTGACAAGACAAGAATCATTATGGGGGGTGTGGTCTGATTATGTGTGGGAGAATGAATTAGGGACGTGCCTGCACAAACACAGTGTGACTGCTACCACTGTTAACTACTTCAGGAAATTCTGATCTCTACTTACTGTAGTTAATGGTGATTCAGAAACATGCAAGCTAGCTGATAATGATATATTTCTTCATTGTGGCAAATGTGTCTCTGAATCAGAAATCTTTTTATCATGGACACAGAGCCTTCTTACTACAGACCTTAATGCAAGCAGTGGGGTTCTTTATGAATCCCTAAAAATAGGTTAAAGTGAACAGATCACCATACAAATATCCAGTGATCCTGAATGGCAGAAATTAAGATATTGTGTCTGCAGTAACCAGCTTCAAAAAACAAATTCTGACTTAATTTAAAATGTATTTATTTATTTTATTTTATTTATTTAACATTTGTTTGCTGGGAAAGTCCGACTGGACACAGGTCTTTTTTCAGTGGAGGCACGGTAAGAAAAGCTCCATGAGTAAAAGTAAATTTTCATGCACATATTACAATAATCAATAAAGTATAAAGTAAACAAAATGGTACTATACATTTGAATATACAAATTTATTACATCTTGACAACAAAACCTAGGCTTTGAACATAGCTAGTACTATTTGTAGGTATGACTTATGTCAGGATATAAGGTTATTTGTGTTGCATCAAAGCCATGACAAATGAAATCAAGAGAACAGTTGTGTTTATACAATAGGCCTAATTTCATACACTAGAACCTTTTGAGAACCTAATGGCCAGAAATACAATACAGAACTTGCAATAAGCATGGAACCTTACTATAGAATTGCTTTTGATGCTAGATCAAATGTTTTTTCATTTTAGTATTTACCTTAGCCTCCACATAGGCTTTTTACCAAACAGAGGCCTGCAACAGTTCAAATGTAACTTGAAACAATAGATGGGAAATTGCAAATTTATGCCTGGTTTGGTACCTTTGTATCTAATGGACAGTTGCAGCCCCTGAACGCTTGATGTGTACAAACCATATCATAACCTTAAAATTCCTTGGGATATTGACATATACCAGCAATATTTTGGTAAACTTAGGCTAAGCCTAGCTAGGCTTTAAATGGCTCTTGGGCTAACAGCCTCACAACCACCTGTGAACAAAAAAGAGAATAGATCTAGACTTACCTAGACTTTAATATACAATTCACTTGAAGCAGAAAAAATACAGGAATAATTTTGAAATATGTGAATAACTAATGTGAATTGTAAACTGACATTTCTAGCTCTGATGGTAACTCTGTTGAGGATAACACATACATTTAGCTAAAATCTAAGTAAAGAAATTGGTCAAATTGCACTCTTAATGAACCAAAAAATTATAATTCTGAAAGAATGTTTGATGACATGGATTTCTGGAATGAGTATATTTTTATTGATAACCAGTTCACTGAAGATCAAACTGTGTGAAAATTATCATTTATAGTACACTTCAACAAGCTATTTGCTTTTATCAACATTCTAAGAGTTTGAATTATATTTTACTGAAAAACATAAGAAGTTTGATGTTAGAGATCTGTGCCTTGCAACACTTATGAGAATACTATTCCATAGCATTACGTATTCTTATACTCTAGCTCCAAGTTCTTCATCCCTTGTAAAGTAAGGACATAAAACCTTACCATGAATCTCAGCATCTGTTTAAATTTCACAGGATGTATCATGATTTTTACTTCTATTGATGTAATATAACCACTTCATTCTGGGGCATGCAACGAGCACAAAGTAGCATTCTTGATTGCTTGTCTTTCTTGGAGTGTAAAATTTGGTCATTGTTTCATATATAATTAATTAATTTGATTAATAAATTACTTCTGTAGAAACAATGTTTTATTTGACTGTGTTTTGAGATGTCTAGGATTAATTAATAATGGGGCAGTGTTTATATATATATATATATATATATATATATATATATATATATATATATATATATGTGTGTGTGTGTGTGTGTGTGTGTCTGTGTGTGTCTGTGTGTGGTGTTTATGCTTTTCTTTTTTGTTTTTTCTTCTTCCATAATCACATGCATCGCTGATGAGTGGGAAGAAGCAGAACTCTATTAAGATTATGGTAGGAAACCCTCATATCTGACATCAAAAGCTTAAGAACTATGGATGTTTGCTGTGTTTATTTTGCTCCTAGAGAGCCTCTTGTATAAAATGGATTCTCATGTATACAAATGCAATAGAAATCTAGAGTTTAAAGCAGAAAGTTGTTAATTTTTAGGTTTGTACATTTTACTACTAGAAACTGTTGAAGGTCTTAAACTTAATCATGTAATCTAAACAGACGCCCAAAAAGGTTAAAAAATATATATTTTAAAGTTTTTATTAAAGGTTTGTGAAAATACTTCTTACATTTATTTTTTTTTCTATAAGGTAATATATTTGTTTTATTTGAGTCTTTTTTTCTAGATAACACAAGACTACTTTTATGCAGTTTAAACAATTAAAAAGATATACTTCACAGATCTTCATTACATAATTGTAACAATACTTTTGTTTTCATACTGAAATAGTATAGCTATAAAAACATTTTGCAGATCTATAAGACAAATCTATTGATTTTATACGTACATTAAGGCAATAGATGATACTGATTTTATGATAACTGCACCCTCTAGGTATTGAAGGTACCCTGCTGTCAGCCTTGGTCTTGCATGGTTAGCATGTAGCAACCATCCCCTTCTTGTCTGTTAATGTTTAGTTAATAGTTTTCCAAACTGGAAATTGATTAATATTCTGGCTATGTACATAAAGTGCATTTTGTGCAAAGGAGACAGAAATGAAAACCATTTCCTGCATATATGCAAATGTAAGCACAAGGCTTATTCTGCTTATTCTGATATAAAAGCTTTATTTATTATCAAACAGAAAATGCATGAAAGGATTACCCAAGTGAAACAGCACAACCATTCTTACTTGGCATCTTCCTCTTATAAACTCATAAAATTGAGAGGACTTACCTGATGAAGTTTACTTAGCAAGAAAAGCAATGTTACTTTTATATTATTTATTTATTTAACATTTGTTTACTGGGAAAGTCCGACTGGGTTAGGAACCCATCTTCAGCAAAGGTTTATATATATATATATATATATATATATATATATACACACACACACACACACACACACACACACACACACATCAGGTAGGAGTAAGGTAAAGAATGAGGATCAGAACATTAGATGTAAGTAGATGCTTAGAAGGATGAGAAACTTAAGGGTGTAGAAATATGGAAAGTCTGTTAGTCCAATATGCTAGTGGTTAGTAGATTAAATTCCTGTTTTAGGGATAGAAATGAAACCCCCCTAGAGAGTGAATGGATTTCACCTATTAGGAAAAGAGCAGGGGCAGGTCTGATGACATAGAAAATTATTGTCTAGGGTATGTTTGAAGTTGCTAAAGCTCTCAATGGTAGTAATGTCTGCTGACAGAGAGTTCCAGAGCTTGGCAGTGGTATGACAGTATAGGCACTGTCCAGATCTTTTGTTTGGAATATAGACGTTTAGGAGTTGTTTGTTTTCAGAGTGGAGGGCTCTTGTATATATGTTATATGTTTAGTATTTTATTCTGTACCCCTAATCTTATACCTTCACTCTCTTTTCCTTCTTCTCATAAACAGACAATGTTCTTGCTGATGGAAGAGCAATGGCTTTTGGTTTCTGAACATAGATAGAACTCTTGAATTCTTGCATTAATGAATGCGTCCCATATTACTTTTTTACCTTTGTTTTTGTAAAAATGTACTCAGTCCTGGATCAAGCCAGAATATCAGATTACTTAACCAGGTTAGCTGTCATTGTGTCTGAGTTTTCACAGTAACATCTTTGCTATGTTGGCATCATGATCTCAGTCATAGTCAGCCAGTTATTTACAGGGGCTACAGCAAAGCATGCATTTGTATAGAATGCTAACAATGTTGAGGAATCCTCAACTAAGATAGCACATTTTTCCAGCATTCATTCTTTATTACAGATATTGCCAGGTTTTGAACAATGGTATTTGTCGATGTTCTTTTGCCAACTATTCAGACAGTCTAGCAAAAAATTCTGTAAATACTGAAAATGAGTAACGGAAAAATATTTTTTGATACATTTTAAAGGCTGATATATTTTATTAAATCATGTTGCTGAATAAGAGGCATTACAGAAGCAAGGAGATGTTTGGCAGCATGTAAAAAAATATAATCTATTTTTTTTCTGTGTCCAACAATATAGAGAGAGCTGTGGCAAGGGTACCTAGGATGACATGCTCATTATATGCCATTTGACCCCACCACCACCACCAACACATGTCATCCACACTCTCAGCTCAGTACTTGCCCTTTCTCCCATCCTAATTCTTATTAAAATAAATAAGATACACCCTGCCAGCTCTCACTGCACTATAGTTTTTGAGCAAAATTCCATTGGGATTTCATAATAAAGGAGGACTTTTTGTTATTTTATTATCCCCTATCCCTCCACCCCCAAATCAGATAGTGCAACATAACAACTTCTTGTTATGTATCACTTCAGGGCATAACTGCACACTCTACTTCAAATAATTATTTTTTTTAAATTGGGTCTGGCATCAATCTACTCTCCTTTAGAACTAAACAAGCAGGGAGGTTAAGGGTTTGCAAGGCACCTTACAAATCAAATTAACCCAAACACCACTTGCTGACTTGACTGATTAGAATTACAAGTATTCAAGCAAGAATATTTCTTTCTAAAAATCACAAAGTTGACATGGATTTTCTGTTCTTTAAATGGTTTATGTAGGGGGTGCTTATAATAAAATTATTTTCAGTATCTAGACTGAGGATTTGAGATGCCTATAGGGAGATATTGAGAGCCAGTGGATCAAATTCCAATAGGAACAAGAAAGCAATGATTAAGCATTATAACTGTAAAGATAAATGATGGTGTCGTAATCTGTGCATTTTTCTTTACCTCTCCTGTAACATCCATGCAGTCCAACCAGCTTGCCTCCTGGAACAAGGCCTCCATCCTGCAGCCACAACTACAGGAGCAATCATTTGTTTTTCTTTGGATGGGAAATGAAATTGAGGCACCCCACCATTATTCCATCCACTCCTATTTTCTGGGTTTCTTTTTTTATGCCTAATAATTCCTGAAGGAAAGAGACATGCAATGATGAAAGTACTATGCCAACCATGATGTAAAGACGTCCACCCTCCCATGTGTGTGCACTTACACATTAATATTCTCACTTTAATATTGCTGTCCTTCCTCTACATGATAACGGTATTGTGCATCAAACCCATATACCCATCCCTGAGATAAGCAAACTGACTGTCAGTCCCTTAAGACCACCCCTCCGACCATCTATCCAGTGTCAGTGACCACTAGTCAGCACCATGTGTTAGCATTACTGGCAGACAACTTGCACCTGCGTCAATGGGCTGGGTTCTTTGCATTTTGGTTTTGTGTTTAAGAAGGTAGAGATCTTGATTTTTGTGTTGTAGATGAACATCAGAAAATACTGCAAGCTATCACATTAGTAACTTGAAGAAAAGGACTATAGGCCAAACATGGAAACTTAGCTAAAGTATTTAATTCTACCTAGGCCACTCTTTATTACACTATTATTTTTGTTATTGTCAGTAGTAAAAGAAAAAGAAATATATGTCGTATTACTTCATTATAAATTTATAACTGTGCTAGATTACTCAATACCTTAGTATTTAAAATAAAAAGCCTTTGCGCTTCTCATCTGCAATGTTAGAGACCTCATTTGCAAGTTTTTTGTCTCCTTTCTTTGCAATACTATAATTTTCTAAATATTATCAATGTTTTTTTTTTCCAGCGGTAGAAGAGGCCTTAAGCTGTGTCAGTATATCCGATATATCCAGACTCTCCCTCAGCATCATACAACATACATGTACAGAAGACTAGCCTGGACATTTTCCAAAGAGGGTTGAAGCTATAACTTCATCCTGAGTTTGAATGCATCAGAGTTTAAGTAAGTATTTATTTGTTATTTATTTATTTGCATTTTGTTAACTGATGTAGCCCTACTGGGCATGGCTCATTTTCAAACAGGAACCAAAGAAAAATAATAAAATTTGTGTGACAATCACATTATGCAAATCAGGTATGCATTAGTTGCAGCATAGAATTCATACAGGACAAAGGTGGATAAATAATAAAAAGCGATTATGAAAATGCATGTTCGTGGTATTTACATGCTACAATGTACAATTCCAAACATCAACATAGACGTCCAACAAGGAAAAAGTAGTAAAAATCAATTATCAAAAGTGCATAGTTATTTCTGAACAGGAAAAATTGGGCTACAAGTAAAAATACAGAATTTCCATAATCCGGATTCCTTCTAATTTACAATTTGGTAAGGGATTCTTTTGTTTTGTTTGATTATTTATTTTAGTTTATTGAAATTCACCTGTTCATTTATTGTAAACTGCCTCTAACAATAAGTTCACTCTCTTATGGTCCAGTATTTTAGAGGCATGGTTCACAAAACAACCGTAGTTCAGTCCAGACTGCAGCCCAATGAAGTGATTAGATCAACTTGGTGCTTTACCTATAATAGTTTTTTAAGTGTGTGAGATGTTATATCATTGAAGCCGTTACAAAAAGGAGAGACTTCTCTAAATAAAGATCATTGTGGATGGCTGATAGATTACCCTCAAAATAAAGATCATTATGGATGGCTGGTTAACATCTAAAGAAAGATGATTGTGGATTGCTGATAGATTAATCTCAAAATAAAGATCATTATGGATGGCTGGTTAACCTTTAAAGAAAGATGATTGTAGATGGCTGATAGATTAACTTCTAAATAAAGATCATTATGGATGGCTGGTTAACCTCTAAAGAAAGATGATTGTGGATGGCTGATAGATTAACCTCGAAATAAAAATCATTATGGATGGCTGGTTAACCTCTAAAGAAAGATGATTGTGGATGGCTGATAGATTAACCTCGAAATAAAGATCATTATGGATGGCTGGTTAACCTCTAAAGAAAGATGACTGTAGATGGCTGATAGATGAACTTCTAAATAAAGATCATTGTGGAAGTCTGATAGATTTACCTTGAAATAAAGATCATTATAGATGGCTGGTTAACCTCTAAAGAAAGATGATTGTAGATGGCTGATAGATTAACCTCTAAATAAAGATAATTGTGGATGGCTGATAGATTAACCTCGAAATAAAGATCATTATGGATGGCTGGTTAACCTTTAAAGAAAGATGATTGCAGATGGCTGATAAATTAACTTCTAAATAAAGATCATTGTAGTTGGCTGATAGGTTCCCTACATTTGTTGCTGCTGTTTGAAAGCATGACAGCAGTTCCTTATATGACATAATTCTGGTGTTTTAAATTCACAAAGGAAAAACGTGAAATCTGAGAGGAATTAAAATACTAATAAAAATTGGAAAAAGCTATTACAGTTTTATAGGTAATACAAACATATTTAAACATTGATTATTTATATCACAGTTATAAAGTGCAAATTGGATGAAAATGCAGCCATGTATCTTACAAGATCTCCTTCATTGTCAAACGGTATTCTCTGAAAAATGCGTGTTCAGTGATTTCATATAATAGAACAGAGTTGGATCATGCATGGTTTCTCATATTTTGTCCTAGAGAGCCTTTCCCGGTTTTTGAATGATATTAGATTTTTACTACATAATGAAAGTTAACTTGGCTAAGTAGTTAGCATCATTCTAATGGGAGCATGGGATGAGATGCTACACATGACTTCCTGTTTCATCAAAGATGGCTTCCACATTCTGGCTAAAAACCTTTACTGCCAATATTTTGATTGTATGACTCAAAGTCACCCTATTGGACATTCCTGTATAGTAAATTCAAACTCATATTTGGACAACATCATGTAGGTCTTACAAATTGCTGGAAATCTAAATAGAAATATGCAAGTGCAAGAGACATGGTTTTAGTACTATATCAGTATTCCGATATTAGGGTTTATCACCTATCATACCTTCAGGCTTTTTGGCAACTTTGAGGGAGTATCTGTATTTGCCAGAACCACCATAACCTCTGTACAGTTACCCACTACCATAATTTGGAGCTCAAGAGAAACACATCATACTTAACAAACACAGCTACTACTTCAATACCATCTATAGATCCCTATCAATATCCCCTAAGGATCATGGAAATTGGCATAATGCCATTGATGGGTTAAATATTAAATTAAATACCTGCTTTCTAGGGGAATTCAGTTACCCAAACCTTGCCTAGTTTGCTTGCATTTCTAAAAATGAATTTGCTCAGTGTTTCCTATACTTTCCTAATACCAATTCACTGAAGCAAGTTGTAAAGCTACACATGAAAAGCTCTAATATCCTTGCTCTGGTGCTTTCCAAGCTAACCACATCTATATCTCCCTTTCTGGTTAACTCTGTCAAAAAATTAGTTACCTTCTCCATCAGGCTTCATAGTACCAGCCCACCGCCTAATGAAACCTTCTTTATAGACTTCTCCAGGGCAGACCTACTTCAGCTTGTAGAAAACAAATTCCCCCCCACCCCCAAATGGGCCCATCTTAAAGGACTGCTACATTTACTGCTGATTTTTCCTGCCTCAGCTTAAAGGGCTGCTACATTTACTGCTGATTTTTCCTGCATTTAAACAGCTGCATTGAAAAGTCTTTTGATATCTGCTGTAAAATTAATGTTAAACTCAGGAATGAACCTCTCTGGTGGAACTCCTGTATAACAAAATAATTAAAATAATGAAGTTATAAGTAATCCCCATTACCTTGCCTCAAGACAAAAACTAAAACATGGCAGCAAGTAAATTAAGAGCATTACTAGAATATGTAAAGCAGAGTAAGAAATGAACATTACTACAGATACAATGAAAACTACCAATCTTTCTTCAGTTATATCAGGAAATTAAGTAATAATGTTCAGCAATGCACTGAGCTCATTCCATAATAATGTCACACATCCAATCCCAAGGATACAGCTAATAAATTAGGAGACAAAGTTAGTGCTAACTTTATTTCAACTACCCTATGTGACCCCTCTACATACCCTGGTTATTATAGGACCATCAGCCTTAATAACAGCATATACTAACAGATTTATCCTTTGTTGTTTGTTTTATGTTTACCTGTTGTATTTTGCCTGTTATTGATCATTACTGCAGGTTCAAAAGCAATTTATGCAATGCCATGAAATGCATGTTAGCAGAACACATGCACAGTTTGGCTTTGTAGAGGACAGGCCCTGTCTCCTGAATCTAGTCGCCTTCTTTAAAGAGGTTACAGGTCTGTCTGCAGTGGTCATTTTGTGCATTCTGCTTATCCTGACCTGATTAAGGCTTTTGACACTATCTAAGATGCTGTTGTTATTGAAATGTTAAATAAACTTAATGTATACTCCCTGGATTGTCCACTGGCTAGCAAAATGGCTCTACAATACATCTCTAGCAGTGGAAGTTGCTGGAAGTCTCTCTGAACAGCAAACTGCAACTAGTAGAATACCGCAGGGAATCAGTGTTGGTCCTTCTCCTGCTTAGTATTTATTGTGCAGACATCTGAGTCAGTACCCCCAAAGTGGTCTGTAGACCAAGATGCTTAATGACTGCAGCCTGGGCACTGTTATTTGTTCATTCACTTATTCTAAGCTGCTCCAAAAAGGCCAAGAATTTACACATGCCTGGTGTACTGAAAGCAGTCCTAAGCTAAATTAAAAGAAATGAGGCATAGTAGCATAAAAAAAAAAAAACAAAACAAAAAAAAATAAAAACTTTACCTACCGCCTACACAAGTTGTGCTTCTCTTCAAACAGATATGGTCATAAGAGATCTGGGAAATTCTGTGGGCAACTCCCATTCACATTGACTTATCATATTACCACCAAGAAATACTTCTATCTGGCCTAGTTAATTTTGAAAGGAATATCTTTAAAATCCAAAGATCCACAGAAGTCATCTTATCACTGTACTCTTCCGTTACCAGACTCATCATTGAATACAATGCCCCTTTCTACAGATTCACGTATGTTGCTCAGCTAGAAAGGTCTATATGCATACTCTGTATTTTACCAGCTGTTCTGAACTTGATCTGTGTTTTTTCATTCCTTGAAAGTTTGAATTTTTTTTTACCTCCTATTTCTTCACAAAACCAGTGGCTCAAGAAACATCTGTACTAGAGACCAAAATCTGCACCAAAAAAAAAAAAAAATAAGATTCATATATATATATATATATATATATATATATAAACAATTTATATGGTCGAAATCCTGAAATATCGAATTTCAGAATCTCGAGCCCATAAAGTGGAAAGGCTAAAACATCGAGCATTCAGAAGCACGACATTCAAAATCTCGCATTACGGAGATGTTGAATTAGCGGTTCTGGTGTTGCGCTGTGCTCATGGATTCAGGTAAGTGTTTATGTTTTAAAGGTTTTGGGTAGGGGCTGTAGTGTGTGTTAGTGTGTTTTGTTACTGTGGTGTGCGTGTGTGCGAGGGGGATGTAGCTTGTGTGGTGGTGTTTCGTGTGTTTGTATATGTAGTGCAACCTTGGAGCTAGTATATTTAAATATGATTGTGGTGTGTGTTTGTTTGTGGGGAGGAAGGTGTGTGTATGTGTATGTGTGTGGTGTGTGTGTAGTATAGAAGTGGTGATTATGAATTTCTCACTTCTGCGTGTCCGATGTTTTAGCCTTTCCACTTTATGGGCTCGAGATTCTGAAATTTGATATTTCAGGATTTCGAGCATATAACGTGAATCTATATAATATATATATATATATATATATATATATATATATATATATATGTCAGATTGCTAAATCATATGACCAGTTCGCAAGAGAACAAAATGAGAATGCTGATACCCACTTGTTTGAACATTGTCGAACATCTCCTGACCTGTGCTAACATGGGTCGGGAAGGGGAAACAAGTCCGGGTGTTTGAACAAGTAAGCATCCATTTGCTTGTCTTGTGGCCTTTGTAATTTACTGACTCAACATTGTCACAATTGCTAAAGCCATAGGAAACTATGTGTGTGTGTGTGTGTGTGTGTGTGTGTGTATATATATATATATATATATATATGTTTGTTAATTGGCATTGCTAGAAAGCTGATGGCTAGGGAAGGAGCAGCATCTACCCCTCTGCTCCCCCTCCTGTGGGTCTGTAGTTTCAGCTCAAAATATTATAAACTGGTATATGTGACTCTATTGCAGTGGTTCAAATGCCATTGTCTATTATAGCAGTCTGTAGAATAAAAAAAAATGTTGCATTTAAGTTTACTTGCAATAGGTTGAGGAAAGATGTTTTCCTTAAGTCCATTGTGAGAATGGAAGCAAAAGTCTACATTTAAAAATGAATGCAGCAGGACAGACAAATTAATTTGAAAAATGGAATTTTGCAGACATCTGGGGACCTTTGGAATGACTTACTGTCACAGTCATTTGGTGAGGCAGTAAATATTCTGACTTAGTTGCTTTAGGCTACTTGCTGTTCTATAGCCTATTAAAAGAACCTTAGCCATCACAAATATGTTGGATGAAAAAAAGAGGAAAAGAGAGAAGAACCAATTTAATTTAGACTGAAAGGAAGTTTGAAGAATAGTGATGAATGGATGGTACGTGATTAATATTTAATGCCCTAATATAGTTACAGCTGTTTCTGTGAGCTTGGACAAATGATGTCTCACAGGACATCTAAATTATATTAAATACAGTGAGTCACTTGTTGGGAACCGTGACGACATACAGACCAATACCAACACCCTCTCAGCTCATGTTCTGAATTCCCAAGACAACTGATTTTTCTTCTGTCACTCTGCTCAAACTGTTTCTAAATCTGCCTTTTTTTTTACTGATCTGAGGCACAAGAGTTCCTTACCTCCAGCAGTTCAACAAATCAACTGCTGCTATGAATAACCTTAAGGAAGATATATTATTTTTATATAACTTGATTCGGTTTAGCAGCTGACTCATAATGCTAAAAGCAGTGTTTATTCTAGGGTAGTGTAATATGCTTAATTTATTAAAGATTAGAGGAAAAGTTTGAATACATGCATCATGATAGATGATAAAGTCAGTTTTCAAACTAAAGCATAAAGTATAATAAAAATATATTTTATACCAAGACAGTGCCATGACATGCAGTGACCATTTGGCATAATTTTGGTAAGGGAACACATCATTTAATGAAAATGAATGGGCTAGCTTACTTTATTAGATTTGTTAACCAGACACTGGAAGATGAGTGTTTTGGGAATAATGACTGATAAAGAATGGCTTGCAAATGATCTGCACAATAGGTTATGTGTATCATAAACAAGTGTATAGCTGAAGTTTTCATTAGACGTTACTATGAGGCGAGCTAAAGGCTACATGTTGGCAGCATCAGTGTTTTTATTTTCTTTTTAGTGTGTGCATGTATCAGAAAATTATAGGTGTTTTTTTCAGTCATGTGCTTTTGAGCCCATAGAAGAACTATCAAGATAAAAATATTTTTCAGGCCTTTTAGCCTAGTCATTTATGATTATATCCATATGCCTACATATATTGACAAGATGGTGACCTCAAAAGACCTGCTAGAGGTCCATTTGAGAATAAGTGTGCAAACTATAAGGGCTAATACAAATCCAGGTGAATTCATAATACCAATTTGAGAAGCTCTATGTCTGTTGCTTATTGAGAGCCAGTATATTGTACAAGCATATGAGCTTAATAGCCTTAGGGAAGTGATAAATCAAGGCTGTCTAATAAGACCTCCAACAAATGGTTAAATTTCTGTAAGTCAGATGCTTTATCTATAAAAGTCATTAAGACTAATGAGATGGACTGCACACCTTTGCATATATGTTTCTTAGAGTCATCTTCCAATAGCTTGGACTCTTTCATTATACCTTTTTCTTTTTCTTCAGACAATGGATATTTTGCTGCTTTTTCTCCAGGTAGTACATACGGTGGTCTTACAGCAGGATGAGATTGCTCTCGCGTGGGATTCCACTGTATGCATGTGCATGTGTGTGGACCTTCTGCTAGTGGGAGTGCTGACTGACGAAGTCTGTAACCTCTGCTGGAGCTGTAGTGACAACTTCCCTTACCCACAATGAAGAAATGAAGGGAACATAGCGGCTGTTCATATAATCTTTTGGCGAGTCTCAACAGCGTGAATAAATAATACTGAATACATCTTTCAGCAAACTAGGAGTTTGCTGGGGGCGGGGGTCTGGTTGCCCAAAAAGTAGTCTTAGTTTCTTTCAGCTCTCAATACTCTTGAAGTTAGATTTGGCCTAACTTGATCTGATGGTTGAAATGGAAAGTGAATGGGGCATCTGGTACAAACAGAATTGCCATTGCATTGGGAGACTTGTGAAAAGACACCTTGGATAATCAAATAATGGTGCAAACATTCGAGGTGTTATAGGTAGGTGCAAACATTAGAGATGTTATAGGTAGGTGCAAACATTAGAGGTGTTATTGGTAGGTGCAAACATTCAAGATGTTATAGGTAGGTGCAAACATTTACGGTTTTATAGGTACGTGCAAACATTCGAGGTGTTATAGGTAGGTGCAAACATTTGAGGTGATATAGGTAGGTGCAAACATTAGAGATGTTATAGGTAGGTGCAAATATTAGAGGTGTTATAGGTAGGTGCAAATATTTGAGGTGTTATAGGTAGGTGCAAACATTCACGGTTTTATAGGTACGTGCAAACATTAGAGATGTTATAGGAAGGTGCAAACATTACAGGTGTTATAGGTAGGTACAAACATTCAACGTGTTATAGGCAGGTGCAAACATTAGAGGTGTTATAGGTAGGTGCAAACATTAGATGTTATCGGTATTCTGCCTAGAAAGAAAAGGGCTGCAGGGCTGGATACACAAGCAGCAGGACAGTATAAATAATAATGCAGGTGATGTGTGGTAATTACAAACATCTCTACAGGAAAAAAATGAGAAATTAGGCCAGCAGCAGGAGCTGCCTGTTCAGCTAGAATCAGAAGTTTCTGCCTTGAGCAGCAAGTTTACTATCTAGAGAACCATGAGAGACAATAAAATATCTCACTGTCAGGGATGCCTGGGACAGCTGAATATAAAGACTTGCACATCTTCTTTTGCTACAAAGTTCTTCCTACCCTGAATGTACCTAATGATATGGACTGTCATGTGGATCATATTCATTGTGAGGGGAGAAACATCTTCCCCTTTTCCCCTTGCAGGAAGAAGGTATTGCTCAATAGCCATTCCTTTGCTATATATGAGTGCATCTCAACAATAGCCTGCCTTGTGTATCAAGTCCTGTCCCTTTATATATGGGTTCCATTTGCATGGTCAACGTTTACTTTGGTCGACATATTGGGTTTGTTGGTTGAATGTCCTATTTACTATGCAGGCGTTTTGCTAGGTCAGTGGTTAGAACAGTTAAGTATGTGTAGTAAGTTTGTTTGTGTTTGAGTGTTTGCAAATGTATGTGACTAAGGGTTAGGTATGGGGACGAATTAGGTGTATGTGATTCTGAGTGTTTAGGGTTAGTTTTAGTCCAAAGGTCTAACTTAGAATATATGTGTGTTTGTGCACATGTGGGAATCTGGACATGGTGAGTTCCTGAGCTGTTTTATGTAGTCACACACAAACCAGACTCAACAAATAGAAAACTGTGTAAAAACCAAAGCTGGATACGCTCCAATCCAATGGGCTTCTCTTGCAGTTCAAAATCACTAAAACTGTAAATCCAGAAAAACATAAACTTTTATTAAGCACAGCACACAGGCTTTTCGTCAGTATTCACTACCAACTTCATCAGAAACGAAAAACAGCGTCACACACTGACAACTGCCATAAATACAAAATTTAAAAAAGATCACATGGTCTCTGTGAGACTACATATCAACCCACATACAAAATGCTGAGTACAAAAATTAAGTTAAAAACACTGCTTAACAAATTGGCTGCATCTGGCAACTAAATATTAAAAAGTCCCTTTGTGATGTAAAATTGAAGGTTCACACTGTGCGGGTATCATGGTAAGTAATCAGACTAACAATAAAACAATAAGAGATGCAAAAACCGCAACATCATATCCCTAGGCGTAAAGTGCTATTGAAAACAAAACATGAAATCTTAAAATTACATCGGCTAGCAAAACCGTTCAGCACAGAATATGTTGGAAAATTCACGAAACATGACACTCTTTGCTGTCCATGTATAAACTATCCCCACACAGTGCATTTGAAAAAATAAAACAATATAAAAGTATGCAAAAATGTATATTACATAGTATCCCCTTACAGTAAGAACAAAAATAATAGGACTGATACGATATATATTAACATTGTACTCCAATGCTGTGACACTGGCATAAACATACTAAATGCATATAAAAGTCGCAACAGCCAAAAAGCCAGTCAGACCTTAATATATTCAAAGCAGCCTCTATGGATAAAGTCTATACTAATCCTATAGACTATACTAAATAGGATGTTCCATAAGTTAACATGGAAGTGAAAATATGTAATAGAGCCTCGTCTGCTGAAAAAAACCAATGCGGCCCTAGGTATGTAAAATTCTACCACAGGAAAGGCACTGTACTAACTGGGATATTCCCATACATTGCATGTTTAACCAGGACCAGAATAAATACACTTGTACCTAGTGACCCACTGATAAATTGTTGGCAAACTTAAAAAATAAACTCGATATACTATCTAATTTTGTTGACATGAGATGAGAGAAAAACCTTCTATACAATTAACAAAAACTCATACAAGTGAACAATCACTCTGTTCAGTTGTGAAGGAACATACAGTGTCTAACAAACTGTATAGTAATAATAAGGGAACTGAAATAATCTCACAAACTCATATAGATAAAAATAAAAATTGTATGAATTAAAAATAAAAAATACTTCAAATTAAATGAGTAAAATAATATAATAATTATATATTATTAAAAAAAGATAACTAAAGAGGGTACCTACAACAGACCCTGGAACTATTAGGTCCCAAATGTAGCTCTAGATTAATGCACTAATATAAAAGTGCATAAACTGAGCCCTACTTACCCCTACAACCCCTACAACCCCGAAGTGGAGCAAAATCTATCAAATAGTACACTACTACCAAGTAATATACATAAATAGAAAAAATATAATGAAGTCGATGAGATAAACAATCAGGTATCATAATGAACAAATAAACTATATTATATACAGAAAAAGACTAATATAAATTACTAAAATAGTTTATCTATTTAACCTCTTGAGTTTTAGTAGGCAAGATATAGACAACATGCCGTTGATGCCAGGAGCATGACAGGCATCTAACCTATCCAAAAGAAGAGACGAAGGCCCTCCCCTGCCATCAGATTTGACTTGATCTATAACTAAGTGGTAGTGTTCAGACAAATTTAAGCTGAATGTGGTCAGATTTTGGGTACTGATTTCGAAAATGAAATGTGTGTGTTGATGAGTTGTAAAGATTGGTTTTGTGTGTGTGTGTGTGTGTGTGTGTGTGTGTGTGTGTGTGTGTATGTATGTATATATATATATATATATATATATATATATATATATATATATATATATATATTTTTTTTTTTCCTTATTAGCTGCGGTGGTGCAGCAGTTAGTATTACCACCTCACAGCAAGAGGTTCTCTGGTTCAATCCTCGGCAGGGGTGCCTTCTGTGCAGAGTCTGCATGTCCTCCCTGTGGTCACATGGGTTTCCTCCGAGTGCTCTGGTTTCCTCCCACATCCCAAAGACATGCTGTAGGTGGATTGGACTCTCTAAATTGGCCCTAGGCATGAGTGCATGTGTGTGCCTTCTGTGGAAGGTTGGCCGCCGGGCTGGCAACTTGACACCATAAACATCATTGCCAATCATGAGTGCACATGTGGCAACTCCTAACCGGGAAAAGCCAAAAGAAGAAGAAGAAGCCTTAATATTGCAATATTATACTCAACCAAGTAAAAATGTTCACACCAGCTGGCAAGAAATAGCACACTGGACAATAAAGACACCTTAAATCCATTTTAAAATCAAGTTCATCATCTGAAGCTTTATTACGATTAAGTGTTTTCATCCAAAGAAACTGGACTTCATCAGAATCAAAAGACCTTATTGATTAAAACATTATATATATGCCATTGTAATATAAATCATTAATTAATCAATTAAAAACGAGTGAAGTACTTAAATGGCAAGCATCACATATTTATCAATACATGTATAAAAGATAAAACATCCATTAAAATTATATATTTTAACCTTAAAATGTTAACTATAAACCACTTATTTCTCTGCATAAATGAAAATGTTAATAACACTAATAAATATGATGTTACAAACCACTATAAAAAAATTATATAAAAGATCTTTGATAATTAATCCCTATGTTCTAAGACTGGTTGAAAGGGAATGTTAACATTTATTTCTGGAGGAAAAGTGGCATTGAGAAACAACTGCCATCTCACTTCTCTTTCTTCTAAAATTATTTTTGCATCCCCTTCCCTCAGGTTAATATTTAGCTACTCTAAGATTGCAAATTTGAAAATGACACATTCTGGACTAGATGTCAAATGTCTATACAAGGCATTGTTACTATTCTGCTTCCTACTTTGTTACAAGTGCTTAAATATTCTACTCCTGAAGGCTCTGTCAGTTTTTTCGAAGTAAAAAGCCGGACAGGACATAGTGTCTCTACTCCAATTAGTTTCTTCTTTCAGATAATGTGTGTTTGTGTGTGAGTGTCTGTCTGCATATACATATATATATGTATATCTATACATATATATCTATATATATATATCTATATATATATATATATATATATATATATATATATATATATATATGTGTGTCTGTGTGTGTGTGTGTGACAACTATTGCCTGCACTACATAACTACATACTAGTGTATGTTGGCAGCATATGTGCCTGTACTACCTGCTAACAAACAGATGTTGGTAGGATGCCCAGCTGAGCAGATGATTAATGTGATTCATGGTAATGTACATTCTTGTCAGGGGCACAGGAAAATAGCTGTCTTTCTTGGATGGCGTAAGCCAGGGAACCTTGTTGGCTAGGATTACTTAGGCCCTTGGGCTAATAGCCTAGTACCTACCTATGAACACATTCTGCTAAGGTAATGTACATTGTGGTCATGCACAGTCTGTTAAGGTAATGCACATTGTGGTCATGCACAGTCTGTTAAGGTAATGCACATTCTGGTCATGCACATTCTGTTAAGGGAATGCACATTCTGGTCATGCACATTCTGTTAAGGTAATGTACATTCTGGTCATGCGCTTTCTGTTAAGGTAATGCACATTCTGGTCATGCACATTCTGTTAAGGTAATGCGCATTCTGATCATGCACATTCTGTTAAGGTAATGTACATTCTGGTCATGCACATTCTGTTAAGGTAATGCACATTCTGGTCATGCACATTTTGTTAAGGTGATGCACATTCTGGTCATGCACATTCTGTTAAGGTAATGCGCATTCTGATCATGCACATTCTGTTAAGGTAATGTACATTCTGGTCATGCACATTCTGTTAAGGTAATGCACATTCTGGTCATGCACATTTTGTTAAGGTGATGCACATTCTGGTCATGCACATTCTGTTAAGGTAATGCACATTCTGGTCATGCACATTCTGTTAAGGTGATGTACATTCTGGTCATGCACATTCTGTTAAGGTAATGTACATTCTGGTCATGCACATTCTATTAAGGTGATGTACATTCTGGTCATGCACATTTTGTTAAGGTAATGCACATTCTGGTCATGCACATTCTATTAAGGTAATGTACATTCTGGTCATGCACATTCTGTTAAGGTAATGTACATTCTGGTCATGCACATTCTATTAAGGTAATGTACATTCTGGTCATGCACATTCTATTAAGGTGATGTACATTCTGGTCATGCACATTTTGTTAAGGTAATGCACATTCTGGTCATGCACATTTTGTTAAGGTGATGCACATTCTGGTCATGCACATTCTATTAAGGTAATGCACATTCTGGTCATGCACATTCTGTTAAGGTGATGTACATTCTGGTCATGCACATTCTATTAAGGTAATGTACATTCTGGTCATGCACATTCTATTAAGGTGATGTACATTCTGGTCATGCACATTTTGTTAAGGTAATGCACATTCTGGTCATGCACATTTTGTTAAGGTGATGCACATTCTGGTCATGCACATTCTATTAAGGTAATGCACATTCTGGTCATGCACATTCTGTTAAGGTAATGTACATTCTGGTCATGCACATTCTGTTAAGGTAATGCACATTCTGGTCATGCACATTTTGTTAAGGTGATGCACATTCTGGTCATGCACATTCTGTTAAGGTAATGCGCATTCTGATCATGCACATTCTGTTAAGGTAATGTACATTCTGGTCATGCACATTCTGTTAAGGTAATGCACATTCTGGTCATGCACATTTTGTTAAGGTGATGTACATTCTGGTCATGCACATTCTGTTAAGGTGATGCACATTCTGGTCATGCACATTCTGTTAAGGTGATGTACATTCTGGTCATGCACATTCTGTTAAGGTAATGCGCATTCTGATCATGCACATTCTGTTAAGGTAATGTACATTCTGGTCATGCACATTCTGTTAAGGTAATGCACATTCTGGTCATGCACATTTTGTTAAGGTGATGCACATTCTGGTCATGCACATTCTGTTAAGGTAATGCACATTCTGGTCATGCACATTCTGTTAAGGTGATGTACATTCTGGTCATGCACATTCTGTTAAGGTAATGTACATTCTGGTCATGCACATTCTATTAAGGTGATGTACATTCTGGTCATGCACATTTTGTTAAGGTAATGCACATTCTGGTCATGCACATTTTGTTAAGGTGATGCACATTCTGGTCATGCACATTCTATTAAGGTAATGTACATTCTGGTCATGCACATTCTGTTAAGGTAATGCACATTCTGGTCATGCACATTCTATTAAGGTAATGTACATTCTGGTCATGCACATTCTATTAAGGTGATGTACATTCTGGTCATGCACATTTTGTTAAGGTAATGCACATTCTGGTCATGCACATTCTGTTAAGGTGATGTACATTCTGGTCATGCACATTCTATTAAGGTAATGCACATTCTGGTCATGCACATTCTGTTAAGGGAATGCACATTCTCTTGATAGTGCTAATAGTAATGTGCATGACCATGAATCACATTATAATGGTGCAGAACAGCTTGTTTGTCCATGCAGCACAGATTTCACTTCTGCACTGTTTTCTATGAATTCCATCCATGAATTCATGTAAGCAATAAATCGCTAATGGCATCTTCTCCTTGTCTCATATAAATTTCTCATTTTCTCCCCTATTCCTGCTAATTTTGTCTTTTTGATCTTCTCAGCAGTTAAAATTATTTAATTCCTTCAAGGCTTCTTAACCTTGCACATGCAGGAATATGATTCAGTGTACCTTTCTGGTCTTCTTGGGTATAATACTCACAGTTAGGAATACATCGAATTTATGGATTGAAAAGTTCTAGTTTGCTGCTAAATTATCTTGATGCAAGAGAATTCCTGGTGGTTGCAGCTGTACTCCATTTTCTATGAAGGAACAAAATACTCTAAGAACTTCCCAATAGTTATGGGTATGAATGGCAAAATCGCAGTTATTATTCTCAAACAATAAACTGAATTTATAACTGCAAAAATTACTTTTCTTCAGTACCAAATAATAAAATACTCAGTAAGAAATAAAATTGTTTATTTCTCATTGTTCTGATACACCTAATATTTGTAATGTATGTCAAAATACCCAGTACAGATAAGATAAACAAAGGTAACCTGAGTATGTAACCAGCCTCTTTGGAGTGTACAATAGGAAATTAATTTGCTGTCTGTAAGATCTGAAATGTTTAAAGTGCAGTATACTAAAGAGACCTTTTGCTTGAACATACTTTTATCAGTGACATAAACAAACTGTAGCTCGTTGATGTTATTATTTATTTCGCTATGGTATTCCAAACGTGTGAGCTTAATAACGTACAGCAGTATGGACCCTATTCTCTTGCTACTTAGTGAGATTCATGATACAGATACCTTACTGTTTTATGAAATGGTATATTCTATATTGTACTGTACTAACTCTGAAGTGTGTCATTATGAAAGTATCTTTTCCTCCTTACTAAACTAGAAAACATTGTCATTTTGTGAAAGTTATTGGTATGGTCCTTGACAAAAAAAACAAACAAAAAAATGCTATATACTAGCAGCTCTTTTGATGTCTAAATCATCAGCATGCATAACGAGTGAAATGGGGGGAGGGCTAGAGCTATATACAAGGAGTTCACACAAATTAACTTCAGTAGTACACCAAGTTTTCTATACTTTGGGGTACATCAGAGTAGTAAGGGTTCATTTTGACTAAGAGTTGCTAGGTTTGACTCTCAGAGACCTAAACATTCAAAACTAAGTGAACCTGGCTAATCAACCTTAACGTAAGTCTGACAGTGGGCATACAAATAGTAGTATTTATTTAATATAATACTTTAAATCAACAGACACTGTTAGAAGTTTTGTATTTCCATGTATGATATAGCATCATAACTACATGATTGTTCTGGTGCTTTTGTTTTGGATAAATTCTTGCTTATGATACAAGGAAAGTCATAATTGAGCAGGTATTTCTAGACACAGCTGTTGAACCTCTCTGTAGTATTCTAACTGGAAATTACAACAGAGTGTGTATGTGTGTGTGTGTGTGTGTGTGTGTGTGTGTGTGTGTGTGTGTGTGTGTGTGTGTGTGTGTGTGTGTGTGTGTGTGTGTGTGTGTGTGTGTGTGTGTGTGTGTGTGTGTCTGTGTGTGTGTGTGTGTATGTGTATCTCCAAAGACAGTGGGATGGTGGTGCAATGATCAGTGCTGTCACCTCACAGCAAAAGGTTCCTTGGTTTGATTCTTAGCAGGAGTGCTTTCTTTGCAGAGTCCTGCCTGTGTTTGCATGGCATTCCTTCTGGTGCTCCAGTTACCTCCCACATTACAAAGGCTTGCAGTATGTGGACTGGAAGCTCTAAATTTGCCATAGGTGTGGAAAAACAGCCATGGCAGACATAACCACCCAGCATTTTAAATGTTGGCTCTACATGGTTGTAACTGTAGTGACACCCTGATCCCATGTGCAAAAATGGGAAAAGGGGTTGTGGAAGAATTGATGGATGGATGGATGGATTTATCTCCATAAAGAGAGAGAGAGGTCTACTCCAGAGTTCACAAATGCAAAGAAGTAGAAATGTACTAAAACAAAGGCTTTAAAAAATGTCATGGACATAGAAATTGTACTGGTACTAATTTCTCATGGAAAACAATAATCAGTATTCTGTTCCTCAGCATCTTTTGATTCTGACATTTGACACTTGAGAATTTGATCTCAACCACCTGTTGAAATACCCATTTGTTTAGAGATTTTTTTTATATGCTTCATGTTTGATTTTGCTCGATTGTTAAAATTTCATAGATTCTTTTTGGCATAAAGTGAATTAACATATGGGTGTATTATTTCTATTTTTTTCCTTTCTAATTTACTCATTTTTATATTCTAGTGACAAAACTTTGTGTCAGCTCATTCTCAGTAATGTGCCTCAGGCAATGAAGGTGCATGTTCATTCCAGAGTGTAGTTATTTCTGTATTTACAATGTGTTTACAACTGACCTGTGTACTCAGATTTTACATGCACTGTATGCAGGATTGACAACATGTAATTCCGTTACTTTGAAATAAATATAATGCAGGTTAATTTATATTATCATAACTTTTAAAAGAGACCTTTTGTATCAACATGCTGGAACAGATTTTTCTCTGTTTTCACTATTATGTAACTTGTGTGGTTTAATTCATTTACACATAACATCTGTCATATTTTATGGCAATTGTATGTCTAACTCTGACTTTTAGTTGGTATAGACTAATTTCTTATCCCCTGAAGTGCTTAGAAGGGATCAAACTATACAACTATAAAAGAATGGTACTACAATGACTCTTCTAGCAGGAAACATACATGCAAATTAGAGAGCATAACAATGTAGTAAATGTAAGAAAACAGAATTTTATATGAGATTGTTCTATTTCATACCAGGGATATAATGTATTTATAGATATTTTGATTCCTTCACAAAGATTTCCTTGTGTATATTTTAGTAGACTCATAATTTCTTCTCAGGAAACTCCATAGAAAAGGAAATGCGCAGGCGGCTTCTGGTAAATGATGTGCAGCTGTTAAGTAAGGATAACGAAATGTGCAGGGAGCTGCAGGTAAATGATATGGCAGCTGTAAGGATAAGACAACTGTTGGTAAATGATATGGCAGCTGTATGGATAAGGAAATGTGCAGGCACCTGTTGGTAAATGATATGGCAGCTGTAAGGATAAGGCAACTGTTGGTAAATGATATGGCAGCTGTATGGATAAGGAAATGTGCAGGCAGCTGCTGGTAAATGATATGGCAGCTGTATGGATAAGGAAATGTGCAGGCAGCTGTTGGTAAATGATATGGCAGCTGTAAGGATAAGGCAACTGTTGGTAAATGATATGGCAGCTGTAAGGATAAGGCAACTGTTGGTAAATGATATGGCAGCTGTATGGATAAGGAAATGTGCAGGCAGCTGCTGGTAAATGATATGGCAGCTGTAAGGATAAGGCAACTGTTGGTAAATGATATGGCAGCTGTATGGATAAGGAAATGTGCAGGCAGCTGCTGGTAAATGATATGGCAGCTGTATGGATAAGGAAATGTGCAGGCAGCTGTTGGTAAATGATATGGCAGCTGTAAGGATAAGGCAACTGTTGGTAAATGATATGGCAGCTGTATGGATAAGGAAATGTGCAGGCAGCTGTTGGTAAATGATATGGCAGCTGTAAGGATAAGGCAACTGTTGGTAAATGATATGGCAGCTGTATGGATAAGAAAATGTGCAGGCAGCTGCTTGTAAATGATATGGCAGCTGTATGGATAAGGAAATGTGCAGGCAGCTGTTGGTAAATGATATGGCAGCTGTAAGGATAAGGCAACTGTTGGTAAATGATATGGCAGCTGTATGGATAAGGAAATGTGCAGGCAGCTGCTGGTAAATGATATGGCAGCTGTATGGATAAGGAAATGTGCAGGCAGCTGTTGGTAAATGATATGTCAGCTGTAAGGATAAGGTAACTGTTGGTAAATGATATGGCAGCTGTATGGATAAGAAAATGTGCATGCAGCTGTTGGTAAATGATATGGCAGCTTTAAGGATAAGGCAACTGTTGGTAAATGATATGGCAGCTGTATGGATAAGGAAATGTGCAGGCAGCTGCTGGTAAATGATATGGCAGCTGTATGGATAAGGAAATGTGCAGGCAGCTGTTGGTAAATGATATGTCAGCTGTAAGGATAAGGCAACTGTTGGTAAATGATATGGCAGCTGTACGGATAAGGAAATGTGCAGGCAGCTGTTGGTAAATGATATGGCAGCTGTAAGGATAATGAACTGTGCAGGCAGCTGCTGGTAAATGATGTGCATAAATTATGTGCAGCTGTTAAGTAAGGATAAGGAAATGTGCAGGCAGCTGCTGGTAAATGATGTACAGCTGTTAAGTAAGGATAAGGAAATGTGCAGGCAGCTGCTGGTAAATGATATGGCAGCTGTATGGATAAGGAAATGTGCAGGCAGCTGTTGGTAAATGATATGGCAGCTGTAAGGATAAGGCAACTGTTGGTAAATGATATGGCAGCTGTATGGATAAGAAAATGTGCAGGCAGCTGCTGGTAAATGATATGGCAGCAGTATGGATAAGGAAATGTGCAGGCAGCTGTTGGTAAATGATATGGCAGCTGTAAAGATAAGGCAACTGTTGGTAAATGATATGGCAGCTGTATGGATAAGGAAATGTGCAGGCAGCTGCTGGTAAATGATATGGCAGCTGTATGGATAAGGAAATGTGCAGGCAGCTGTTGGTAAATGATATGGCAGCTGTAAGGATAAGGCAACTGTTGGTAAATGATATGGCAGCTGTACGGATAAGGAAATGTGCAGGCAGCTGTTGGTAAATGATATGGCAGCTGTAAGGATAATGAACTGTGCAGGCAGCTGCTGGTAAATGATGTGCATAAATTATGTGCAGCTGTTAAGTAAGGATAAGGAAATGTGCAGGCAGCTGCTGGTAAATGATGTACAGCTGTTAAGGATAAGGAAATGTGCAGGCAGCTGCTGGTAAATGATGTGCAGCTGTTAAGTAAGGATAAGGAAATGTGCAGGCAGCTGCTGGTAAATGCTGTGCAGCTGTTAAGTAAGGATAAGGAAATGTGCAGGCAGCTGCAGGTAAATGATATGGTAGCTGGTAAGTAGGGATAAGGAAATGTGCAGGCAGCTGCTGGTAAATGATATGGCAGCTAGTACGTAAAGATAAGGAAATGTGCAGGCAGCTGCTGGTAAATGATATGGCAGCTGGTAAGTAAGGATAATCTGACTTTTGTACAGATAATTAACCATTAATTTGTAAATCTTGCCAGGACTGAAGGCGTATACTTCATAGAAGATTAATTCAAATGGAAAAGAGGTCATGTACTAGTCTTGAATCTGCCAAACTCAACTTGTTATGTAACTATTTATAATGGCACTGAAATCCTTTACATATTTCTTTCTTTGTGAAACTAAATCTAGTGTGCTTTACCGTGAGGTCAGAAATGGCACATATCAAAATCTTGATAGGAATATCGTACCCTTATAGACAAATAGTTAGCAATTATTTAAAGCATATGCTATAATTTGGAAGGCAATGATATCCATTTATATAATAAAGAGTCATTAGTATTCCAAAGCTGGTACATTGATTGGACAGTCTAGTAAGTGTGTCCATTGTAAACTGAAAAGATCCAAATAGAAAGAAGTCTGACCGTTGAATTCTTCTTTGGCACACAGACTTTCCCATTGAGACATGCAGCAATAAACCATAATAAAACATTTTACCTTCAGATGAAAAAAGAATGTAAAAGCCTGGAGAGATGACAGTTATCCTTATCAGCAGTATGATCCATTGTGCTACCAAAACATATATCTGTAAACTATATGGACCCTTTGTAGCATACTTCTCAACTGTCCAGATTTTCGCAGAATGTCAAGATTTTTGGCTTATAGTTTTGGTCTGTTCCTCATAAAATTTGTAGTATTCTGGCAAATCAGTGAGATGATCTCAGGACTGAAGTTGAGCTTTAGACTTTAAATCCTACAGAAAATGTATTTTTAAACAAACCCTGTTACTCCAGCAACTTTCTAAGTTTATAAATTGTCCCTATGTCCCCCCATTTTGTTGGGCTTTGTCCAGATTTCTTGCAATAAGAGGTTGAGAGGTATGCTTTGCAGAATGAACCACATCTTAATATTACGAGCTTCCAACTGAAAAAAGAAAATATTAGTGATCTGTAAGTCTTTTTATCCTACCAATTTTTAAATAAAACAGTATAAGAATAGAACAGTATGCCCTTTCTCTGACAATCATAATTTCTTTTACTGCTGAATTGCATATGTAACTAACAAAAAAAAAAAAAAAAATAGAGACACAGAAAAATACACAGCTTACAACATCTTCCAGTAATGCCCAACTGCAATGCTCAGTAATTTATATTAAAATCAAACGTTTTAAGAAGCACAGGTAAAAATATGAGGACTGGCAGGGACAGTCTGCAGAAGTCCAAACAGTCCACACTACTTCCTTTCCGCAGTACGATCCATTGTACTTCCAATAAATATAACTTTCAGCTTCCAACAATTTTTTAACAGTTTTCATATGCAACCCATTTTAAGCAAACTTTTGTTTGTACTTCCTAAAATTTGTATTTTTCACATAAATAACTAAAGATTTTAGTCAGTCAGTAAATCTAGATACCTCATATTTTCCTTTCCCTTGTAAAACTACTGATTTTGTGGAGAATCACCAAACATTTCACTTCATCAGTACCAGCAAAAAAACTTTGCGTCAACATTTTTCTTCTCAATAATGTCAGATATTTATTTCATTCTTTTTATTTATTCAGTACAAAAACCGAAAAAAAAAAAACAGAGACACAGAGAGGGCAAAAAAAAACAAAAAAAACCCTAACTTCTCCACACTGTCTCTTTTTCTGATTTTTATCTACTGCTGATATCTAAACTCCCTACTTATGAGCAGCACTTCAGTTTTCAAGTCAGAAGGTGGAAGAACTTCTATGTAATCACATTAGTTAAGAAAGGTAAGCAATTTCTTTCTTAAAAAAATGTTGTATAATACCAACAACCCACTAGTGGGTGTGGCTATCACAGGATTTACCCATGGTTGGCTTTGTTTGATCACTCATGCTTCTCCCTCTTCATCAAACTATACCAACTGTGGGTATTTCTTGTGATACCCACACCCATGCATGGGTTATTTCTAAACTATATAATGAAAAATTATAGTACTTTCTACATCATCTTGGTCAAGAGTGTATTGTTTTTACTTAGTTTTATTATTATTTTTATTATTATTATTATTATTATTATTATTATTTCATGGCATTGAAAACCTTTGACAAAATTAATTTGTTCATTTGCTTCTTTCATGTTGATTTTTTTATTTTGGAAATCTTAAGATAACAAAATGTTAGATAGATGCAACATGTAAAATCACGGGCTGTCAAAAATCAAGAATTTAATCAACATGTACAGAATCCATTCAGTATATTTTCATATTTTCTCCATTTACTGACCTCAACACTCTAGATTTTTTGTGTTTTATAGCAATGAATGTCCAGCATGACAAATCTTAGGACAGTGACTAGAATTTGTGAATTATAGCACTCACAGATGTATTCAAATCTGTTTATATATTTATGTCCATTTTAATGTGACTGGATGTTGAAAATATATTCCTTCATATCTAAAGCTGCTTAACTGTCATATTTTGTTTGATATACATTTATGTCAATTGACACTGTACCTTCTGAAATGTATTGATATTTTCAGGGCTAGGTCCATGCCAAAATGCTCAAGGAAAGGATGTGCCTGATATAGAACACCACATACCTTAAATAAGAAAGAAAACACAAATTATATGAAAGAAAGGCAGATGAATATATTGGATCTCAAGGTAAGAAGTATTGGGAAACTTCTGGCTTTGTGAATTTAATTATTTTATGCATCCTACTGTTTATACATGAATGCGAATGTATAAGCATACAGAAATATAATATATACAACATTGGAGGAACACTGTTAAAATGTATTATTCTACAAATTTTGAAATAGACAAGATAAAAACATCCTTTTCTTCTTCACTACATTCATACATTACACGATGTGCTATAAAATCAGACAACACTGACTCAGGATCATCCTACATTGTTAAAATTGGATATCATTTGTTTTCCACCAGATATGCGTATACCATCTGAAAAAATATTCAAGAATTAATTATGAAATTTAATTTTGACAATATAAAGTTTTGATAGGTTAAATAGATGGAAGTTTCCATGTTGGATATGTTATCATACAAAGCAGTGTCTGCTGAATCTAAGATAATGTTTTTATTCATAAACCCCATTAATTTATATTCAGTTTATTCAGTTTTCAATTGCTTTTGATTTCATTGATTATCTGATCATTAAAAGTCTTCAACAACCTGCTTCATATACTGTAGAACTGTATGATTATAAACTTTGGACCTGCTTTCATGTACAGGTTTTGGATTCTCACCCTTCAATAAATCAAGTTGAATGTTCACCGCTCCTTAATGGTTTATCCTGTCTAGGGTAAAATCTATCAGACTGAATGTGGCAGACCATTGAGGTACTAGCATTTAAAGTGCAGCAGTCAATATTATACTTTATGAACGTAGAAATAAGCTACCAACCATTTTTCTAGATGATAACTCTGTCTAAAAATGTAACAGTCAAAGCAAATCTTAGAAACAATAAAAATCTGTCGTACTAAAATGTCCATCAAGAACCTCAAATGGGTTTGTTTGACTAAAAGAATCACATTCGGTTAAAGGCCTCTTATAGCAGTTTATGACTTAATGCTACCTAGCTGATTACTTCATTCTGTCCAGAACACACACACTGTCATGTATTACAGTGCCATTTTTGGAAGCATAGCGTTTGCTGGTATATACTGCAAATCAGATAGATGTGCATGTGCCTACACAAACACATGCATACAAAAAATAATAATAATAAAAAAAAAATAAAAACCTAATTGTCCTTCACTGTCTCTTGTTGGTATTTACCTTTTTACAGCATTTTCAATGTCACCCTGCTGCACAGTGTCTTCATGGAGACATTGCACAGATGCTCAGTCCCTGTTCGCTTCTTAATTAATACAAAGTTTATTCTAATAGCAGACATCATTGCATGTCCTTAATTTCTGATATGCTTGATCTGCCATTTAAGAAAATCCCATATGTTGTCTTATTTTCTGTTTCATCCAGTTCAAAATGCTAGGACAGTCTGTTGTGGAATATGAAAAGGTTAACAGCATTAAAACATACTGCAGCTTAAGTTGATAATCAATGCCATCCATGCATGTCAGCTAAAATTTTTGATAGCTACTTTCTTTAAATGAATCTGCGAATTGGTAATCATACTGATAATCACATGCTTAGTTGTAACACAAAGTCACGTGCAGACATTTGTTTGGCAGTTTAGCTGTTCTTGTTGGATTCCATTTTTGTATGCTTTAATGATATTATTTGTCATACTCTGTTTTAATAATTTGATGTATTTGTATTTAATGCTTTACTCTTCAAAGTTATATCATAAACACTAGCATTGATTGGATAAACATAGAAAATAGCACATATGCTGTGCCTGATTGTAAGCTTACAATGTTGTTTATGAACACAGCATCACACATAAAATGTTACTTATAGGTGAAACAGCTATTACAGATGATACGTTACTTCTGGCTGCTATTCTTAAAGTTTCTATTTTGAGTTGAGCTCCTAATGTCTAAGGCAACAGCAACATCTACACTTTACTGTTGGAATATAAAACCACTTAGGATTATAATCAGTAACAGTCGCATTAGCCCTACTGCACTCATAATTCGGTTATAGCATTTGAACATTTAAAGCAGAGAACTGAGTATCTCTTCATAAATGTTTCCTTTCCCTGAGGATTCTGATTCTTGTTATTCCATAAATGTAACCTTCTTCCATATGTGTCTGCAAATGTTGATTTTTTTTAGTTGTCTTATTACTTCTGTAGTTTTTGTTGAGATCTGAGTGACTCATTTCTGCTTGTTTTCTGACAATATCAAATTCTAGAAAATATGGGAAAATAAATAAACAAATAAAGCATCACATTTATTTTTTTCATTCAGCATCCCTATCAAGTACTTTAAATTCTGGATACATTCCAAATAATGGGGGGGGGGGGTACTAAGTGCCTAAATCAGGTCAAGTTTGAATATTGCTTTTATAAACTTACAAAGTTGGTAGAATAACACATTTTGCATTAGTATGCCTTTTTCAAGGATAAGAAGCCTGACACTTGCACAACTTTTATTATTTAGTAACTCCAGTCCTCAGTAATTTGCCAGTAAACAACACATTTTTTGAACAACAGACCAAATATCTAACTATGGGAAACTTGGCCAGGATACTGGGGAAATGCTCCTACTTTGTATGTGGTTCTGTGAGGAGTCCTGTCACCTACATGGAAAAATGGTGGAGGTGAAGGTGTCAGATATATGGAGCAGGAGGTTGATTTGGGGGTAACACTATAGCAGTCTGATAGATAAAGTATTCAGTAACTTCAACTAAGGGATTGTCAGTGTGGTGAAAATCAAAATAGTCATAAATATTGGTCGGATATCACTGAAAAAAATTAAGTTTTTTTTTTGATCCACTTGGCAATAGGAAGTGAAAAATCTGGAAGACGCAGGACTAAATCATATTTTGCTGATGTTGTACAAAGTAGACAAACTGATATGGAGTCTCAAGAAGTTGCTGACACATTTAGAACAAAGTTCATTTTTACTTTATTTTTGTTTTGCTACTGAGGGGGCCTCTATGGACAGAGACTTTTTGGAGAGAAATTATTGTTCCATTTCAAGCTGATATGCCAAAGGTGAAAGCTTTGGTACATTTTTATGGGAAATCTATGGATGACTTCAATTTAGAAAGTGAGTCTCCCCTTCTTTGAAAAATGATCAAGCACTACTCCTTGGTGTAGTTCAAGCTTCATTATTTACATTTAAATGAAAAAAAAGGTAACGATTTGGTATAAGCAAGGACTTTTTTTTCTGGAAGAAGATGTGATGGCACTGCAGTATTTTGTAGCCTTTATGGGAAATTAAAGATGCCGTGGGATGGAGGACTATGAATTTGGAAGTTATTCTGAACTTATTAGTCATTAACGAGGTATTGAAAAAAACATGTTAACAATCAAGTTTATGAAAACAATTATTTGATGTGCTGGGCATTTGAAATATCACTCTTTGTGTGGGAAGCTGCAATTTAATCTGTACAAAGCATTGTCGACAAAGCCATAAGAGTACAAATTATAAAAAAAATAAATAAAAATGTGTTAAACATTTTTGGGTAGATTGTCCTCAAAATAATACAGTGCAAAAATGTAAATATAACTGAAATATTTAAGTGAAGTTTTTCAAAAGCATGACACCACTCTACCTGATTGAAGAATCTTATGATACCTGTGTTAGCTTTATATAGATAGACAGATAGAAATAGATCTGTATGAATGTGTATACATATATGTTTGTGTGTGTGTGTGTGTGTGTGTGTGTGTGTGTATGTATATGTATGGAAGCACTTTACTATCTGGAAATACTGAAATGTCAAATTTCAGTATCTCGAGACGAAAGTGCTGAAAGTGCAGTTGAGCAAAACTGCACTTGATCGAATTTGAAATGTTGAATCTGCAGTTGTGGTGGTACGCTACATGGGATTTACTGTGTTTGTAAGGTGCGGTGTGCTGTGGGATATGGTTTGCCTACTGTTGTGTGGATATGTCTGGAGATTCTGTAAGTGCTGTTTTTTAAGGGTTTTGTATAGGGATTTGAGTGTATGTGAGTGTGTTGGAAAGTTTTAGGTGTAGGTTAGGGTAGGTAGGTAAGACTGTGAGTGTGTAAGTGTTGAGAGTGGTGGTGTTTGTACATACGTGATATGTGTTTGTGCAAGGGGAATATAGAGTATGTAGTGGTTAGTTTAGTGTCTTTGTCTTTTTAGTGTGACCTCGGAGTTAGTATATATATAAGTAGCAGGGGTGTGGGGGGGTGCAGAGAGACTTATATGTAGGGTAGGTGTGTGTATTTGTGCTGTTGTGTTTCTGTATGTTTTGTTGGTTTGTTGTAGTGCAGGGATGAAGGTGTATGCATGTTTGTGTGGTGGAGGGTGTATTTAAAAGTCACGATTTTGAATTTCACTCTTTTGGGGTTTCGATATTGTGAATGTTCGGCTTTATAGTCTCGGGATATTGAAATCGAGATTTCAGTATTTTGAGATTATAAAGTGAATCCGTGTGTGTGTGTGTGTGTGTATGTGAGTGTGTGTGTGTGTGTGTGTGTGTGTGTGTGTGTGTGTGTGTGTCTATATATATATATATATATATATATATATATATATACACACACACACACATATTTATATATATATATATATATATATATATATATATATATATATATATATATATATATATATATATATATATATATATATATTCACTCTACAAGCTCGAGATACTGAAATATCAAATTTCAGTATCTCGAGACCATAAAGTGAAAAATGCAGATAAGCGAAATTACAAAATGTCATGACTTACAACACTGAAGTCTCAAAACATCGAAAATCATAGCTTGTGAATGTGTTTATTATACATATGTGCTGCAAATATTTCTTGTCAACATCTGAACTCCCCATAGCCATTCACATAGAAATAGTGCTCCATCCTGCACTCATAACAAATGTCCACAGTTAGAAGAGTATGCAGACAACACCGTAGTGCACACCAACGAAATACCAATTTCAAAAATATTCAACAGACATCTGTCACATTTTTAAAACTCAGGAAATAGCTCTTAGGAACTCCACTGTATCATACGACCCTCTGTGCTGTAAAATATGTTCAAATTGGGTATATCTCTGGACCACTTGTCTCCTTTTAGGTGAAGGTGGCCACCCATCAGTCATCCAGACCCATAGTTCCTCTACCTGATCTTATTCCTCGGCTAGTATTGACATCACGATAAACAAATCCGTGGCTTTGGCACCCAAAAACATTTGAGTTTCTAGTGCCAAGCCTTCATGGAATTCTGTATTTGGGGCAGAAAGAGAGCATTCAGGTTGTACACATTCCAAAATTGTATAGGGAAGAGGGCTGGGAACTTGAACTGTGCTGCTGTTCTTGGACTGAACTTTCTCAGTTTGCTGAGGACATACCAGTTTGAGAAATACTTCATCAACTCCCATCCCTCTGGAGGGAAAGACTCCCACAGCAGTTTAAATGCTAGTAATACCTCCTCCTCAGGTAGGAAACCAGTACCACTGGACACTTAACTGACAGCTGGAACTCATAGTTGGTATTATAGAAAGAAGCTAAGCCTGACTGTTGTACTTTCCGCCAGATATTCTGGCCAAAGTGGAACATGCAGCCCTCAGCTGCTACACCATTAATATTGGATCTGATACTCTTCACAGCCACTATTTTAAAATCTGACAGCACATAACCCAGGCAGGTTTCAAACCCATGCCCTGCAAAGGGCTGGAACATGCAGCATATATATGGGTCTACTTCAAATTAATGAGAACCCAATTACCTGTGAACAAAATCACTGAGACAAGATTGCCGAAATCTGGTTTTAACGAATGACCATGTTGATGAAACTTTTCTCAGGGCAAGTACCCAGTTGTCCAGCATTGAGCCTCGCAACATCCTTGGGTGGGCATTAATTGCATACTAACACACACACCCTGTTAGGATTATTGCTTTCTTAGCACCCATGTCACAGATATTTTTGGACTACTAGTTAAGTCCAGAAGTAGGTACGAATATATATTGGCAATTCTAGACTATGCCGCCAGATATACAAAAGCAGTCCTTTTCTAAGAAGCCAGTTCCAAGACTAGCAAAGTAACTTATCCCATTTTTTGCAAGGTAGAGATTACAAAAGAAATATTCATGAACCATTGGACCCATTTATGCCTAAATTATGCACAGTGTCTGCCAAACTTTTAATATAAGACAGCTTAGACCTTTTTCATATCAATGTCTTTGTGCAATATTTTAAGTAGACATAAAAACCTATGGTAAAAAAAGTTACTGAAGAGAATGGAAAAATTTGTGATTAATTATTGCCATATATGAGATTCCCCAGTCATCCTTAGCATTCAGTGCCTTTAATTGCCTTTAATGCAGAAACCCAGGAAAATTATTAGACACCCATGGATACCTGGAAAGGGCCGAAGCCAATCAGTAGACAATGTATCACCGGAACACTTGATATAGACAGTTCCTTAAAAGAGAAATTAGACTTAGTTCCTCTGTCCAGGAACAATTTTCTTTGAGGTCCTAGAAAGATTAAATGACATGAATTACAAAGTTATAAAAACATGTAAAAGTCTTCTTGAGCAAATATATCATGTAAGGGTCCTAATCTACTCTTGAGATGAGATGCTGAAATAACCCTAGTAAGTCTTATGACAGAGGTTAAGGAAAAACAAAAAAAAAATAAATAAAAAGAAAAAAATAACGGAAGGGCTATAGACCATACCAAATGCTAATATATGAGACCATTCCAAAATCCCAGAAACAAGATATACAGTATTTTCTGCTTTCAAATAAATACTTTTTCTTATAACTGCCAGGTAGTACCAGCATAATTAATATCACATCGAAACCAGTTCAAGTGAAAAAGTTAACCTTTTATGTACCAGGTACATGAATCCTAGGAAAGAGTAGTTGAAAAAGAGATTAAAAAATGCTACAGTTGGGGATGATCAAAGAATCTGAGAGTGAAATGGAAAGTTCTATATTTCTGGTATGAAATCAGTTTCTGCAGTGACTCTGGAATGCTTACTTATATTTCATATTTCTACAGCTAACAAACGTCAGTGATGAATGAGCTGATCAAGGAAAGGTTCCTAAACACCTTGGATTTGAAAGAACATTATTGGTTTTCTTTTAATGGATAAAACCAAATAAAAAACTATTATTTTGACCCCATATGGTCTGTTACAGGATAAAATTATCTCATTAGTCTTTATGGGTGCTCGGATACATTTCAGTAACTAATACAGTAGGTGCTAAAACCCCATAGCCTTAATACAACTGCATATTTTGATGATATTCTACTCAGAGAATTGACATTCACACCTGCCCTGGGTTCAGTATGTTTTAAATTTCCATCAACAAGTAGGGTTCACAGTGAATAGTACCAAAAGTAAGCCCAGGATGACAGAAGTAAATTGCTTGTGGTATTTAAGTCTGACAGAGTATGAGATTGGCCAGTGCCCAAACTAAGACACTGGTAGAAGTCCTAGGCATGGACCGACATTTTAGAAAATTTGAGCCACATTTTGCCAGCATTGCATGCCCTCTTATGAATTTTTTTACAAAGTGGAATGCCCATCACTTAAATTCCATATTATGCTCTGAGACTGTATTGGCATCTTTTACTTTCTCTAAGCCATTATAGTACACACGCACACACATACACACACACACACACACACACACACACACACACACACACACACACACACACACACACACACACACATATACATTAGAAGTGAGCCTGGGTGTCAGATAAGTAGGAATTAATATGCAGCTGAGACTAATTATTCATCCATGAGCTATAAAACCCTTCAGGTATTAACTTCTGGGAAATTTTGGCCTTATTACTAGACACGTCATTACAGTAGCTCTAATAACAGAAAAAGGGTAATGCCAAACATCGCCAGTGAGCTATGTTCCTACCACTTTTCCACTTCAAAATACAGGACTGCCTTGGTGCCACCCACACAAAAGCATATCGTCTGTCAGTGTCCTATAGTATATCCATAAACTGAAATTGTCGGTTTCCCACCGGAGGCGGGGGGGGGGGCAAATTATAGGCTTTGAGCTATGAGCTGAAGGCAAAGTATAGACTCTGGAGAAGGACTGAGTCAGAAGGCCTAGTTTGCCATAGAAAAGTATTGTTAATCTCCAAAGCAACTGCCCAGAAAGAAACAACTGTACTTAATGTGTAAATATTCAGCACTGCAGATGCTGTGCTGCTTTTTGTTACAAAGAACATCGATAATATACTTTATAAAGCCCAGTGACATTGTTTGAGCCATGGTCTGTAAATGTTAATTTCTTTTGGAGGAGTTAAACTCACAGTTTATTTTTCATGAAAAGAAAATTGTTCTATTTAAGCACTCAAGTGGCAGCTGCATTATTTTCCCCACTGCACTCACTCACATATACAAACACAGACACACACACACACACACACACACACACACACACACACACACACACACACACACACACACACACACACACCTGTATCTATTTGTCTGTAAATGTACTCATAAATCCTGATGCACAATTTACTGAACAGCAAAAACACAACAAAAATGTAGATTGCAAGCACCAAAAACAACACAGACCATCTGTAATGCACTCATCGCACGAGCATGCACAAACACACACACCAACACACACGCACAATCTAAGCCTATCCCTTTACCTAGCCCTTACTCTAACTGTAATCTGCAAGCACTTGTACACACACTCACAACCATGTAGGTTCATAGGTTAATAGGTAGGTACTAAGCTGTCGGCCCAAGGGCCTATGTAAGCCTAGCCAACAAGGTTCCCTGGCTTACGTCACCCAAGAAAGTTATTTTCCTGTGCCACTGTCCAGCAGAGATACAGAAGTGATCCTCAGGTTGTATTTCCTATTTCCCATCCACTCATCAAGATTTTTCTTGAAGAGTGCGAATGAAGAACTTTGCTTGACATAGATGGGTAGCCTGTTTCAGAGTATGGGAAGTCTCTGAGACAGGACTCTATCCCTCCAGCATGTCCTGTTTATTGCAGTGACAAGGTTTAGGTCCCTAGAGTGTGTAGCTCGGAGGGATTGGGATTATTTTAGGTGTAGCATGTCCAACAGCTCTGGGTTTGACATAGCTTTATATGTTAGGCAGAGATCACCTCGGAGTAGGCGATATGCTACGGAGTAAAGCTGGAGTTTTTTTGAGGTGGTCAGTGTAGGGCATCTGTTTGAGACCAGTAATCCTCTTTGTGAGGTACTTCTCTGGCCTTTCCAGCTGCTGCAGATGTCTGGTGAGGTACATTCCAAAAGGGGCATTGTACTCTATAATGGTTCTAATGAGTGTCGAGTAGAGGGGAACAATGACCTCTTTTTTCCTGGACAAGAAACCTTTTATGATGAGGTGTGCCATGTAGATGGACTTCTTGACTACTGTGGCAATGTGACTATCAAAGGAGAGATTACTCTCCACCTGGGTCCCAAGGTCTCTTATCACACATTCGGTGTTAAGTAGATTGCTGCCTATGTGGTAGTTCATGGGTACAGAGTTTTTGCTAAAGGTGATGACACTGCACTTTTTGACACTGAGCTTGAGGCCATCGCTCTGACACCAGGCATCTGTTTCAGAGAGGCCCTTCTGTAGGATGTCCACATCATTTGGAGACTTGACTATGGCTCCCAGTTTGCAGTCATCTGTGAACTTCATTAGTCAGAGAAATAGATACCAAACAGGAGAGGTCCCAGGACGGAACCCTGTGGTACTCCACTTGTCATTGCTTTGAGGTCAGATTTGAAGTATGCAACTTTTACATACATTGTGGGTTCTGTCAGTGAACCAGTTGGCAACCCATCTTGTGATGTAGGGTTTTATACCTAGTTTAGTAAGTTTAGCTATAATTCCAGAATGGGGGATAGTGTTGAACGCCTTGGTGACGTCAAGATAGGCTGTGTGAACCACCTTACCCTCATCTACGGCTTTGGTGACTGCCTCAAAGAAGTTGATCATGTTCAGGAGGCATGATCTGCCTTTCACAAACCTAAACTGGTTAGGATCCAGAGTTTGGAGGTTACCAATGTCTTTGTTTATGAGTTCCATGATGATACATTCTATGGCCTTGTAGACCAGGCTTGTCAGGCTAATAGGTCGATAGTTCCTGGGATCAGTGGTGGCTCCCCCTTTGTGGAGTGGGATAACTGTTGCTGTGTGCCATTCAGTGGGCACAAAGCCAGATGTGAGGCTCTTATTGAACATGGTGCTTAAGTGGGGAGCCAGTTCGTTCTGAAGTTTGTGTAAAACGTAGCCTGGGATGTTGATCGGTCCCATGGATGCTGTGTTTTTGGCTTTCGAGAGTGCAGCTTTTACCTGCGTAGTTGTGATTACAGGGACTCTGCATTCTTCCTGTATAGATATGGGCTCTTTAGGGGGTAAGAGGGGGGTAAAGTTAGCACTGAATCTATCTGCCAGGATGTTAGCAATATCAGATGGTTCTGTAATTTTCTTGCCTTTGTGCTGTAACTCAGAGCAGATCTGGGTGTTGCCATTGAGATCCTTGACATAGCTATAGAATCCTTTGTGGTTGTCTTTGGGATTAGTGGCAATTTTGTTTTCGTAGCTAGCTTTGGAGGATCTTATAAGGGATCTCAGCTTCTTACTGAGGCTGACCAGGGAGCTCCTCCACTCATGGGATTTTACTGTCTTTTGCAACAGTTTCTTCCTTCTGTTGTACAGTTTGTTTATGGCAGGGGAACACCAGATGGGCTTCTTTTTTTGGAGGATAGCGTCTTGGTTCTGTTTGGGATAGCACGATCCATGCACTCGTGTAAGTGCTTATAGAGTGCATTTGTGCAAGATTCAGCAGTTGTAACTGTATTGTCCACCTGCATGGGTGTCATGAAGTTCACCACTTCTGTTTTAAGAAGCATGAAGTTGGTTTTGGAGAAATTTTTTACTGTGGTTTCCTTAATGGGGTTGGGGGTGGGATGTGGATATCAAGGGTGATTTGCTTATAGTTGGATCGGAACAATGAGGAGTTGACTTCAAGTGTGGAACACTGGTCACTCATGTTGGTAATGACTAGGTCTAGGATATTATTGCCCCTGGTAGGGGTGTGGATAAGTTGATCCAGGGCAATGGAGTTTATGAATTCCAGAAAGCGTTGAGCTAAGGAGTTGGTACACGAGTAGTTTTCCCAGTTAATGATGGGGTAGTTGAAGTCGCCCATTATTAGGGTGTTTGGTTGAACCCTAATATTTTCCAGTACATCAAGAATAGAGGAGTGGTAATCCTGGGGCATGGTGGGAGATCTGTAGCAAGCTACAATTTGGATTGCAGTTTTGCAAAGAGTTGCACTTAGATAACTCATATGCATTATGCTGAGCAACTAGCCTGGAGGTGTGGATATCCTTAATGAATATGGACACACCTCCATCTTTGGTGTTTCGGTCCAGGTTACATGGCCGAAAAGTGTTGTATGAGTTATAGCCTGGTAGTGCAGGGGTGCTCTCTGGAGCCTTGAACCAGGTCTCAGTCACTGCACAGATATCAATGTTCTCCATTTTAAGGAGTGCCTCAAGTGAGTGCATTTTGAGATTTAGACATCTAGCATTGAGTAGCATTACCCTCAGTTTTTGCTTGCCTGTTCCTGTTATGGTGGTGAATTTTTATTTGAACCTTGCCTAAAAAAGGCACTATAGAGCCAGCAAGAGCCTTAGCCAGTATCCAGAATCCCAGGGGCGACAGGTGCAGGCCATCTGTGGCAAAGCATTGTGGTCTTTCAACCATGTCATCCCAAGCAGACAGATACTGGATCCCCTTGGAATGACACCAGAAGCTTAGCCAACTGTTGAAGTCAATCATTTTGCCCTTGTACTACAGTATCATTCTGGGTAATGGCAGAATGCTACTCAGGGCTAGGGTCATATCTGCCTGGGCTACAAGATCGGAGAGCTCTTCCATGTCTCTTTTCATGTAGTCCAGGGAGGTACATCTCAGTCATTCACACCAACATGAATAATGACAAAGTCATATTTGTACTTGTTGTGCAGAAAGAGTTTATTAGGTAGAATGTGGTAAAGAGATGGGACTGGGGGAGTGTCCCAGATCAAATCTATAGTGGGGCAGGCAACTGCAAAAGCCACCAAATTTAAACTACAAACTAAAAATAAGGAGGATGGGTGGGACAAAACAATTTCAACAGAGATCTAAGAACAACTAACAGTGCAAACTCTAAAACCAAAAAATATACTCAGGTCTGTATATTCGCAGATCAGCCTCTCAGAACAGTGAAACAACAGTTTCAACAGAGATCTAAGCAACAATTAACAAACTCTATAACCAAAAAAATAAATACTCAGCTCTGCATATTTGCAGATAGTCTGGAAGGCAGTCTCTCAGAACACAGGTTCCAGCAATTAAATGCAGGCTGTTACTAGCAGGTCAAATTAAGTGATCCTTGAGTTAGATAACACACAAGCTGTGAAAGTCAGTTATACCAACTGAAGACACTGCAGAAAATTGGGGGGTCAGTTTCAACAGAGATCTAATCAACAACTAACAGTACAAACTCTAAAACCAAAAAAATACTCAGCTCTGTATATTTGCAGATCAGTCTCTCAGAACAGTGAGACAACAGTTTCAACAGAGATCTAAGCAACAATTAATAAACTGTATAACCAAAAAATATATATACTCAGCTCTGTATATTTGCAGATAGTCTGGAAGGCAGTCTCTCAGAACACAGGTTCCAGCAATCTATGACTATAATTACTATGGCTGACATAGTAACCATAACCAAAAGCAATTTTCAAATGTCCTACAAAAAAATTGTCATCCTGTTTTGATTAACCTGCTGTTCAGTAAATTGCTCATTAAGTGAAATGCATGTTCAGTAAAAACACCATAGTGCACCCTGTCGAGAAAAATGAACATTTAGTGGAGTGCAGTGTTTTCATATACATCTATATCTATATAATATACATAGCTGGATAGAGATAAAGATATAGCTATAGATATAGATATAGATATAGATATAGATATAGATATAGATATAGATATAGATAGAATGACTGACTTTTGTGCAGAACAGGTTACCCTGTCTAAGGATAATTACCCTTTTGTGTAGGTTGTGTGATCAAGTTGGTATATTTTAAGAAATGGGGTGTAAGTAGAGCTGGCACATCAGGTTTGTGGGGAGAAGCTCACCGTGTAAAATTATTTTTTTTTTATTTTATATGTAGAGTTTATTATATATTTTTCATGTGGCTTGATGTGTTTTTGTTGTAGGTGAGAGTATTCAGTTCAACAGTGTTGCTTTCCTTTTATGTGGATATAATATTTAACATTATTGTATTTGGAACAAGTGAAAAATGTTCAACCATTGTCTAGTCGATATTTTTGTTACATCTATTTGCTACTTGTTATTTGATCATTCTAAATACAATCACATGCAGACATATATATTATATATAAATTTTATATATATATATATATATATATATATATATATATATACATATATAATCACAGTTTCTCAAAACACACCCTGAGTTGTTTGGCTAAAGCTTCCTCTGTGAGATAGCTTAAGTGAAACCATTCTGGGTGTGCTCGAAACTGCTTTTTAATAAATTTTGATTCTGCATTTTTAGTCCTTGGCTACTGAATATTTATATATATATATATATATATATATATATATATATATATATATATATATATATATATATATATATATATGCACGTCATAATCTTGAAATACTGAAATATCGAATTTCAGTATGTTGAGACCATGAAACCGAATCCACAAAACACTGAAACAACAAAACCCCGAACCCAAAACCACAAATTTCAAAACACCGAACAAACCACACACACTACACCATACATACACTACAACACTCACATCACAACATAAACAAACAAAACTACACACATACACAACTCATACACACATAAGCAGGGTGGCAAGCGTCTCTGCGCCCTCCACACCTCCTACTTATATATACTAACTCCAAGATTGCACAAACAGGAAACAAAAGCAAACACACGCACATTCTCCAGTCCCTCACATACACATCAAACATATCAGCACACTCACATACACTCTAACTCCCACTCAAAACCCTCACAAAACACTCACTTACCTGACATAACACCTAGATCCACACACGGCACCACGCACCATCAACACCCAATCCTGGACATTACGTAGTGTAAGGCCATAACCGCAAACTTGAGATATTCGAATTCGCGATTATGAATTTTCGCTATTGTAAACATTCGTCTTTATAGTCTCGAGATACTGAAATTCGACATTTCAGTATTTTGAGATTATAAAGTGCTCCTACACACACACACACACACACACACATATATATATATATATATATATATATATGTATACACACACACGCACACACACACATATATTTATATATAAAGAAAAAGAGAGAAAGAAAGATAAATAGATTTATGCAAATATCTTAATAGCTTAAACTAAGATTTAACATTGTCATGTCTGGAATTAAACAAACAGTAATAAAGAACTTTACATGTTATGTTTTACACATGATACATGGTACATAGTTCTCAGTGTACATAAAATATATTAGACTGCAAAGCATTAGCCACACTTATTCAGATACTTGTACCAAGGCTAGGATTAAAAAAATAAATAAATAAATTTCTTGTGATAATTGCATCTACTGACAGGTCAATTACTCTGACAGTGAGGAAATGTGATTCAAAGACAGCTATGGCCAGAGAGAGACAGACCTCATTATCATCTTATTAGCATGTCTATGAATCACACTGTTCATGTCAGATCTGATGGAGGTAATGTTTTCCCTACTGGCCCATGTAGTGCTTTGGCAAAAGTACACACCTATAACCACATATACACATTCAAATACCTATGCACATATATAGATACAGGCACTTATATGCACATACACACACACACACTAACACAGCAGTCAACAAACAAGCCTGTTCCTTAGTCACAGTAATACTCGCACACATACTACAACTCACACTCAAATGCACACACACACACACACACACACACACACACACACACACACACTCACACATATACATACACACAAACAGACACATCCATATACTCTCGATTCCTTACCTAACCACCCCTGTGCAACTATTCAGGAAGACACACACATGTGCACACATATACACATATACATACACATACTAAGGCACCCCCCAGTCCCACATTTTTGCTTATTTTTCCTACACTGCAGCTGTTTCCATAGGAGTGAAAGCATCGTTGCCATATATTGACATCTTTTCCCTCCATCAGTGAAATTTTATGCTTGTCAATATAACTCAATATTCATTCGCATTTACAGGAAAGAGTATACGGCAATTATCATTAGTTACTCTCCTGGTTTTCATGGACTTCATATGTATTCCTAGATGATTGAGTCTTATTACCATTTCTGGTTTACAAGCAACTTCTCTCTGGCCATAACTCCTTTCTCCAGGAATAACATAGCCATCAGTCTCAGAATAAATTTGTCAGTACCCATCCAATCACTTATGTTTAAAGGAACACTGTGATGTGCAGTGCTTAATATGCAGATTAAGTTTACTCTGGATATTTGGCTTAAAAACCTATGCTTCCACCATGCTTTATTTATCTGTTGGTGAAGATTTAGTTCCTTGGTTCTAGGACTGGTGGAACCATTGGACTTTTTGAGATACCAGAGATCCAGGAAAAGAAGGACTCCAGTAGAGTAGTAACAAAGACTAAGATCTTCACTCAAACCTCTATCAGACACTGAATAAAGGAATAGAACATCCAGCCTCTCTCCATAGCTCAAGGAACCTGGGATATGTTGCTCAGAACCATTAGGGTTAGTGTCTTCCTAATCATTCGATATGATGATGGAGATACATCCTTGGAGAAGGCATTGTCCTCATTGGCTAGGCTGATCAATGCTGAGTATTAGAGAGCAGTTACCTCTTCAGATCTTGAAGATATTCTTTTTGTAATTAGCTGTGCTAAATGAAGGGATTGTCAGAAAGCCATCGTCTCATGCTAATCAGAAGAGGGAATTGCCATCCCATGTTTCAGATTCCTGAATGCAGTTACATTCTCTACTGGTATGTTGCCTATACAGTATGAAGAAGCATCCACTTCTCTACTTCAAGAGATTAAATTGCACTTGCTAGCATTAAATCTGAACTCATCTTATGTACAGTAGAGATTAGATGGGACAGTTCATGCTGGAAGGCTTGGATGTCAAATGGCAACTTAAAATCAACTCCAAATAATATCAAAAGTAATGATACTGTAGTTTAATAAATTATTAAACTACAGTATCATTACTTTTGATATTGTTTGGAGTGTACTTTGTCCATTGCTTTTTTTGTTTTTCCTTAGTTTGTTTATTTCCTTTGGTTTGCATAACTTAAAATCAACCCCAATGTCATTCATCTGCAAACTTTGTTACCAAATGTTTTGATTAAATTCTTGGAGATCTCACAAGAAAAGTGAAAAAGGATGGATCCCAATAATGAGCTCTAAGGGGTACTGGTGGTCACTTTCATAAATTCTAATGAGTCTCCTAGGACCAACATTGTGTGGTTTCTGTCTTTCAGCCTGTTTGCTAGCCATGTACCACATGTGGGTTGGTTTTAAATGCATTTAGCTTCTGTATGATGCCAACATGCTGATTGTTGTTAAAGGCTTCGAGCAGATGAAGACACACTGTGTGCAATGCATCTCCTCCAGCTACAGACTCTGCATCCCTTTAAAAGACATTTACCAGATTGATTAGACAGGATCTACCCTTCACAAAATTGTTGGGGTCAAATCTAATAAGATTCTTTATGTCATTGTTTATGACGTCAGTTGCGATACATGCCATCTCTTTGTGGATGAGGCCTGCAAGACTAATAGGTCTGTATTTGCTTGGGTTGGTTGAACGGTCATACCTTAGCGAGGTTCATTACACCAGTATTATACTACTTATCAGACAAAACCAGTAACTAACCTTTGATTAATTAAACAGTTTAAAGAGTGGGTATGTAAGGGCATGCTTAGCACTATTAATTAAGCAACCTGGTATGTTGATAGGTCCCATGGAGGAAGTATTTTTTGCTTTAGCATTTTCAGTGAATAGTTAGTGGAAATAGAGAGCAACAAATTCAGTTATATTTGGATATAAGTCTCAGGGATGAAGTTGGCACTGACTTTGTTTACAAGAATGCTGGCAATGTTTATTGGGTGGGAATATGATGTGTTGCTTAGAATAAGTGCAGAACATTGTAGGATATATTGTGCCTTACTTTTCTAACATAGTTAAAGAAAGGTTTATCAATGTTTTTGGCTTTAGAGATAAGCTTATGTTCACATGCTTGTTTAGTCTTTTCTTATTATTTTTGGTAATGTGTTTGATATTTCCAGAACATGATGTTTTTTTAATCTGCTATACAATTTATGTAGATTATTTCTTTTCTTGCAGAGTTTATTTCTGTTAGTAAACCACTGGGATGGTTTATTTTTAAATTTCCAGTCATACTTTTTCTGGTAGGGATTTCTATCTCAGGATTAGTGTAATCCAAAGTGAATTTTATTATTTATTCATAAAGTAGCTTGAGGTTGGCATGTTTATTATCTTTAAATTCTGTACACTTTGCTGTAGGGGCTTTTGGGAATAAAATGGAGAATATCACATATTGGTGGTCAGACTTCACTGTGAAGGAGATGCTGCAGGAATAGTGCAGGAGATATGCATATTTGTTACAATCATGTTATAAATGCTGTGTCCTCTAGGTTTGCTTACCAACTGCTCAAGGGAGTTTTTTTTTATAGGATTATACAATAATGGCTCATTTCCATATAGAAACGTGCACTCTGATTGGACATTCCAACCAGTGTGCTATTATAAATCAAGCATATACTAATAGAAAAAAGTCATGCCACAAAAGTATCAAAGAGTGGCCCAACATTTCTAGTGGAATATGCTACACAGGTCAAAGAAACAGAAAAGTACCTGAATTTTGTTGTATTTCTGCACTGTCTCTCCTTATATCTTGGCAGACTCTCGTATCTCTCTGATGTTCGGATCTTTACAGAATGTCCAGATTTTTGACTCATAGTTTTGTCTTTTTCTTATTTAAAGAAACAAAAAGTAATTTTCTGGCAAACCACTTGGGATGAGAGTTATGAAATAATGGCAGACAATTGAGGTTTAGACTTCATACCATTAAGAAAATGTGCTTTTAACACAAAAACTGTAGCATCTGTAACGTTAATATGAGAAATACAATCTGTCTCTCTTTTTGGACATTTGCCCCCATCCACCCCTACCTGTCTTATGTTATGCTTTGTCCAGGTTTCTTGTACTAAGTACATCAGTAAAATATTCATTTATATATTGATCAGTACTTCAGAAAAGGTGGAGGATCACAGAGGAACACTATAGCATTGTCATACAAAGACATTATTTAAGAAAGGTAAGCAATTTCTGTCTTAAATAATGTCATTGTATATTAGCAGTAACCCACTCCTGGGTGTGGGTAATTGTTAAATAAAATTAAGAATTCAATACACAGGAGGTTCAGATTCAAAAGTTTACTAGTGTACACCAGGAGGCAAAAAATATACAAGTACAGAATTTTGTCTGACATGAAACAGGAAGCACACAATTTTATATAGGTTTAACATTCAAGCTATGCCCACCTTACTGACATGATATGTCACAGGGCATCTACATCACTTTAGCTTACAAGCCTCTATTCATTTAATCTGTTGATGCTGTATATTTAAAAAAAAACTTTTCCTCTAGATACAATACGGCCTTGCTATCCAGCTGGTCAGTCATAATGTCTTTCTGTAAAGTTACTTGTTCAAGGTTTCATATCAGTTTGAATACAATAGCAGCTTCAGTCTTTTAATGCATGTCTTTGTTCTCTGTTACACTTTCTCACACAGCTGCGTGCTATCTATGTAACACATATACAAGGCCAGATCATTCCAACAGGAAAGAGCAGAAGATTTCATTATTTCGCACATTTAATTTCCTGACCCAGCAGATAATCACTTGTGAAAAGCATAAACACTAAAACTTGCTAAGCTAGCATTCTGTCAGGGTCAGAGATCAGCTTTGCTTCAAGCCACACTGCAGTTTCAAAACTACTTTAGACATGAATTAATTTTACTACTATATGATTAATAGAATAAAATGCATTATATACCACTTTGCTTTTAAACTAGCATTTCTCATGTATTCAAATACACATTTTTCTAACATTTTCCCCCCTATTAATACTTTTTATTCTATTTTGAAGTATGCATAGTGTCATTTCATCTCCTAGCCTTTTCCACTCAGGATTTTCAGCTAGGTGAGTCATTCAATCTATACTTCAGAGAAAGCGTCATCTGAGATCAATCTTTCAATTTCAATATCTTGGTAGAAAGTTTCAGTAACAGATACATCAACAAAATCTTTGATTAATCTTTTCATGCAGGGAATTCCACAGCAAACACATGCTCCTATTAGGAGTATACCCACACAAATGGCAATCAGAATATTCATTAGGATGGAACCCCACCCCCCAAATAGATTCTGGAGAAAGTCCGTCAGTGGGTTTGGGCCTGGTTCAGTCATGGCTGATACTTGCTGAATTACCTCTAGGTGGTTATTTATCTCATGACGATTGTCAGGAATAAAAGCACAGCATTCTTCTTTGATAAGCACGCACGTACCACCTTTCGCCGCCAGGGTGAAGTCAAGAGCCATCCGATTTTGTAGCACAACAGTTCTCATTGCATTTAGTTCATCAGTCACCAATTCTAGGGTGGAAAACGTTGCATTACTCATTACTTCGAGAAGTTTCGACAACTTCCTCAGCTCCCAGATCGATTTGACTGCTCCATAGGCTGGGAATATTCCTGCCCAGGATATAACACTGTCACTCAAGTCCATATGAGTCAATTCGCTTTTATCTTTTACTGAATTATGGTCTTTCCAACCAGCTTCGATCTTCCCAACTGGATTCACAGGTTTCTTAACTGGACCTTCGGATTTTTGAGCTGTTTCTCTTATGTTTCTTATCTTACCCAAAGGTAATTCTGCAGTATGTCTTATTGCTGGAACCAAGTAACCCAAAAAACAACTGCCTGACCAATTCTCAGGTAACCATTTATATGCCTTTTTCCCACAAATAAAATAACAGTTTTCTACTTTAGTACTAATACGCATCAGCCCTGCATGAAGCATTTTTTGATCTATAACTGACAATTGTTTAAACAAAACTGGATTTTTTTGAATGTCACTCATAATTGTTTTCAATGAGTTCAAATACGAGTCATAATTAGTATTGCAAAAAGTATTGCCATTACTATTCTTAATATAACATCGGTAAGATATGGTTATATTGCAATTGCTCCAGCCCACCTGGAGAGTGTCATTTTTATAGAAACATACAACTCCTTTTTGTGTGACAAGTAAAAATAAAGCTATTTTGTCCTGTGATCTCACAGTTCCTATGTCGAAAAGTAAATTCTCCCAAGTCTCATTTATCCCCAAAGGGACAGCGGACATTACCAGTCCTCCATATGCTGTCGGTATAGCTGTACAAACCCAGCAATTTGAAATGTTCATAGTCTCTACACACACACGTTTCATGGCTAGGTATGTGTTAAAATTTGGATGCCAGTCTATAGACATTTCATCACGCCTTCCCAGTTTCACTTGTGTGGTTGTGTGTAGGATAAACCACAGCAAGAGGAAAATTGTCACAATTACAGTTAATAAATGTACACACAACAAAATGATTATGCAACATCTCTGGGGTTGATCTAAACTTCTATTCGCTTTGTTTTTGGCCATCTCGGTCTGGTTGTATATCAGTCACAAAGTTTTTATCAAGTTGAAAGTTCTTTACCAGTTTACAATGCGTCAAATGAACCCAGGACGTCCTCTCAGCCACTCTAACTGCAGTAGGCATTGCCAACAGAACCTGGTACGGCCCCTCCCACTTTGGACTCACCCAATTCTTCCATTTCGTCACTTTCACCCAAACGTATGTCCCAGGAACCACGACTGCTTCCACCGGTCTGGTCTGTTCTTTATCTGAAAAAGAGTTAAACTGAAAAACAGATTTATTTGTTAACAGTTTCCTCATATAACTAGCTAATGAACTGTCAGCCTCTTGCTCTGCAGGCATGAGAGCTTTCCACTGAGGCACATACTATGCTCTCCCAAAAACCATTTCAAAGGGAGTCAAACCCTTTACATTTGGAACCGTTCTCATACTCAGCAGTGCTAAAGGCAGACTGTATATCCAATTCTTTTGGGTCTCCTCTACTAGCTTCCTAAGTTTATTCTTTAGGATACCATTGTACCTTTCCACCAGTCCTGCTGACTGTGGGTGGCAAGCACAATGGTTCTTCAAGGAGATACCAAAAAATCTCCCAAGCTGGTGAATTGTTTGATTCACAAAATGTGTGCCATTGTCACTATAAATCCTTTCCGGAATGCCAAATCTAGGGATTACTTCTTTTATCAGGGCTTTTGCCACTGTTGCTGCATCCGGGTTTTTGGTTGGAAAAGCTTCTACCCATTTAGAAAACATGTCTACAATAACTAAACAAAACTTTTTCCCTTCACATTTATTCAATTCTATGAAATCCATACAAATAGTATGGAACAGGTATAGTGGTATAGGAAAACTTCCTTGCTTGGTTTTAAATGCCCCTTGTGCGTGATGCTTGTTACAAGTATGACAAGCTGCACAAAAGTTTTTTGTGTAATTTGTGTATCCGTATGTTTGGAATATTCGATTTACTAACTGTACCATCCCTCCTGTTGAGACATGGCACTGCCCATGGCTCAACAAAGCTGCATATCTAAATAAATTAGACAGCAATATCGGTTTTCTTTCTTTGGAAATGTACAGTCCATTCGCAAGAATTGCACCTCGTTTTACCCATTTTTGTTTTTCTGCTTTTGTAGTAAGCATCTGCATTGTTTTTAACATGTCTAAATCTAAAATCTCAGAGGGTTGTAATTCCTCATTTAGAAGTAAAGTTTCTGAGTATGAGGCTGCTTGCTTTGCAGCTGCATCAGCTCGTGCATTGCTTCTTTCGAAGTCTTATCCTGCTGTTTTGTATGAGCTACACATTTACAAATAGCTACTTTGGTAGGTAACTGAATAGATTCTAATAACTCCAAAATAAATTGTGCATGATTAATAGGTTTTCCACTAGATGTTATCATTCCTCTGTTTTTCCATTGTTGTGCAAATACATGTACTGTAGAAAAAGCATACTGACTATCAGTATATATGTTCACACACTTTTTTTTTGCTAAAGTACATGCTGTCGTCAAAGCTATCAATTCCGCTGCTTGTGCAGATAAGTTGTGTGGTAAGGATTGAGCTTCTAAAATTTCAATGTCTGTAACTACTGCATACCCCACCAGATTCTTCCCTGTAGGACCCCTTCTGCATGAGCAGTCCACGTAATATGTCACCTCGGCATTATCCAAGGGCATATCTGTAAGATCTTGTCTAGGTAAAGCTAACTGTTCAATTTCCTGCAAGCAGCCGTGTGGTGTGCCCTCCGCAGGAGTTGGAAGTAATGTTGATGGATTCAATGTCATACATCGTTCAATTGTCATATGAGGTTGGCTCAGCAGTATAGTCATACATGAAAGATGTCTAGCAGGGGAAAGGTATGCCATTTTCTCTTGCAGTAAAATTATTGCAACTGCATGAGGCACTCTCAATGTGACAGGGTGGAATAACACCACTGAGACCGAAGCCTGTACCGCCATTGCGGCTGCAACTACTGCTTCTACACAGTGAGGCAAAGATCGCGCCACTGGGTCTAACTGTGATGAATAGTAGGCTATGGGGCATTGCTTGTCCCCATGTTGTTGCATCAATACTGACGTCATATACCCTTGCTTACAATCTGTGGTCTGAAAGAACCGTTTGTGATAATTTGGAAGTCCTAAAACTAATGAAGAAGCTATCAACTGCTTCAACCTGCAGAAAGCCATTTCTGCTTCGGTTGTCCATTGTAAGATATCTTGTGCTGCCATTGGTGTCTTATATATTAAGTCAGTCAGTGAAGCAGATTCCAAAGCATAATTTGGTATCCAGCTCCGACAAAAATTAGTTGTACCTAAGAAAGACATCATTTCTTTCTTGGTCGTTGGCTTGGCTGCTTGCAAAATTGCTGTTTTTCTTTCCTCATCTAGTATTCTACCTTCATTGGATATTACATATCCTAGGTATCTAACTTGTTTTCTCCAAAGTTGTAACTTACTTTTGTTTACTTTGTGTCCTTGTGTTGCTAAAAATTTCAATAATGCTACAGTATCCTCCCTGCACTGTTGCTAGGTGGGAGCTGCTAGCAAGATGTCATCTACGTAAAGTAGAATTTGACTACCTCCCGGTGGGGTAAATCCTGCCAGGTTGCTAGCCATTTCTTGTGCAAAAATTGTTGGGCTCTCACAATATCCCTGTGGTAGTCGAGTATACGTATACCTTTTACCCTGAAATGTAAATGCAAACCAATATTGACTATCAGGATGTATAGGTATTGAAAAGAAAGCATTGCTAATATCTACCACAGAGAAATACTTCTGTTGTGGTTCTAAATCGTTTAACAATGTATGCGGGTCTGGCACAGTCGGTGCTCTAGGTATTACTGCATTATTTACAGCTTGTAAATCTTGTACCATCCGCCATTCCCCATTTGCTTTTTTTTACAGGAAATAGGGGTGTATTACATGGTGAATCAGGAGATTCTACCAGTACTCCTTCTTTGAGTAATGCTGCTATTATAGGCTTAATTCCTATTTCTGCATCCTTTCTCAAAGGGTATTGTCTTTTCTGTGGTCTAAAAGCTGACTTTGGGGAAATTGAAACTGGTCCTGCTGTTCGAATAAGTCCTACATCTGACTTACCTGTTGACCAGAGAGTTGTTGGAATTTCACATAAGGCCTTTTCTTTTTCTTCTAATAAAAATGCTAATCAGCTGTCCTCGCTAGATTGCAAGTGTACAGCTGGATGTGTCTGTGTCAACCAATTCAGTTTTTGTTTTTGTATCCCTTGTTCTGACAGTTCTAAATCAGTCTGTTTCTCCCATCTTGTTACTTTTTCTCCTAAATCTGCCCATTTAACACTTTTGTTCTTTGTCAAGCTGACATGTGGCAACCGATTTGACCTACACAATGCAAGGAATTCTTGAGGTAATGAACAGCTAACTACACTGTTCCCCTCAGTATCCCAGTACAAAGTAAGCAAAACCAATCTAGTTGCACGATTTCTAAACAGTTCTTGCTCATACTCTATATCCGGTCCTGGTGTAGTACAGTAGTATAGAGTACAGTGTAACAAATGCTGTCGATCAGTGTCAAGGGAGGGGGCTTTACTGATGGCTATGTTCATCAGCTCCTCGGTTACTGCCCCTGGACCAGTTGTGACTAGGTCCTGGCTGTACCAATAAAAGGTTTCACCCTCCGGTCGCACTACAAAGGTATCCATTTGTCTCTGTGCCTCCATACCTTGTACAGTTGGAACTACTGCTATGCCAAATATCTGCATAAGGTCCCTGCCCAATAGGTTTACTGGACACTTTGCAGAAACAACTATTTTACTTCTCTGGGTCATACCTGAAACAGGGTCAGTTATTGTTATATCATGGGAAAGTGGATCCCTGTATAACTGTCCATTTGCGGCTTTTACTAGTATATAATCAGGTGATTTGGAATGTTCTGGTAACTTGGAGGGGTGTATCAAAGTCCGTGACGCTCCTGAGTCACACAGGAATTTGACTTCCCTTCCCTCCACCAGAAGTGTAACTTCCGGTTTCGTATCTGCCAAGTAGAGCTCTAAGCTCAATAATGCTAAGTCCAAAATTTTACTTTCTTCATCCTCCATATCTACTTGCACTTCCTCTACTCCTTCTATCACATTTACATTTGTTTTCTGTTTATTAACTTTTCCTGATGATTTCTGACTTTCACTTTATGTATCCTCACTATCATATAGTCAGTCCTCATCTCCCTTATCTTCTGTAATTACCTTTTTGTTTTGCCTACAATCCCTTGCTAGATGTCCTTTTTTCCCGCACTTGAAGCATTCACCTCTCTTTTTCCTTTCTTCAAAATCTTCTGATCGCTTGTCAGACTGTTTGTTTCCCTGGGTATTTTTCTTGCCCTTTTTACCTGACTGTAATACAAATACTTCAGCTCCGTCTTCAGCAGTGAAGACTTGTGCCTTCTTTTTCTTTTTACTATTAAAATGTCTCTCAGCATGTCTAGCGTATTCGAGTAAGGCTTGTAGCCTCCCTGTTCGATGATCTATCATATGCTTCGTAATGAAGCTACTAATAGGTGCAATGCAACCTTTCAAAATGCATTTTTAATTGTTGTTCATACGGGAATCATTTGTTTGGTTCTCAGGAACCGACATACCGCTATGATTATTAAAACATTCTAATAATCTAGCATAATATCCATCTATTGTCTCATTTTCCTGTTGTATGCATTGATTAATGCAAGTCCAGTCTCCTCTGGGTTTCCATTTCTCAGAGATTCGGTCTGTCAGACCTTTCACTCTGTTGTCTAACTCTGCGTCACTATGTGGGAGTGGTCTAAGCTCTGCATTACGAGGATTCCAGGCGCCACAAATCATGTGCCAATCCGGACCTAAAATTTGTCTTACTACTTTTTCTACTTCATCCCCATTCAAGTGGTAACTTAACCTCATGCCTTGTAAATCTAAAAATTTCATAAAATTAACTTTCGGATGGGGGATTCCCTCAGTAGCCTTCCGGATGTCCTTCAGTGTCCATGGTCTATATACTAAGAGTGTTGGATCCTGCCCTTCCTGTCCTGCCTGAGGATTTGGAACTTCTATAAGTGGGCATATTTCTTTCTCACTCTCATCCTGTAGATTTCTCTCCATTTGGTATGATTCTGTGTCCCTATGTGTTTTACGTGTTCGGGACCTAGTCTCAATAGGATCTCTAACAAATAGTAGTGGTCTTGCTAAAACTTCAGGATAACGTGGAGGCGGACCAGCCTGTCCACTCGCTTCATATCCTGAAAAGGGTAAGTGAGGGGGTAAGGGAGGAGGAGGAGGAGCTGTCGCTATTACCATGTTATTATCCTCTTTGTCTAAAAATAATGTTTTTGAATTTTTAAGCCTCTGTTCTCTACGATTTGCTTCCTCAATCCACCTGTGTGCTTGAGGAATGCCTAGTTGGCGTTGCTTTTTTGCCCGACCTCCTGCATCAGATTTAAGCTGTTTAAGGAGTTTAACTAGTGAAGGTTTATCTAGTTTACCATCAAATTCATATTTGCTAACCCATTTCGTATAATACCTAACGTTATCAGAACGCTGTAATTGCATGTATTTTGCGTCTTCGGTTAGGGGCGGATCTCGCAAGGTTTTAGTGCCCTTATTACCCATGTCAAAGAAAATGTTACGTAACCCTTTTTTATCACGTGATATCAAGTTCTTAGTTCCTGTTTACAGTTTATCTAGAATAACTGCCTACCTTATTCTGTTACCCTGATCTATGACCAAATATACATTACTTCCTTTTGTCCCTGATCTGCTAAACAAATCTTGACAACAATATACTGTAACCTAGTCCCTGATCTAAAACAGAAAAAAGGCAAATTCTTCCTACCTGAGCCTCCGGTATTGAAAATCGTTCAAGTTCCGCTTTTCGGCCACAGATCAGAAAGTGGCCAGCCTCTTTACACACGACAATTCAGTCGGAGGTCTTTTCACTCAAGAAGAACCATTTCGGTAACTTCTCCTACGCAGTATTCGACCACCGATATGCTCTGATCTGTGGCTTACCAAGGGAATTCCGTCTGCGAAGGACCAAACTGTTAAATAAAATTAAGAATTCAATACACAGGAGGTTCAGATTCAAAAGTTTACTAGTGTACACCAGGAGGCAAAAAACGTACAAGTACAGAATTTTGTCTGACATGAAACAGGAAGCACACAAATTTATATAGGTTTAACATTCAAGCTATGCCCACCTTACTGATGTGATATGCCACAGGGCATCTACATCACTTTAGCTTACAAGCCTCTATTCATTTAATCTGTTGATGCTGTATATTTTAAAAAAAACTTTTCCTCTAGATACAATACGGCCTTGCTATCCAGCTGGTCAGTCATAATGTCTTTCTGTAAAGTTACTTGTTCAAGGTTTCATTTCAGTTCGAATACAATAGCAGCTTCAGTCTTTTAATGCATGTCTTTGTTCTCTGTTACACTTTCTCACACAGCTGCATGCTATCTAAGTAACACATATACAAGGCCAGATCATTCCAACAGGAAAGAGCAGAAGATTTCATTATTTCGCACGTTTAATTTCCTGACCCAGCAGATAATCACTTGTGAAAAGCATAAACACTAAAACTTGCTAAGCTAGCATTCTGTCAGGGTCAGAGATCAGCTTTGCTTCAAGCCACACTGCAATTTCAAAACTACTTCACATTTAGACATGAATTAATTTTACTACTATACGATTAATAGAATAAAATGCATTATATACTACTTTGCTTTTAAACTAGCATTTCTCATGTATTCAAATATACATTTTTTCTAACAGTAATGCTAATCTTACCCACTTCACCATTGTGATCAAACTACACCAACCATGTGTAAGTCCAGAATCACCCAAACACAGTCATGAGTCATTGCATCAATCTAATTTGGTCATCAGGACACAAGAATCCTATCTAGAGTACTCCTTAGTTCTCTGAGTTCAGTCTGTGTATCCTTAGGGTGTGCTTGTAGGCAACATTTTTCTTGACAATATGGGGATTCCACTGCAGTTGCCATTTTATCTGAAGACATGCATATAGCAAAATCCAGGTACAAAGTAAGTGTTCTCTCTACTTTTAAACCAGGTCTCAGTAACTACACAGACATGAATACTTTCCAAATGCAGGAGTAACTCAAGATCTGACAATTTATTGTTTGGACTTCTGATGTTGCGGATAATCATCTTAATTAGATCTGATTTTAAGACTGCCATAATAGTTGTGTTAGGATGTATATAAACTGGACTCTGCCTAAAAAGGTGCCAAGGCAGCAAAAGCCTTAGCTGGTGTACTTCCTTAACCGTGAGAGTTACAGACTATCTTTAGCAAAGCAAGCTAGACTGTCAAGCATCTCGTCCCATGCTGGCACATACTAGATTCCACTGGAATAACATCAACTATTTAACAAATTACTGAAACCAATTATCTATTATTTGCATCCAAGCATGATTTGAAGTGAAGGAAGGATTCCACCCAGGAATGGTGTTTTACTTTCATCTATAACATATCTCTCCATTAATGTACAGCAGGGTTTTATATCTTAAGTTATTTTCTCCCACATGAACCATCGCCATGTTCTAGTCATGTTTGTGAGCAGATAGAATCCTTGGGGTTCTTGTTATGTCAGAAATTTTAGCACCCGGAAGGGAACTCACTATAACCCACTGTTGTCAAAGGTCTATATCATATTCTCGAAAGCCAACAATGTCGAATCTGACATTGTCGACATGAGAATACTGAACGCTCAGAATCTCGAGTGTGTAAATGGAAATCTCCGTAAGGGGAGATTTCCATTTATTGCAATGTAGTATGGTGTTGGAGTTGGTAAATTTAAGTAGCGGGGGGTATGCGGGGTGCAGGGAGACCCCCCCTGCTTAAAATTGTTAGGGTACTTTTTTTCTTTTCTTTTTTTTGTCTTTTTATAAGGTCGACGTTTGAAGACATCGACCATATTGTGTCGACCATATGTTGTTCGATGTTGTCAACCGTCGACCTTATAATATAGACCCGTTGTCAAGACCTGTGAGTGATGAGTCAGTGTGTCTATTAATAGACTCGTCTGTTGTTGTGGTTCGGAATGGTAAATTTATACTGTTTTTCTCAGGGTGACTCTATGGTATGTGTCCGTGAGTTATCTGAATGGCCTGATTTTTTGCTGAGACTACATTCCTATTTACAGGAGGCCTTGGGGTGATTTTGGTTTTAGTCTCTGTGTAAGACAGTTTGGCATAATTAGTGAATGATTGTGATGGTGATGTATAAAACTCACAGGGTGTGTTTTTAGATGAGAGGGGAAACCTCCAGGTTAATTATATTCACGTCTGTCACAGGTGGAATTATTACTGTTGAAAATGAATTTGTTATCTGTGAGCATAAGCCAAGTAGAGCTCACTTTTAAGAAGACCGAGTGCTAAAAAGCTGGTAACAGAGGTAAAACTAGTATGTTGATCTTCTGTTGTTTCCAGTGCTTAGATGTTTCGGTAAGTAAAGTAAATAATGCACAGGAAGTATGCAATTATAGTAGAATACAACAAAATATACAGAGAGTTCTAACTAATTAGTAGTGCTGTCACACGTGTTGCAATTTTAAAAGTAAGATGGTAAAAACATGGGACACTACTTCCTGTTATTGCACTGTGCATTAAGCAGGCAGGATGATATGAAAGAGAGGGTAAAGCTGTCTACATCAATCTAAAAGAAGGAATTTCCCATTTAGGTCTTCTACGCACAGGGTGTACATTATCAGGGAATTAACACATGCCAAGGAGTGTGCTGAGCCCCAGTACATAATGCAGAAGGCCTTAACACATCTGAAAAGGTGATAATTCCCTGATAACTCCCACCCCGGGGGATATTACTGCCCTAGGGAATGGGCTATTTGTGACATTGTTTATATGCATACAACATATATATCTGTGTGTGTGTGTGTGTGTGTGTGTGTGCATGTGTGTGTGTGTGTGTGTGTGTGTGTGTGTGTGTATATATATATATATATATATATATATAAAAAAATTTACTATATACTTTTTTCATATATTTTTCAAGTAAAATAATTCCTATGCCTACTGTTTCAAATGTGCTGTAGCACATATATAACTGTTTCTGGAGGAAGTGTTTTACATGAAAAATATAAGTTATGTAAGTATTTAATGAAAAGGCACACATACACGCTGTGAAGGACTGACAGACTCACTCACACACACACACACACACACACACACACACACACACACGCATGCATAACTGCTGACTCTCACTTACCCAAAAGTTAAAGCCACTTCATTATGCAAATTCATCTCAGATGCCTTACTGTGATACATTGATGGTCGTGTTCCATTTTTCCTTCAACTATGGATATTTATGCAGCTGAGTAATTCTCTGAATTGCAAAAAATAAGGTCCACATAATCTTAGGCAGCACAAAATGGAAAAACTAATTCTGGATTTTAAGTAAATTAACCATGAAGTCGAACAAGGTCAGAGCCTTTATTTATTTAAAAGAAAGTTAAGTTCTTTCATCTCTTCTACTTGGGATTTGCTAAAAACACTCTTAACCATGGTTTAAATACACATTGCATATAATAAATTTATCAAACAGTTAAACAATTAATTGCGAAACACCAAAACAGACAGACCAAACAAACATAAAACAACTTTTTTTGATCATTACTGTTACATAGAAAATAGTAGTAGTAGTAAAACAGTTAAAAATATATCAGTTAAGGAGACTAGTACCAATTAAATTAATATTTCAAAACAGGGGAATTAAAAAAAAAACATCATAATTTAGCAGCCCTCATTTACAAAACAGGTCGAATAGCAATATGTTCATTTAAACCAGGTAATGTAGAGGCATCAAGCCAAATTTGCCGGATTGATTCTCAATATTCAAGCCATTTCTCCTACTGGAAAATGCTGACATATTTGCAGTCACAGAAACCTGGTTCAAAGCTGTGGAGAGCACCCCAGCCTTACCTGGTTACTCATCCTATCATACATTCAGACCCCAAAAGTAAAGTCAAAGGAGGTGGAGTTTCAATATACATTAAAGAAATACACACCTCCAGGCTGGTCAAACAGTATAACACACAGGAGACACTCCAGGTGCAGTTAACCATTGACAAGACCCCTATTCAAATCATAGCCAGCTACCGGCCCCCAAATCTGACTCAAGATTCCCAATCTGCCTATTTGGACCTGTTCGAATCTTTCAAAATTCAACCCTTTATCCTGATCCTGGGTGACTTTAGCTTCCCAAACATAGAGACTGGAAGATCTACTCATGCCAGAACACATATGGCCAGAGATTCCTTGATTTTGTCAATGCAAATGCCTTGGAACAACTAGTCAATACTCCCACAAGAGGTGATAATATCTTGGACTTGGTATTAACCAACATGAGTAACCACTGCGGCATCCCTATAGTATCATCCTCCCTAGTAAGGTCCAACCACAATGATCACTTTCGAAGTCACCATCTCCTACAACCTCCCTCTAGCTAGGATCAGACATAAAAACATCTCCAAAGCTGATTACAGCCTCCTGAGGGATGGTATAAACAGCTTCACAGCCTCGTCCCCCTCTGTAGGAAGTGGAACAATATCCAAAACTATACCAAAGCATTATGTGAGCATTTATATGGATGCATGGAATCAGGAATACCCGACAGGACTAAGTCATCCTCCGCAAGGAAGAGTAAACCTGTCTGGTGGACATTTGCAACAAATAAAACTCTATTACAAAAAGAAAAAAATGCTATCCAAGACCAAGAAGGAGCAGGTGCCCAACTGGAAGGCATGTCTCCTTAGCCTGAACAAGAAATTAAGAGCACTAGTGAAATCCTCCAAAGCAAACTTCGAGTCAAAATTGGCCACATCTACTAGAGACAGTCATAAGGCCTTCTTCAACTATGTCCGCAACCTCAAAGGATGCACTCAGATCTGTTCAGAAATTATGGTCAAGGACACCACATATATAAATACCATAGATATAGCAAACTTGCTGGCTGACAGATTCAGCAAAAACTTTACCCCTCTGCTCCCCCCCATCAGTAAATCAGGACATCCCCCATACCTGCCCCTTCTCCTTATATCTAGGGAACAGGTCATCACTGCTCTCTCAAAGGCAAAAAATGCAGGCTCCATGGGACCCAATAACATCCCAGGCTGCATCCTACATGAACTCAGGCAGGAACTTGCAGCACCATTAGGCACCCTATTCAACCAAAGCCTGAGTACTGGCTTAGGAGAGACACTGTCATCCCTTTACACAAAGGTGGAGCATCCACTGATCTTGGAAATTAGAGACCCATCAGCCTAACTAGCCTGATCTGCAAGGCCATGGGACGGATTATCATGGACCTCATTAACAAGGACATTGGCAATCTCCAAACACTTGATCCCAGACAGTTTGGCTTCATCAAGGGGAGTTAATACCTGCTAAATTTAGTCGACCTCTTTGAGACAGTCACCAAAGCCATGGACGAGGGGAAGATGATGCACACCACCTACCTTGACTTGGCCAAAGCCTTTGACACTATTTCCCACTCGGGCATAATAGATAAAGTCTGTCAACTAGGCATCAATCCATATGTTACCAGATGGATAGCAAACTGGCTCACTGATAAAACCCACATAGTCAAAATAGGGGAAGCCACCTCAAGCACTAGACCCATAATAAGCAGCATGCCCCAGGGTTCAGTCTTGGGGCCCTCTGTTATTTGGGATATACTTTTCTGTGGTGTGGGCCAAAACCAGTAGGCTATGGCTGACCAAGTTTGCAGATGACTGCAAGCTGGGTGCTGTCATCATTTCCCCTAGTGATGTGGACATCCTCCAAGAGGGTGTTACTCAGACAAATGACTGGTGCCAGAAACATGGCCTCAAGCTGAATACCAAAGAATGCATCATCATCCCCTTTGGGGAGAGTGATATCCCACAAATGATCACATTAATAACAACATCCTAAGCACTCATTCAGATGTGAGGGATTTGAGCACCCAGGTTGATAGCAACCTGACTTTTGACTGCCATGTTCTTTTCATGGTATGGAAAGCCTTCTATATAGCCCACCTCATAAGTAAAGGTATCTCATCCAGGGACAAGGAGGTCATAACATCCCTGTATCCTTCCCATATAAGACCCATTATTGAGTACAATGCACCTTTCAGCATGTACCTTGCAAAGCACATGCAACAGCTGGAGAGACCACAGAGGTACCTCAACAGGAGAATCCAGTGCCTCAAACATCTACCATACACATATAGGCTAAAAGCCCTATCCCTCTACTCAGTTTCATACAGACTCCACAGAGATGACCTCTGTCTGGCATACAAAGCGATCATGGACCCCACCTTGATGGGACTGCTGCATATCTGCAAGTCAAGCTCCACTCAAGTAATCCACATGTGCGGCCTCAACCTGGTCTATGAAATCAACAAGACTTGTGGTGAGACAGATTTGTGTCCTAGACACTCCCTCATCTATGGACTAGATTCCCTCTCTACATCAAGCAGAGTACTTCTTTACCCCTTTTTAAGCACAACCTGGATGGATGGGAAACAGAAAATATACCCCTGGGATTCCACGTGTCCCTGCTGGATAGGGCCTTTGGGTGCTGATTTGTCAAACATGGGCTTAACTCTTGGCTAGGCTTATAAGGACCTCAGGGCCAATAGCCTAGTAACCTGCTATGATCCTGTGATGATCCTAAACTGTACCCCTCTAATATTAGAGCATACAGTTTCAAGAATGCTAAATTCAAACTTGGTGAAACCTGTACCCTCCAGTGAATGTTTATATAGTGTGTTATTGTTATTCTCTTTTTTAATATCATAAAGATGTTTGTATATCCTTTTTGCCAGTATCTGTTCAGTTTTTCCATGTAGAACAATTGGCTTTGCTTACAAATCGCTCGTATAAACCAACTGTTTTGAGTCATATCTGCCCCTCTAAAACCTAATATTTGTACAATAAAAGTTGTTTAAAATAAAAGTTGACCTCTCAAAAATATAATTACACAAGCTACATTGCCTGCATTTTGTAGTCCCTGTTAAAATCTCCTTTGTGCACCCTATTTTTTGCTTACTGGTGGTTACAGTGACATGATGTACACACCTATGTTGGAAATTCTGGAGCTGCTGCTGCCATTTCTGGGGAAGGGCACATGGCTAATTAGCATTAGCCACTCCTCCTGATTGCACATTAGCATGCAGCTCTGCTAGCAGGACTGCCCCCCTTGCTGAGGCTTCTGCTATCAATAAACCAAAGCAACAGAGATGTAAAAGAATCAGCTACTGCTTGTGGGAAATGTTTCTGAACCCCAGGTATAATAATTGATGGTTAAATGTAACAATACTCTTCTCTAAATACATTGCACTGAAATGATAATCACGTGTTCCCTCTATAAACAAAACAAAACATCTATTTATTAAGAAACATCTACTGGGGCCACTGGAAAAAAAGAAACAATCTCATAGATAGATAGTAACAATTGTTTTAGATAAATCTGCTTTGCTGTTCAGCTGTGTAACAAAGAGAAGGCAACAAGGTGCGTGGGTTGTACCAATGAAACTTTTTCAGTTATTATCTCAGAAGTACAATAAGCATGCAAAAAATTAAAAAAGAAACAAAAACATGCAGATGAATGAGTAAAACAATAGCTGATTTTGCAAAATATGGTGAATTGAGCTGTTTACATTAGTTACTTTTTTAATGCATGCTAATACAGTAAATGTTCAGAAAGCAAGAATAATGTTGAACTGTCTATATACTTTCTATTAGGTAGCTTTATGGTGTGACAGCTGATAGGCATAAACAAGCTATGGCATTTAAAAATCACTTTTATGAGAGAACAGTAAATAAAGTTGCTGTCTACTGGAGTAGTCAAATGTGTAATTATTGCTGGCATATTGTTCACGTACACAAAAAGACAAAGCAGAGAATAGCCACATAGAGGAATCATAAGGTGGATGGTTACTGAAGAATGAATTTCTTGTTGCTGGGGAAGTAGTAGGAGGCAGGGAGATTTTGGTATAGCAGTACAGACTGTTAGGGTATAGGAGAAGTGTGGAAGGCAGCAGTATTGCTAGGGATGTATAGGAAACCAAGGAGATACCTTAACTAGATGAGCAGGACAGACTGTGCTATTTCAGTGTTCTTGATAAAGATGATGTTTAGATTAACATTCTAAAGCTGTCTTTAGACTGTTGCAGTTTGTGTGTCCATCCACACTAAAAGCTTTAATGATGCAGTGCAATTTTTGGGCGAGGGAGTGGTGAGCATAAACGCTGAAGAGGATTGAGTATGAGGTGCTCCTTGTTTCTCATTGTCTATGATAGATACTTTTCGGAAGATTATGTATATGGGTGGATAGAATTAATTTTGGGAAACTGTAAGGGGCATTGACCAAAGAACAGTATATAATGTTTGAAGTCTGCTGCATTTTGTGTAGCTTTTCTTCTCCTCTACATCCTTTTTGGGTACTCATTGTATTGTTCAATATCGATCACTGGGTCTACCACATTCTGTTAAGCCCTAGCTTTTATTTGATAGGGCTGGGGCTGGCATAAAACGTCAAGGCTTCCCTGGGAGTCTGGCCAACTATATTTCCTAGGAATTTTCTCTTATGACCTACCCCTTTTATCTCCCCTTCCTAAGTGTTCTTCATGGTATGTCTGAGGGGCAGACATGCATTGGGGACATGGTGTTTCATCCCACCTCCACAGCAGCTCAGCTATATCCGCAAACCTGCCCCCTCAATTTGGATTATTCCTTCCAATTGCAATGGCTACAGCCACAACCAGAGACCAATTCAGCAGATACCACCGGACAACTCATTTCCAACAGGGATGGTGACAGCCATTCCTCCCTGCCTCTACACTAGTTAACTGTATGGTGTGGCAGTTGATAAGCATAAGCAAGCTCAGACATTTAAAAATCACCTTTGTGAGTGAGCAGTGATTAAAGCGGCCTCTACACCAGTCAACTGAGCCTCTATTAAAACCCATGTCAAATAGGCAGTGATCAGGACTTTATCCCTCTATGACCAGAGCGACAAGTCTGCAACATTTTATAAAACATTTATTTATTTATTTATTTAACATTTGTTAACCGGGAAAGTCCGACTTGGAACAAACCCAATTTTTAGTGGAGGCCCGGGGAAAAATGCTCCAGATGCATGTCTTTGTAATGTGGGAGGAAACCAGAGCACCCAGAGGAAACCCATACGAATGCAGGGAGGACATGAAGACTCCAGACAGAAGGCATCCCAGCCAAGATTCAAACCAGAAAACCTCTTGCTGTGAGGCGACAGCACTACCACTGCACCACTGCACTGTCTGTAAACATGCAGCAGCAAGTAAGGAATGAGGATAATTCTGCTGGATAGCAGTAATCTGTGGGCATTATTTAGTAATATTTTCTTAGTATGAAGAAGTTTCTATTGCAAAACAGGTTTTTAGTTTCCCACTTGTAGGATTTATTGGTGGAGTTCAAAGATACAAGTGGTAAATGTCAGTTTTGGATCAGTCTGTTGGTCAACACATTTAAAAGATGGAACTATTTCAATATTATTTTTTTATGGAAGGGGGAGTAATGCACCAAGACAGTGTCATCTTCAACATTCATGTTTTAAATGGGCTGGACCATTTAACCTTTTTTGAATGCTAATGGCATTGTGTTTGATATCAAATGTTATGTTGTTTGCTCTTTTATTAATAAGCTACTTAGAATTTTCCTTAACTTTCTTATGTGCAGTGCAGTGAGAACTAATAGCCAGAAGTATACAATGAATTCTAAACAGCAGAGTGACTTTCATAATGCAGAACATCTTAAAACGGAGTGCAGAAAATTCAAAAGATATAGGGCCGGATTCTAAGAGTAGAATAAGACTCCATGCAGCCAACATGTCTGCCGAGCGATCCAGGAACAGCCGGCAGGGGCGTGCAAGAGAGCTCCTAAAGCGACTCTTGCACGGACAGGGTTAGTTTATGCAAATTACCTCATTTGCTGCTAAAAGCTATGCAAATGAGGTAAATTTGCAATCCAGGAAACACTAACCTGTCCGAGTAAGAGTAGTGTTATTTGCAGAAATGTACTCGGTTGGCAACTGAGTACCGTGCTGCAAATAGCAAAATGGAGCCATGACAGCTCCAAATAAAGGATGCATCCAGTTGATGAAGCATGCCAATGGCCAAATACATGGCCATTGGCATTTTTATGTGTTGCAAAATAATAAAAAGTATTTTTTTTTTCCTCGATCTCCGATGTTTAAGCATAGCGCAGCACCGCGCAAACGTGCGGCGCACTAATAAATCAGAAAACCAAGAATTTAAAAGCCACAAATATGATTTAATTCAAAATATTCATCTGCCATGCAAGTGAATGGCAGGCTGAAGACAACATGGCTACTGAGTAGTGGTTGCTAAGGGGGGAAGCTCAGTGTGAGAGATGTAACCAAGCATTAGTAGGCAATCCTATGCAAATGAGGATAAGGATAGTGAATCCCAATATTTCCTGCTATGTAAACCATGTCCCTAGAGTGTAAGAGTAGGATAAGGGGAGGAACAGAGTAGAAGATGGGTGACATCATGAGGGGGTATGTATCAAAAAGACTGTAAGCTTATTGGAGCAGAGTGGCATGTGTTTGCTGTGAGTTACTCTGGACTAGGAGAGGTGTGTCTACAGTTGTCTAAACTGAAACCCAGAAACCGAAGGTGTACGCCGTGGCTATCACAAAAGTTTCTTGCAAAGCTGCTTACACTGTGTGCGCATGTGTGCGTGCGTGTAAACCCATCTAAGCCTGTGTGCAAGCCCGTCTAAGCCTGTGTGCGAGGGTGTGCACCCGTGTAAGCCTGTGTTAGGCCGTCTAAGCTTGTATACACGAATGTGCACCCGCCTAAGCCTGTGTAAGCTTGTGTAAGCCTGTGTGCGCGCGTGTGCTTGTGCTTGTTTGAGTGGCGCTGCCCCCTGTGGAAACAGAAAGGGAAAAGGAAGGAAAAGAAGTAGTAGGAAGTTAACCAAGGAGAACTAGCAGAGCTGCCAGGTGAAATCAATCAGAATCAGCCAATTACATAGGCAGTACAGTAGCCCAGCTCAGCCCAGCACTTAAAACTCTGCAAACAACATTCCCCCATGTTTTTCTCAGAAACACTGCAACACTGCAGTCAACAAAGAGAAGTGAAAACTTAAAAAGCTTAAATTGAGACATAAAAATGTTAGGGGCTGCCATTGCTGATATAAGGCAACGTGTGCAAGATGCTGAGGGTGGTGCCATTGTGAATGCTGCTGAGCAACCCACAGTTAGGAGACAGAGAAGAGTGTACAGACCCAGGTTAACCTACCAGGGGCTACATGAGCTGGAGATAGTGGAGCGCTATAGAGTGGACAGAGAGCTCTTGCAGCAAATTGTTGAGCTGTGCAGGCCACGCCTCACACACAGAACCAACAGAGGGGAACCCATCCCAGTGGAAACCAAGGTATGTGTTGGCCTAAGAATACTAGCAACAGGTACCTTCCAGAGACCAACTGGTGATATGATGGGGATTTCACAGACATCAGCATTCAGGGTACTGCACCAGTTCCTGAATGCCATGTCAGCACATGTCGGTGATCATGTATATTTCCCCAATTCCCGTGAGGTATTGGCCAGCAATATGCATCTCTTCCAGCAAATAGTAGAATACCCTGAGGTAGTCGGTGCAATTGACTGCACGCACATACACATCAAAGCACCAGCCACTGAGTGGGGTAGGGCCTACATCAACTGCAAGGGCTTCCACTCCATCAACTGCCAGGTCGTGTGCGATGCCCGGGGCATAATACTAAATGTGTGGGCTGGCTGCCCTGGAAGCTACCACGATTCCCATATCTGGCATCTGATGCAGCTGTACCAGACATTTGCCAATGGGGACATCCCTGACGGTCACCTAGTGGGGGATGCTGGATACACACTGGAGCCGTGGCTGATGACACCCATCAGAAATGCACACACACCTGAACAAGAACTCCATAATGAGGCACACGCACAAACATGAAATGTAATTGAGTGTGTGTTTGGGATGCTAGAGTCACGGTTCCGGTGCCTGGACACATCTGATGGAGCCTTGCAGTACTCACCAACTACATGTACCCGAATTGTCATGGTATGTGCCATGCTACACATTATGATGCTGCAAAAACAGCTGCAGCAGGAACAGCATGGGGCAGGGCCAAACAGTCCCACACCATTGCCATGGCCTGCTCAGGCACAGTGTGACTCGGAGGAGGAACAACCTGAGCCTGTCCCAGTAGGCAGAAGGAGATGTGTCCAGTATGCCTTGGCCTTGGCAAAGAGGCAATGCATAGCACATACACTGGCTCAGTAGGAATCCTGGAAATGATACCTCTCTCTGACTCGCACATAAAATAAAAGGGATGCCTAACTTGACACTACCTGTTTCCAAACATGTATAGGGAGTGTAGTATGTGCATCCAACATAGGCAGCACCACCTGAGGCATGATTGCCATGTTTTAAGCAATATAAAGCAGTGCTAAGCAGCTTTGACCAATATCTAGTATATGTAAACAAAATTGCTCATGCAATGTTGGCCAAGGTCGGGCAAAGTTGAGCAAAGTCAGTTAAACATGCTCATAACTGCTTTACTGTTCCTTAAGCAGTCTGGTCTGGCCAGCATGAAAATAAAAAGCAGTGACAGGGCTTGAACCCAGGATACTGTGCACTATAGTCACAGTACTGAACCAATAAACCATGATAGCATTACAGTGGCAGAGACACAGCAGGACAATTGTACCCTAATGCAAACACAAAGCGATGCTGTATCATGCCCCTAATGAGGCAAATGGGTAACCTCACCCACACACCTATGCAGACAGAGAACATTAGGCCAGGCTTTGTGATGTGGGTTGTGTAGGTTATGAAGTTGCAAGCTAATATATGTGACAATGGACGTTAAGATCTGTAGTACATTAGTATGCCTCAAGCCAGTATGATAGGCAACAGTACAGACTGTAATGGTGTCCTGTACATAGCAGTGCAGGCACAGCAAATGTGTATAAGTGTCAGGTGAAACCCACATCCTATGTACACCCACAGTAACAATCCGGTGTGCCCACAGGTAGAAATGTACAAAGAATAGCTGTCCCCCCTGTATGTTGAAATGTTGATAAGTCTATGCAAAGTGTCTCATGGAAGCCCTGCAGGCACAGCATGATCCCTGTTGATCTATCACACAAAGGTGAGCCCTGCTGTAAAAGTACACCTTGATTTACCATACACATATAGTATAAATGTGTATACTGTGCATGCTCACACACTCCAACAAATGTAGTGGATTTCATTCAGCATCACACTGAAAGGTCATACTGGGCATGCTCACACACTTAGGCTAAATACGGATGTGATAATAAGGGATCTATGGATAAATGTGTATAGTCATCTCTACTTCCAGAAACACATTCACAAAGTGGTCTGAAAATCCTGCTATGTGTTCACACAAACTGCCAAGGTCTGTGCATGTAGGTCAAAGGAGGTTGCCACTACTCAGCAGTCATCAGACCTGTCAGAGAGTACCACAACACACTTGTGATGAATCTGACTAGGCACGTTCAGCAGCTAGAAAGACCAATGAAGTACCTTAACAAGAGGATTACTGGCCTCAAATAGTTGCCCCATGCAACAAGAATGAATGTAATCCAAGCTGTACTCTGTTGCATACTGTCTACGCAGGAGATCTCTGCCCAACAGATAGGTCCAAGTCATGGTTACACTCAAATCTGTTCTGAGTTACTGCTCAATGGCACTAAATGTACAGAGCCAACTGATATTGGCAACATCCTGGCAGATAGGATCAGTGTTAACTTTACCCCTCTCTCACCCATGAAAGAGCACATGTCTGTAATGGAAGACATCAAAGTTGCTGTCATCATGGCTGCACAGGTAAAAAACACTCTCCGAAGCCAGTATCACAGCAGCTATGGGACTAGATAACTTCCCAGGCTGTGTAGTATCTACTTCCCTGAAGTAAACATTAACATGGAAGGTCTGTGGCTACTGAAGTTTCCATAGGACTGCAAACTAGGAGCCAACATTGTAAACACTAAAGATGTGGACATCCTACAAAAGGGCCTCACTGAGACAGATGGCTGTTGTCCAAGCCATGGGCTGTAGCTCAGTGCCAAAAGGTGCATTATCATCACCTTTGTTAAAATCTCTGTAGCCAAGAACTACAACATAGGTGGTAGTATACCTCACACTGTAAGTGTGACAAGAGACCCTGGGTCACAGGTGGACAGTGGATACAACTGTGATAAGCACATTCCCACAGTAGTCAAGAAACCCTCTTATGTAGCATACCTCATCACAAAATGTGTCTCATGCAGAATAAAAGAGGACAGTTTTCCCCTCTACTCACCACTCACTAGAACTATAAAAGAGTACAAGGCCACTGTTGCTATGTACCTCACAAGACAAGTACAACAACTGGAAAGCCAGCAGCAATACCTCACAAAGAGCATTAGTGGTCTGAAATACATGCCATGCACAGACCATCGCAAAATGCTCCATCCGTACTCCCTTGCATATCGCCTACTCAGGGGTGTTCACTGCCTAACATACAAAGCTATGTCAAACATAGAGCTGCTGAATATGATCCATGTAAAACACTCACAATCACTCTGACCTTTGGACCTAAAACCATGAGTGAAATACAAAAGGAATGGGTGTAGCCATTTACTTTATGGATATCCACACCTTCAGGTTACTGGCACAGCATGAGGCCTTGGAGACCATGCAAGTGCAACTAACATTGGGCAAAGCTGCCCATCAGATTGTAGCCTGCTACAGATCATGTACCTTGTCTCAGGAACCTCAATCAGTATTCCAGAGAACAATGGAAAATATAAAGGTCCTATCAAACACCATTATATGAGGAGATTACAACTACCCAAACATTGAGTGTGTGAATTACTCGTATACAACGTCCTTTGCCTAATGTGTCCTACAGTTAAGATAAACCCCTCGCTGGGAATATCAGATCATGAAGTAATCACACTGGACATCCACATCCCACCTCTACACCCAGTCAATGAATTCACCGTGAAGACATTTGCAAAAGCAAACTGCACACTTCCCAAGACCAAAGTGGAAAGTTCGGAAGACCTCTTGCTATAGGATAATGGTATGCAATCTGCAGAAACATTTACAAGTGCATCCTATGAGCATCTACAAGGATGCATGGAATGAGACATCACATATAAAACCAAGATGCACTCCTCCAAAAATAGGACAACAAGCAGGTGTTTGTTGTCCATAAATAAGCTAGACAAGAGAAGGAGGAAACGAACACATGATAGATCCAACTTCACTAAAGGAAAGGCATCACTGATCATTATCAGGAAGAAACAATGATCACTCATAAAATAATCCAAGGACGGTTTCTAAAGACAAATAGCCAAGGAATGTAAGAATAACAACCACAAAGCCTTCGGTCGCTATACCAGACATGTAGGTGTCAACTTCCAAATATGCTGTCAGCTACTGAAAAAAGGAATGAAATACACCAAACCATCTTTCATTGCCCACATCCAGGGGGACAAGTTCAGTGTAAACTCCCCCCATCACCCCCAAAAGTGCCTGTGTCCATCACAGAAGGATGCAGAGACCCAGACGTCATGGACATGCAGGTAAAGACAGCCCTCACCAAAGCTAAGAACATAGCATCAATGTGACTGTATGTTGTCCCAGGCCCATAAGGAACTACACACTCACCTACATTCACTGTCCTGACTCAACCGTACCACAGGCTATGTACCCAAAGAATGGCATACACTAACAGTCATCCAGCTCCACAAAGGGTGTGCCAAAACAGGACCTGGAAACCATTGCCCAATATGTCTACTCAGCCGGGTCTATTGAGCCAATTGTCATGGAACCCATACACTGAGACATTGGAGATCTCCAGACACTGGACTCTACACAACTTTGCCTTGTTAAAGGCAGAGCCTGGCACTCAAACCTAGTTAAGTTATTTAAAACAGTTACCATGAACATAGATGGAGGTGAAAGTAGTCCACACAGCCCACCTGGACCTCACTAAGGGCTTACTACACCATTCCACACTCTGTCACCATGGACAAGTGTACCAGCTTGAACATTAACAGCTATGTCACAGGATGAGTAGCCAAGTGGCTCACAGATCAAACACACATGTTCATAGTTGCAGATGCCATGTCCAACTCTAAGCCAGTCACAAATGGCATCACACAGGTCTTGGTCCTGGGACCCCACCTGTTCAGTAGATACTGCTCAGAAATACAGGGAAGCATGGCAGGTGTATGACTGAACAGGTTTGCAGATGAATGGTAACTGTGGTCCATAATCGACTGTACAGCTGACACAGACATCCTCCAGAAGTGTCTACAGAGACAGATACCTGGTGTCAAAACAACGCCCTCAAGCTGAATGGCAAAGAATGCATAGTCATTCCCTTTGGGTAAAACAAAGTGCACACAAATTACTACATAGGTGGTAATCCAGCATGTACGGAGAAAGTCATTATGGCCATGGGGACACAGGTAGATAGTAAACTCACATTTGATGATCACATGCCCAAAGTGTTTAGACATTCTTTCAATGTAGCCCATCTAATGTCACCTAATGTAACCCACTTCGTATAGTCTGATGATGTCACCATCCTAAAAATATACCTGTGGAAAGGATCCTTCACAGTAATGTGTATAGCGCGTCGTGTTAATGCGTACTCCTGTAGTATCATGAAGTAGTTAGGTAGGGGTTTGAATCCTGCACTGGACAACTGTGTGTGTGTTTGTGTGTGGTCTCCTTGGGAAGGAGCAACCTTTTAGGATAGTAGTAAGAGACCTCAAAAGCGGTAAACTAACCTTTGTCAAGTCTGATGATGTCACCATCCTACAAATATAGCTGTGGAAAAGTGAACTCCCAGTAATGTGTATAGCGTGTCGTGTTAATGCATACTCCCGTAGTATCATAAGTAGTTAGGTAGGGATTTGAATCCTGCACTGGACAAGTGTGTGTGTGTGTGTGTGTGTGTGTGTGTGTGTGTGTGTGTGTGTGTGTGTGTGTGTGTGTGTGTGTGTGTGTGTGTGTGTGTGTGTGTGTGTGTGTGTGCTGTCTCCTTGGGAAGGAGCAACATTTTAGGAGAGTAGTAAGAGACCTCAAGAGCAGTAAACTAACCTTTGTCAAGTCTGATGATGTCACCATCCTACAAATATACCTGTGGAAAAGAGAACTCCCAGTAATGTGTATAGCGTGTCATGTTAATGCGTACTCCTCTAGTATCATGAAGTAGTCAGGTAGGGGTTTGAATCCTGCAGTCGACAACTGTGTGTATGTGTTTATGTGTGGTCTTCTTGGGAAGGAGCAACCTTTTAGGAGAGTAGTGAAACACCTCAAAAGTGGTAAACTAACCTTTGTCAAGTCTGATGATGTCACCATCCTACAAATATACCTGTGGAAAAGAGAACCCCCAGTAATATGCATAGCGCGTCGTGTTAATGCGTACTCCTCTAATTTCATGAAGTAGTTAAGTAGGGGTTTGAATCCTGCACTTGGTGAGTGTGTGTGCTGTATGTGTGTGACACTGTTGGTCAATGTGTTGTGGGTTTTGCTTTTACTACTGTATGACATATCAGTATGCATTGCACATATGAGCTAGCTGTGTGGCAAATAAGTTACCTCAATTATTGCATGTGTGGGAACCCTGCTTTCTCCAAGAACACAGCTGTCATCCTTGCCAGACTGTGCTGCTGCTTCCCAGACCTTAGGTCACATCTGTATGCTTGTGACAAGGCCAGCCACTGCAGTGATCCCTGGCCTAGGTCATCTGTGTCATACAAAGTTATTATGCTTCCTATTGGAATGTGTATGTGAGGGTCTATGGCCGGGGTATATGCCATACCTGTTCAAACGCAGCAAAGTCTGTCAATGATGACTATTCATAACAGGTGTTGAACAACCTTTGTGGATATGCATGCGGACCCCTTATTGCTTATGTGATCCACCGAGGGATCTCGAAATACCTTTGGAAATGTGATTAACAAAGGACAGATGACGTAACACTTGGTTGCATGTACACATCGTTATCTGTTCATCATGTTTTTGGCTACTACCTATGTGGTACTGTAGGGATATGTTCCGTAAAGGTGGATGACTATGCTTAGTTTGGCTTATAACTTTCCAGCATGGGTTTGACAACAGGCATCTGTCTGTATGATACCCTTGTGCAGGATGTGTGTGTCATCTGGGGAATGCAGCATAGGCCACAGTATGCATTACCAGACGTGGACGGACATATCCCTACTGTGATTGCTTGTACCTAAGAGAGCTATATGCCAAACAGGAGTGGTGTCAGTAATGGGTGCAGGTGAATACCAGTGGTTACTGGCATAGTATAGTACCCGAAGGATCCAAATGGTGCTGTGTGTCCTACATCTGTGTGTCGGTTGTCAAGACATCAACTAACGACTGGTTATGGTCAGGCTGTGGAAGTGATGTATACTACAGAATGCAAAACAATGACAGATAGTAACAGTATCACCCACAGCATAGTGTCAAACCATGTCATGCACACATGTGTAGTCAGGTTCCGGAATGTGTGTAGTACAATGCATACTGGCCACCAATAGAAACTATGGAGTGTTACTGTGTAATACAGAGCATGTCACCCTGGCCATGTGTCCACTATGCACGTACATGCAGACAGTGCACCTCCACCATGTTCACAACTGTACACCTGCAAATCTGTGCTACACACATCCCACACATACTGTCCACTCTCTAACACATGCTGCCAATACTGCACACATCAGCCAAGTGGCATGTGGCCAGACAATACACAATTGTAACCAACACTGGTGTAAACAACACTACAATGACAATCATAGCTTTAATGCATCATGCCTGCTCAGCTACACCTTCAAGCATATCATTACATGCTACTGCTGACAACATGCTAACATTGCTATACTGCTATATAGACACTCTGTGCATCAGCACCATGGTGGCCTGTTCCTGCATCGATGTTACAGATGACAGGAGGTGGCACAGGTTTCATCATATGCACAGGGTGTGTTGGTTTGCCAGAGGTCTACAGTGAGCCATCCACTTGCATGTATGTGTGTGTGTGTGTGTGGGGGGGGGGCAAGAATACTGGAATGGGCCAGTGTTGTTGTAATGTGTGTGGGTATGTGTTAGCCCTAGGTGTCTGGAGTATGTGTGTGTGTCTGCATGCACACAGTTCCACCATGTGGCTGCCATATATGGGTATTTGTGGGACAGCCACAGACTGTACCTGCGAGGCTTTACAGATCACCGTCTCTGGCCACGGATGCGGTACTTGTGCCTGGCAGGGGTACTACTGACACTATCAGGTACTAAGCCAGACTGGGTACTATCCCCAGAGGTGGATGGATGTACACTGGACACAGGTCCCTGCTGGGACTGTCCAGAGCCACGTGAACATGGTCTTCTAGGACGTTCTATGGACAGCCCACCCCCAACATTGCTGGGGCTGGTACTGGCACTACTGGAGTGGCTGTGGCTTGAGGGACGCCCGCAGCGACTGCCAGCTGCTGATGTTGCTGGCATACGTTCACATCAATGTCTCAACTGTCCCACACTGTCCTGACACATGGACATGACATTGCAGAGGATATCTAATGTCTCTCCCCAATGTCTATCAGTGACCTCGGTATAATGACAGATGGCACCTGCTAGGTCACAGATACTGTCAATGATGGTGGTGTTATGTGCCCTCTGTGCCCTTAGTCCCTGTCTGGTATACCATTCCATATGTGCCTGTGCCTCCATGACAGCCTGGAACATGCATGACATTGTCAGATCTGTGGCATATTTGCCAGTGGCATGATGAGCAGCAGTGTTCCTACAAGAACCCCTGGACATCTGCCTATGTGGTACCATTCCAGACATCTGGGTATGGCTGCTGTGATGTATTGGCAGTATGACTGTATGCATGGATGGATGGGGTGGACAGCTGTGTACTGTCGATTGGTGGCCCAACGACAGACCCTGGCAAACACGCCTGTGCCTCCAAACACCTATCTTCATTATCACTATGTGGCTCAGTGACATCAGTTTCCCTGCTGCAGTGAACCAGCCCTAACACAGAACCTGTGGGAGGAAGACAGGAAACACACTTTACAACCTGTACATGATGTCGGCACACATGCACAAATGAACACATGCACACATGAACACATGCACACATGAACATATGCACACATGCACACATGAACACATGCACACATGAACACATGAACACATGAACACATGAACCCATGCACATATGAACACATGCACACAAATACACTCCCTCACTACTGCAGATACCCACACACACCACCAGCAATCCAAAACATACTCAATAGTGGTTTAAGGTGGGTTACAGTATCACAAGGGAAACAGTCATATCACACGTGTCAGCATGCAGAAAATGTGTTGCTCAAGACCATGCAGTGCGAGTGTAGACAGCCCTTGTTATTAACAGTATACATGGCTTTGATGCATGTGTGTTGTTGTTCAGTGATTGGCCTCACCCTGGAACGCAATATGTACATGAACACAACATTGCTGTGCAAGTATTAAAAGGTCTGCAATGTCCTGTGCACCATCACTCACAGGTATACATACCACGGCTGGATGTGTATCTGGGTGTCACATAGATATCCATTTCTGATTGCAGTGTCTGTGTCTGTAGCAGATAATTGTGGACACAGGTTTAGCACATGCATGCTATGTATACACACAGGATGAATGCTGCATGTATACGTGATGGAATACCATTGCTCAACATGGCCATTGTACAGTGGTTATGGTGAGTTTTGGACATATTGTGGACATGCCAGTGCCAGCCATGACATGGCATGCTGCAACATGACTGCAACATTGAACATCACACAATGTGTGTCATGTGACCTATACACTCAATAGCATTACAAGACATATATGTGTCACTTTGTACAAATGGTGATTGCTATGCATATTGTGTATAGGTGCATATGTTTGCAGGCACACAACATTGAGGTGCACAGCAATGACTGCTATGTGTAGTACTGTGGTCACTGTAACTGGATGCGGTGTACAACCATGAGCCATCATCATCATGCATCATGTGGTCACTCAAGGCTACTAATGTGTGCCAGACCACCACCTAGCATGCTGTACCTGAACTGCAGTACTGTGGCTGCATTCACAATTACACAGCCACTTGTTACATGGGTTTGTAAGGTGGCCAATAGGGAGCATTGCCTAACAAGAATGTGTTATGTGTTGAAGAGTGTCGCACAGCCCCATGATAGGCCTCTACCCCTCAGATATATTATGTGTGCTGTGTGGATGACATGTGGGATACTGAAGTGTGACCTTACAGCGGGTGTCTGGATATGCCATGTGTAGCATGTTAAGGTGTACTGTGTATGACAAAGTTTTGTATGTTGTGTACATGTGTATCAACTATGCCTATCCAATGTCCAGTACGGTGTTGCCACAATTGTGTGTGATGCTCTGTGTATTGCATTTGATTGAGGCAGCTACTGACATTACTGAGATGTGCAAAGTCTCACAGCAAACATGCACAGCATGCTTTATGCGTAGGTGTGTTATGTGTACATGGCCTACACCTCACCTATGACATGCACATTTCATTACCAATATTACATTTATAACACACTCACCAGCATCGACCGGCTGCCTTGCTGTCACACCAGAGGGACCTACAAGAATATGAGACAGTTTGTCAGTGGTCACAACTGTGGCATTGCTACTGTGAGTTTGCTAAACTACAGTAGTACAACAGTCAACAGTCACAGGCATACAGATTATATTCCACATATCAATATTGCACAACACTAGGCAGCATAAATGCTAAACACACAGTACACATCTCACATATGCATAATCTACCAATACAGGTAACAGTAGTCTACAGATAGGGCATGTTACCTGCATGCTCCATGTCAACATGCTGGGTGGCTCCGGACTCCATGATGACACATGTATGTTGCTGTTCCTGTTGTTGGCCAGGAGCCACCATGCTCATGAGCAGCTCCTCCATTCTAGTGAGGGGGGGTGAATGGCTACCCCACCACCTGTGGCAAGCTGTTGTCTACGGATATCAGACGCACACCGCCGGACATGTCTAATTAAATCACTGCAGTGATGACGTACCTGCTCATATGTCCGGTTATGCATGCCTATGTCATTTACCTGATGAACAAGATCTTGCCACAGTGCAGTCTGCTCATGCTGGTCCTGGCTGGTTCTAGACAACAGCAGGATGTAGTGCTGCACCAGGCTGCTGTGTATTTCCTGTTCCTCTGCAGCTGTATAAGATGGGTTGCGTTGGTGGGCCATGCCCCTGGAAGACAATTAAACAATATGTGTGAGCAAGTCATGTGGCGCACTTAACATTCTAAAGTACAGATATCAATTAACTGCCATATATAGCATCCGATTGGCTGTCAGAGGATACACACGTTCAATACCGCATATTAGTGCTCAGGCCACAACTGGCTGACAGTGCCTGGCATGCATTATATATCAAACCATGTTCTGCACATCAGCAAAGAGAAGCAAGTATGTAAGACTATACACCAGTGCATGGTACACTGTATGTGACACAATGCACCACCTAGCCACAGGAGGTATATATCAAGCTAATGCATAAAGAAAGATGTCATCCATTGTAATGAATGTAAAGTACAGTTACAGTATTACCAGTATACCACCCTAGTCGTTGATGCCAACCCCCTGCCTAACATATGTGCACAGTTGTTAATATAGGTGGCATACTGCTGTACTAGACTATACATGTTGCTAGATACACATGTATAACCTGTAACACACATATGATTGAGGGCATGGTACAGGCATAATCACACACTCATCAGACATACATGCAACACACAAATGTATTCCAACCCAGATGAGCTTTACCTGTGTACCATACAGTACTGTGTGTCACTACTTACAAAACCTTTTGCCTGAGGTATGTAATCTGTGAGGACTACAGAGAACACACAAAACAGTGTTTCCAAGCAATGTGAACATACACCATGCTGTACTGTTTAGGCCTACAGCTTCAGGTGGTATTACAGTTCATATGGGAGTTGGATTCACCAGCAGTAACACTCACTAAGCATACATGTATTGCTTTAGCCTACAATGGGACACCACAATCGACAACAAGGGACTACATCACACCGTATGCCGTACTACTTTTTCTGCCTAGCAATAGCATACACATCTTTTGCTGGGATCACAACTAGGACACAAACTACCATGACAGGAACAATTTCACACTAAGCTATCACACCTTTACAGACCTTGCACACATTCACCAACACATTCACCATCACACTCAGTCAATCTCACATAGCAATTATTGCACTAAGTACATGTGTGTGTGCATCGTGTCATAGGTAGGTAATACGCTATTGGGCCTAGGGCCTACAGCAGCCATATGCTACCCTGGCCTTTGACACACATGTAAATTAATTTCACTTGCCCCTGTCAACCCGAGCCACAGAGGTGATTCCCGGGGTGTATTTCCTATCTCCCAACCAATCATCAGGAGTATTTATGACAACTGCTAATGAGGAGCTTTGTTTGCTATTGCTAGGTGGTTTGTTCCAGAGTACGGCATGTCTCTGAGATGGGAATCTATCCCTCCAGCATGTGCTGTTTAGTGAGCTGACAAAGTTTAGGGCCCTAGAGTGTGTATCTCGGAGGGATTGTAATATGTTTACGTGGAGGATGTCCAACAGCTATGGGTGTGACATAGCTCTGTATGTTAGGCAGAGTTCACCTCTGGGTAGGCGGTATGCAACACAGTCTAGCTGTGGTTTTGTGAGTCGGTCTGCATAGTGCATTTATTTATTTATTATTTTATTTTATTTTATTTTGTTTTTGTGACGATATATAGTCCGGCCATGTCCATTTTCAGCGGAGGCCGAGGAAAAACTCCACTCCATGACAGTACATTATTTATATTAATACAGGTATATATATATATATTATTATTATTATAATACACAAAAAAAAAAATCTGTTTGAGGTTGATATTACTCTTTGTGAGGTATGTCTGTGGCCTTTCCAGTTGCTGTAGTTGTCATGTGAGGTACATACCACATGGAGCATTTTACTCTATAATGGGTTTTCAGTGTGATGAGTAGAGGGGAACACTGACCTATATTTCCCTAGATGACACACCTTTTGTGATGACATGTACCATGTAGACAGATTACATGACTAGTGTGGCACTGTGATTATCAAAGGGGAGGCTACTGTCCACCTGTGTCCCATGTTCCCTTATCACACCTTCGGTGTTAGGTGAAGGGATGGCACTGCAGTGTCAACACTGAGCTTCATTCCATGCCTTAGTCACCAGGCACCTGTCGCAGTAAGTATGACGCCGTCTCTCTCTCTCTCTCTCTATATATATATATATATATATATATATATATACACATACATACACACATACATATAAACATCCATTGCTGTACATATAGGCACATATACAGTCCTCTTTTCATGATGGGAATATCAATTATGCAAAAGTTGTGAGATATACAGCTATGTAATAATATTGCACAGTGTTGTGCAGAATGCATTGAAGGTGTCCTCAGCCCATGTAGCTTTAGCAGGCCTCACTGGCTGCAACACTGCAAAAATGACAAATCATACCCACAGCTTTTAACTACCCCATGTCATATACCAGCACTGCATGCTGTTTTCTTTGCCACACACAACAACCTACGTAGAAATATCCACATAACAACCTACAACAACATATGTATATACACCCTTCACAAACAGTTGCAGTATGTCCCTTGCCCTATGTACATGTATAGATACATATAGATACGTACTGCTGCCACATATGGATAATTCACAGTATGTAGAGTACTCTTCAAAAACATCTACTACATGCCAGCAAATGCATATGTGTTACATACCTTTCCTTTGTATTTCTCTGTTCCGTCTGTTTTTAAACGAAATAATTTTTTTTTGGTGGGGGGGGGTTCTGTGTCTGTTGATGTTGCTCTTTCTTTTTCTGTGTCTGTCTGTTTCTGTCTCTTTGTCTTTGTCTGTGTCTCTGTCTCTCTCTCTCACTCTCAATCTCTCTCTCTCTGTTGCTGCAATGATATTATTGCATGTGTGGACAGCAAGTACAGCCTGCTTTTCTAGGTATCTGCACATGTGCATGTGATGGCCTCTTCACCAATTGGTGCCCACCATTTAGTAATTGCATGCAGCCTGCTGTGTGGTAATTGCAGTACTCACTGTCATAGCAGCCCACTGCTATAAAATGCTAAGTTAGGTAGGCGTAGCCCTTTCAGCTTTCCAAAGTGGGGCCCATGCTTGTTTGCTGTGGACACCATTGTGTCAGTCAGAAGGTTGGTATACTTCTTATATCTGAAGCTAGGGTTGTAGCCAGTGATTTGCATGTTGTACTCAAACCTGAATGTTGCTGCTTCTAGTACATACTTGTCAGTGTAGAATTTTACTCACCCCTCCAAATGCTAACACAAGATACATGGGAGTATGTACTTTCTTTTCTAATTAGACAATTAACTGCCATACAAAAGTAGTTATTGCAATGTATTCTTCTGTTCAAGATGCAGATGTCACTGCTACGTATGTGGTATGTGAACTGTTTGTGAACTACTATACTGTAAATATTACTTTACTCACTTCTAAACAGTTTGTGTTTTTTTTTTTATTATGACATTAGCACAGGCTGCTCAAGACAACTGGACAAATTTCAGTACTGAGTATGCCTACCTACATCCTTGGTAGAGCCTGAATACACAGGTATATTGTTCTTTTGGGTAGGGATACAAAAGTATAGAGAGCATTATTTATTACTGTGTGATGTTTATCTTGCTGAACATACAGGGTTGCTGTGTACCTTTTAGTCTATCAGGCAAGTAGTCAGATTGCGTAGCTCACACCTGTGGACATATCCAGATTGTAGCCAGAGGTTAGCCTATTATTCTTTGTCTGTGCACCACACTGGTCTTTTCAGCACTGGAACAATGGCATTGTCACAGTTGGTTGCTACCAGTACATGGCTACATCCTTTGATATTTCTGTGTTGTACTCCTACATATGGGTATGCTTGTGGGACTCCTTCCAAAGCTATTTGCAGAGTGTGTAACAGCAGAAAAGCTGATATGCCTGTGTGTTTCTGCCTCTGCCAGGCCTCTGATACACTCAGGTATATGTTTCAACAGCCTCAGGGAAAGGTACGTATAAGTGAGGTACACCTGTAATATATTACAGACATTGTTGAGACTGTGAGAAAATCAGAGCATATGTATTAATACACCTTTTCTGACATGCAAGCAGTGTCTACTCTTACTTATTGACATTATTCATTAAGTGTAATTCCCCACTTTTCTGCCTAACGTCAGTACTTTTCAGAGGGATTCAGAGGGACACAACTAACATTTGTTTATGAATCAGGGACATCCCTGACAAGCAGTCACAGTTGGGAAGTATGGCCTCTGCCCTATTCAAATATGCCAGTGTTTATCCTGCTCTGATACTGTGTGGGGTTTGCAAAGTGCTACTGTAACATTATTTCCTGCTAGAATGGCTGGTTCTCTTTTTACAGTCATATCATGCAATTCCACAACAACTGCTGGTAAAGATCCACAGAATAAGATTTGTGTTATGGCATTCCTATTTTCCCTTTACATTCACTCATTTGTTGTATGTCTACTGTGGCTTAGTGGTACTTCATGCAGTGTAGTGTGTCCAAGGTCCGGGGTTCGAGACTGACAGAGGTGTTTTATTTTGATGCTCAGCAGATAAAAGGGCCCTGCCATGCAGAGTGACTAAGGCACTTTTAAGCAGTTGTAAGCGGGTTTGCGTGAGTTTGCACGATGCTTAGCAATACTTAGCTAAGTGCACACAAGCGCACACTCGCGCAAACCCGCTAACTACTGCTTAAAAATGCTTGCTCCTGCTAACCCCCGCGCTCATTTCTTTGAAAGAAAAGAAAATGGGGAGATAGGAAAGGGGTGAAAAAGGGGCACAAAGAGGGAAAGACAGTAGGGAAAACTGTTCGGGATGTGCATGACAGGTGTTGGGAAGGTCCATAGCTGCCCATTTCTTTAACAGCAACAGCTGTGCATATTACTAATAATTTGGATGGAATTTTGAAACCTTCCACCCCTGAGAGAGGGGTGAGGACAACAAAGTATGTTGTACTGCCAATTAAATTTCAGTTTATGTGTCCAGTGGACATGTGTGCAAAATGGGCAGCTATGTATGGGCATAATTTTTTTGTGGGAGCAGATTGCCAATTTTTTTTTTCAGGTGAGAGTGGTATGTGGGGTAGGGAAAGTAGGTATATTTGGGGAGGTAGGTTGGGGAGATAAAAAGACAAGACAAGCAAGATGCATACAGGGGCGGAATATGACACAAGAGGTGGGTGAACACCATTGACGGGGAAGGGTGTTTGGAAATCACAAGCCCATGAGCCCACAGATGGCAACAGTGGAACTGACATCCCCACCCATGGGCAGTCACCACTGCACCTTCACAGCCCGGAGGGTGGCTGTGCTGGGGGCTGCGTAGGAGGGGCAGGCTCACCCGTGAGTTGTGCCACTCTTGCCTCGAGCTGGCATAGAGGATCAGCGACTGAACGCTTGATCTCCCTACGCACCACAGCCCGGACCGTTCGGAGGGTGATAGGTGGCCCTCCTCCAGCCACGCTTGCACGGGGGGGCAGAGCTCCATCCCCTGCAGCGCTTCCACTCGAAGGTGGCACAAGGCCACCAGAGGAGGAGGTCCCGGGCTGGGCACTGGACATGCTGTTGCCAGGTGCCATCGCCAGCTGAGGTGGGAGAGGAGGGTCCACTGGGACCGGCCTTCCCATACGTTCTATGTTTAGCAGGATTTAATGACAATATGTGTTAGTAACAGACAACAGCATTCCAAATTAGTTGTTACAGCATGCAGTAGTATTCCCATTAACCTAACACACAAGAATTCCAACAGTTGAACAGCAAGCATAACATATGCATATTTAGAACAACAGTGGACATTCCAACAGCATGCAGGGTTGATTGGTGGCAACAGGCCACCAAGATTGTGGTATGTGAACAGGGCACATGCATCAAAGTACATGCAGATATTTATAAACCAATAGGACATATGTCCCAACAAAGTTTTTCAGATTACACATACCCATTTAGGTGTGGAATGGCATTATTTATGACCATAAAGTAGGGTGTAAAAAGATCACTCCATTAACAACTTATATATACTTATAAATTTACTCTACATTCCTACTGACTGCAGGTATATATCCCCTGCATGTATTATTACACTAGGCAGTGTCCATTAAATTGTGAAATGGGTTTTGATAGTTGTTTATATACCTGACCTGTATCTGACATACAAACTGTTCAAGATGCAGATGTCACTGCTATGTATTTATATATTTAATTTATATTCATATATCTACATATCTGGCTGCCTTCAGATGACATTATCAGCTACATTTATACAGACCCCTACATTTCTAGCAACACACTGAAATTTGTGGGGAACACAATCACAAGCTACTCATGTGCCAGATTAACCTGTACATGCTAGCCATGAACCAACAGTTGAGGACTGTATATATGCTTAAGAGCTACTGGCATTCCCTTCATCCACTTTATATGGACCTACACAAGTGTGGATTGACAGCACTTAATACAACTGTACTATTTCCATAATGCAAGGGTGCAACAACATATCAAAGAAAGTGACACGGACACAGTCCAGGAATTATACCTTTATTAATTACATTACACACTTTTGTAGTGGCTCTCTCATTCATTTCATATTTTGGTGCATGCAGAATACTTTTATTCAAAACTTATTATACCTTTATTTACAACACTCTTTTTCAGGCTCTCTCACTTATTTTATATAATAATACATGCAGAATAATTACTAACCCACCTGGTGGTGCAGCCTTAGCAGCCTATCTGTATAGGCTTGCCGATTCGCAGCACAGACCCCTGCAGCTGTGAAGTAAATGAAGGGATATTGAGACATACCTATTCATTATATAGACTACAATAGCATTTCTTACATACTTCATTCCATGGCTACCTACTCAGTAGTGGGGCATCTTTCATGTCACGGGCCTGTTGGTCCTGCTTCTGTCTCTTCAGGTCTGCATGGTGGTGATGGACCTGCTCATCAGTCCGAGGGACGCCTGTGGCACTGGTGAGATCATGAGCTCACCGGTTCCAAGCCTCCGCTTTGTACTCCGTCCCTTGAAACTGGCCCTGCAGGAGTCTTGACTCATGATGGTGTACAAGGAGCCAAACCATGTATTTTGACTCCTCGATGCCCCACCGTTGCACTCGAAAGCGAGTACCCTCTCCAGCACCGGCCATTCTGACTGCAGATGGGAGCTACAACCAGTTATGGCGAGTATTCCCACCTATGGAACTTAAATATGCCTCATTTCCCACACTTATTTGTGACTGGCCATTTTTGAAAATTCTCAGCTAACAGCAAACCTGCTTAGCAATGGTTAAACTTCCATTTATAAGTATATGTATGTTAACAGTGCATATTTATGCTATGCTGTCATGGCTTAGTGCTTCAGTACTTTGATTATGGTGCACAGTGTTCCGGGTTCGAGCCTTGTCATTGCTTTTTATTTTACTACTGTCTAGGCTAGGGGGTGTGGCTGTGTTTAGGTGACTTTGCTCAACTTTGCTCTACGTTGCTCCACGTTGCCCGCGGAGCGCTGGTTAGCGCGGTGCGCAGCTCCGCACAAACCTATTGTGCTAGGTAAAGCGCAGCTTAGCTATGGGCAACTATATTGCACTAGGTAAAGCATTGCTTAGCTATGGGCGACTATATTGTGCTAGGTAAAGCGCTGCTTAGCTATGGGCAATTATATTGCGCTGGGTACAACGCTGCTTAGCTATGGATAATTATATATCAATATCCTTAACGCTGCTCACCTTCTTATATTTATATATATACATTTTGTTCACTAATACATAGGCCATTTCAGTGCTTTTTACTAAAATTTCATTCATATATGTCAGGAATTATTTTATATACTAATTTAAAACATAAAATAGAAAGGGGAGTGGTGGGACTAGAACCGGGAATGCCTCTTCTTTGTGCGAAGGCTCTACCACTACGCTATTGCTATTTGGCTTAATTTGCATAAACATTTCTTATTATGTTCTTCGATGTTGAAATTGCTAACTGTAGCTAAGCAATGGGCACACCCACGCAAACATGCTCAAATACTGGCAGCTATATCGAGAATTATAAAAAAAAAAAATAAAAACTTTACATTTTACAATTACAAAGGGGTTAGTATGTGAGGATGTGTAGTGTTTGCTATGTGTATATTTCAGCAGACTCGCTCATTGCACTTGTCATTTTCACATTTATGTAGTTGCAGGGGCGTGGATATTTGGACTGCTCGGCAGTCCAACACGCCCCCTGCAGTCTTACACGCTCCATGTTAGCCTTCCAGTTGAGTCAGCGCGCCCTCATGAATATGCATGGCGTGCTGATGTCTTCCTCTTAGACTGCCATTTCTGTGTAAGACTTATTTAGTCTTACATGGAGGATTACTGAATCCCCCCCATACTTTAAGTTGAGATGATGACACTGCAAGGTTGTCCATTCTTCTTCCAAAAGGGAAGTACTATCTTTCTCTGGACATTCAGTAATTTTTTTCCTCAAAGTCTTCTTTACATGTTTATATTGAAGTGTAATTTAAGAAATACAGCCCTTGTTTCGAAATCCTCTGTTTAAGCACTTTATAGCATTATACAGCTGATGTTTTTTTGTGTATGTTGACTGTTACCTATAAGTTCTCTGGCACTGATTTTATATTACTTTAGCGCGTGCTCTTTATTGAAATATGTGCAACTCAAAGACTGCTAACAAATAAATTACTACATTAAAAAAAACAAAGTTTTAGTCGCAGCCATCATCTGCACCCTGCTATTGTCATTTGCACTTTATTTTTATGCATCTTAAATAAAACATTTCATAAGCAGATTTGGAAAGGATTGCCTGGTATAGACAACTCTCCTCTCTCTCTCTCTCTCTCTCTCTCTCTCCATCCCATCCACACTCCACTTTGCTAGATCCCTTAAAAACAAAGAAGATGATTATGATATGTGATTCCAAATTTTTACAGTCCTTATGTGCAACCACTGAATCCACAGAATCGACTCTCGACTCTGATCCAGCGGTTTTGATGACATAACAATCATAAGGCACCTCCCCAGTCTTTCCATTGGAACTGGTAATCTTTCTATTAGCTGCTCATTTAGGAGTCACAATGATTCATTTAAGAACTATTCATCAATGGGCAACTCAAAAAAAAAGTAAACAAATTTTAAAGTTTTTTTTTTTTTTTTTTGCTGGAGGCAACCACCTCCACCTCGTAAACCTATTTATAGACAGACTCCATGGTCATACAACAGTGAAGAAAATGCAACATCTCATGTTTCAGGAAGTGGCTTTTAGTAATAAAGCTGCCACATTGCAGTTAGTGAATTAAACAATGATCAACTAATACGGGTCTATATTAGAACATCGAAGTTTCAGAACTTCGAATGTTCTAATATTGACCCATATTCAGTGAACGCTGACATCGAACATTCAGTTCCAAAACACATACACACAACACAAACACACCAAACAAACAGCAATCCACACACATACACCTAAAATCTTACATGTAACCCTACACTAAACTGTACATACACCAGTAACTATCCACTTACCTTAACCCAAACCCTAACCCTAAGGTCCATCACTATCGTACACTCACCTCACCTGCACCCTAACCCTAACTCACCTACCCCACCCTAACCCTCATGTCCACACAATCGCACACTAACCTGACCCGCGCCCTAACCCTAACTCAGCTAACCCGCCCTAACCCTCACGTCCACACAATTGCACACTTACCTGAACCCGACCCGTAACATTCCACCACATCGCTGAAAATGGCAAAGCGACAGAAACAGACAACTGAATTCTTTCCCTAGGAAAAAAATTCTGTTTTCTGCAGCTTCGCTATTTTCAGCATTCCCTGAACAGGGGTCGATATTAGAACATTCGAAGTTGTGAAACGTCGATGTTCTAATATAGACCTGACTAATACACATATTCCTGTTATTTATGGGATTCCCATTCCCCTGGTGATCTTACAGAACTGATTCACTTAAAAGAATGAGAGTCTTTAGATCTACATTCTTGGATTTTTCTTTTTCTTTACCTCTACTCTGTGGTATATTATCTTTGTTCTAATAGCTTCATAGTATGTAGAGTGTAATATTTTAAATTTATCAGAGCTGTAACAAGCCAGTGACATTTTGTTTCCATACTTATTACTTGAACATGGCCATACAGTATTAGGCAGCTAGTTTTATTTGCAATCGCTGTTCCCTGCGCTGTCCTTAGGTCCATTGCTGTCTTCACTGAAGTTGTATCTGTCATTCCAATAAGATTACTGAAATGTTTTCGACTATCCTTTTATTTGACAGACACATCAGGAAGATGAAGAAAAATCAGAAGACGTATTGTAAAATTGTAGTTTGAGCCAAAAAGGACACTGGAACAGTGGACTGGATACCAGCACTGAAAAACAGGCAAGGCAATGCGGTATCAGAACCATAATGACATAACATATAATGCATTGCAAAGCTTGGTTGCGAGAAAGATCACAGTAACATCCAGCAGGAACAGAAAGATCAATCTAAGGAACAAAGACTCAGAAAAGTAGGAAAGGCATGAAGGATTTTATAGAATGGAACATAATTCAGATAAATTAACTGTTGCAGTGGACAGTTACTTGCTGGAAAATCAAATGAATTGCTATTACTGCTGAGTTACTGGATAAAGATAGCATTATATTGGTTAAAATTTGTGCATCTTGAAACTTCTGTAAATGATTTTAACAGGAGGGAGAAAGGTGAAAGTAGCAGAAAATAATAAAACTACTGAAAAATGCATAGGGGTGCAAGGAATGAAAGCAAGGGATCTATGATGCAACAACTAGAAAGAAATTAGGGAATCCATGCTATTACCTAAGCAAGTATGAAGAATGAATTTTGGAGATAATATAAACCAATGGAAAGTTGGAGAAAAGAATCTTGAAAGGATAATGGATTTAAAGATATATTTCTTTGATCTGCAGGTGAAGTTTGTACATAAGTGAAGTAGAAGTGCATTTATTCCACAAAAGAAACTGCATGGAAGTTATGCATTTTGCAAGGGCCTATCAGTTAAAAAAAAAAAAAAACTTAACACAATAATCATGTGGGAAAAGATACTAGGTGGGATTTATGATCATTATGCGCATGAAGAAAATATGACATAAGACACTTATGCCCCTGTTGTTCCATGCCGTTATCACAAGCGTAGGTGTGTTTGATTCATAATCCTTCCATCCTGCTGCAGTGTAGAGTAAGGCTGAAGATTGGATGCCCCACCCATTAAACTATGACCTAGGAAAATATGACTAAGCATCCCATTACATTGCATCATTCTAAGTAACGTTCATAATTAAAAAAAAAAGTGACTTACTGAGGCAGCTATATGCTAAATGCATGCATCCTAACAGGGCGCAATGTCCAGTGTGTCCTTGTATGCAGTTAGGAAGTGTGTACATTGGAAGTGTACTTATGAGGTCTTCTATTATCTGTTTTTCTGATTCATGTTAATATTTTCACTAAGGTATGTTACTTTTTTTTCCTTTTACAGAAGGCTTTGTGAAATTGCTGTTTGAATATATATTTAATGGAGGCATGGGGTGTACAGCACCCAACATGTAGGTTTATGCCCCCACAACAACATTGTCTGGTTATTCTCATTTGCCATGAATTCATATTTTATATATTTTTCATGCATGTATGCATTATTATTATGCAGTGCACCCTTGCGAACCACCACTGATAAAAGTAAATATTTCCACAAAATGAAAGCAATGCATTCACAAATTAGATAGATAGAAAGATAGTTAGATAGATTAAGATGTAAATGTAGCTATAGATATAGATATATATTTAATTTAATAATTAGAAGCAAAAGAAATTCAATATATCCTAGCAAAACTAAGAACCAGAGGAAAGAGTGTGTCTGTGCAGCAAAGTGACCATCCACATTTTAAAAAAATCTGTAAATTACCTAATAGAATTGAAATGGGAAACTAATGACTATCAGGAACTTACAGCCATGTTTGACAATCATGACTGTGAACTGATTGAGTTCTATAAGATGAAACACTGTACTTATTTCTGATGTATTTGATGAGATTACTGTTTTAAACCAAAATATTACTAATGACTTACTTTTTACCATGTATACATTCCATTATGACACAGTTTTTAAAAAGGTTGAAGGCAACTGTAAGTTAGTAATGGATAGGAAAAAGAAAAAAAATGGTGCATAACTATGATGACTATTTAATAACGCAGCATACGCACTTCACAAGTCATCCAAACAACAGTAACAATGCCCACTTTAGGCATGATACAAGAGACAAAGCTGCTCTTAATTCCTCACATACAGTGCAAACACAATTGGTATATAATAGTGATATGGGTTTAGATTATTTTCCCCACTACCAAGAAGATCTGAAAGACCAGAAAACAGATCTCCAACAGCTTTTCCTGTACACAATCTTTCACCCAATTCCCACCATTTTTATGGGTGTCAGCCCCTAAATTTGGAAAATTCAGTGAAGGAAAAACAAACAGGGTTAATAAAAATGAGGGTAACTCTTGGAAAAATCAACAGAACCAGAAATAATTGAACACAGAATACAAAGTTTTCACAAAGGTATCTTATTAAATTTCAAGTGCTTCAACATTTTAACTAATATGTACTAGACATTACAGAAGGTTATTTTTCATTGATCAGTAAAGGATTTAAGTTTGTACCCCAAAAGTACATGGATAATAGGGATACCTTACTTGAACTCCAACTTTACACTAGAAACATTTTTCAGTTTGTTTTAATGAGAACAAGAAGTCTCAGATGGTACAAACTTTCAGCGGAAGAAAAAGATTATGTTTATCCCCCTTTAAATCCATTAGTTGCACTATTTGAAAAAAATTGTGAAAAGGACTTATATAATGAACACAAATTAGAAAAACCCTCACTTTTCATCAACGCAACTTAAATAAAGAGTAGGAATATATTTTACAAACTTTAACATCAGATACTAATGTAAGACTTATGAAGCCGGGCAAGGAAGGGGGGTTGGTTTTATGGGCAAAATGGATTATTCTAGTAAGATTTTTCATTTGTTACAGTAGCAAACCAAATATAAAATAGTGTCCAAAAACAAAATACACGTAGAGTACAGGAAGATTGATTTATTTTTACAGAATTGCTTAACACTAGTTATTTCACCAATTATAATGTTTTATAGATGCAAAATCCCTTCATGCCAGCAATTTTTGGTATTCTTAATACCCACAAAGATATCATGGATCCACCTTTCAGATTAATAGTAGCTGCTCATTGTTCAAAAACATATCCTTTAGCTATATTTATAGATCGAACCTTGAAAGAGATTTTTTCTTCTACCTAATACATTTTAAAGAATGCATGGGATTTTAATTACAAGACCAAACAAGAGTTTTTCAGTGATATTGTCACTTTTCTTACAGTAGATGTAATTGATTTGCTCAGCTGTATACCACATACTGTGGGAATAGAGTATTTTCATCTAGCTTTACTAAAATTAAAATTACACAACAGGCTTATAAAACTCAAGGATTTAAATGAACTGATATTAAATAACAACTTTGTTTTCATTGAGGGAGATTATTTCAGACAACTTAAGGGAGTAGCTATGGGCGCAGCCTGTGCCCCAGTATATGCAAAAATAGTAATGTACAGCTGGGAAGAAGTATACATTCTAAACTCACCTTTTAATAAAAATTGGAAATTTTACTCCAGGTACCTAGATGATATATTTAGTTTTTGGAAAGGCCCTTCGGAAAAAATAATGGACTTTAATACCTGCATTAACAATATGACAATTTTTTTAAAGTTCACACTTCAAATTTTTCACAAGACTCTTTTTTTTTTTTTTCAATAATCATTTTTATTGTTTTGCCAAACCATTATACATTTCACACACTATTTACATTATGTACAATATTGCTTCCAATGTTTTAGTTCCATTTTGAATTTCCCTATAATACATTAAGAATAAATATCATTTTAACCAAGTACAGGAAATTAAAATCACAAAAAAATTAAACATAAAAGTATCTACAATAGACAATTATAAACCAACTCAAGCCAATAATTTGTATTATTTCTACATTTTCTATCTAATCCAAGAATGTGTTGGTACACATACAGAATGTCCTGACGGAAAGTGGATAGGAACCGCTACGCCAAAATAATATTAAAGATTTGTTCCCAAATTTTTATGCTGTTTATACTTTTCTTATTATTTCTAATTAACAATTTGTGCGCTAATATATGCTTAATCGCTAACAGCCTGAAATTTTGCCACGACACCTGTGCTGGGTTCAACCAATTTGTGGCTATATATAATTTCATTAGTAAACTAATATTCATAATTACAATCTTTTTGTTTTGTCCAAATTCTCCGTGGAATATGTAAAATCAGAAATTCCCAGGAGAGTGTTGAGTTTTGGTAACCCATTTTTGTAGTTGTAACTTTAAAGAATTCCATAATTTATAAATGCACTTGCAACTCCAGAACATGTGTAACAGGTCTGCTGTCTGATCTACACACTGTGGACATTTAGGTGACTTTTTGAATCAAATTTATGAAGTGTAAGATGGGTATAATATGCATTGTTAAATATCATCAATTGAGTAAAGACCAGTTTTTGAAGTGATACGGATTTTAATGTTAAGTTAAACGCCTCTACTATTTTACTGTCGTCTAGGGATGGCAATTTCTCTCTCCAGTATTTGGATAACAGAATATGATTATTATATTTTCTCTTTTGCCATTTTATACGCTGAGGATATATATTTTCTATCTTGTTGCAATGCTTCCCACAGATGACCTGAAATAACTAGTTCCTCTTTTTTTTATTTCAGAACTGGTAAAATAATTTATAGCCAAATCTTTTAACTGCCTCATTATAATTAAATAAGAGATGGGAAGATTCATCTCTTTTAAGATATCATGAACCGCTACTCCTAGGAAGGGGTATAAATCCCTTACAGTTAATTCCTTAATAAATGGATATTTCTTTAAGTCTATCAGTTGATTACCAATAGTTATATTAGGATTTCCATCAAACGGTTGAAACATCATCATATATTTTAAAAGGTTCAAGGAGGCAAACAGAGTTTGAGTCGCCACTGCCCATACCTTGATGTGTTCCATTAACTCATATTTACTCAATGTTTTTATATTCAAAAATGGTACAGCTTTAACATTAATTCTCTTCCCTTTTATATGTTTATAATTTAGCAGTACCCATTTGGGTATCCATTTTCTCTTTTCACTATCCAAGTAAGACACCCTTAAAATCCTATTGGCCTGAATCACTGTATAATACATCTCAAAATCTGGTAAATCCAACCCCCCCCTCGTTTTAGGAGCCATCAGTTTTTCATAGGATATTCTCGTTTTTCTGGGTTCCCACAGAAATTTCCCCAATCCTATCTGAAATTGCTTGAAAAAGGATTTTGTGATTTTAAGTTGTGCTGCTCTAAAAATATATAGCATTCTGGGGAGAACGTTCATTTTTATTATCGCTGCTCTTGCCATCATCGGTAGCTTCAAATTACTCCATCTTTTCAAATCCATTGTTATTCGGTCTCCAGTTGCCTTAATATTGTTGATAAAAAATTCTCTATTTTCAGTTGAAAAGTCAATCCCCAAATATTTTATTCTTTCTTCTGTCCTTATTCGTCCTATCAATGGTAGCATTGAAAAAGGTGTAGGTGTCTTTAGAGGGAATATTTTGGTTTTTTTAAAATTTAGTTTGTAATTAGCAATTTTCTCAAAGGTTTGTATTGCTGTTAGTATTTTTCCGTGATCTGACACCGGTGTGGTACTGTATATATTTAAATCATCTGCAAAACCAGCCTTCCTAACCTTTATCCCAAGAAGTCCAGGAGAATTATCAACAACGTTTTGTTTCATATGAAGAAATAAAGGTTCCAAATACAGATTAAACAGTATGGGAGACAATGGGCACCCTGTCGAGTTCCATTTTAATTTGAATCCTTTTGGAACATTCATGATTTATATATAAACTAGTGTATGCATTCTTGTATAAATTTCTTAACATAGAAATAAAAAGCTGAGGTATATTGAAATATGATAATGTTTCAAATAAATAAGCCAAATTAACTCTATCGAATGCTTTTGAGCATCAATTATTAAAGCATATATGTTCATATTTTTATACTTTGCATAAGATATTAAAGTATGAAGAGTTAATGTATTGTCTGTAGTCTGTCTCCCATCTATAAACCCCGCCTGTTCTTCTGATATTATCAAGTTTATTATTTTTTTTATCTACTAGCTAGAATAGATGTCATGATTTTCATATCAATATTCAACAATGATATGGGCCTATAATTGTCTGGATTTTTGGGATCACTATTCTCTTTCAATAACAGAATTGTTCTTGAGGCATTAAAATGAAGATCATTGCTGCCATTCGAAATGATATAATTAAAGGTCTGTGAAAGTACGGTGCTCAGAATCTCACTAAAAGATTTATAAAATTCAGAGGTCATACCATGTGGTCCTGGGGCTTTATGTGGCTTTAGTTTCTTAATTGCCTCTAGAACTTCATCAACTGTAATCAATGCATTCAATTCTCCCTGAGAATCCTCGTCAATCTTGGGAAAGTTAATTTTCTGTAAGAACTCTTTTCTCTCTTCATCATGCCCATGAGTTTGTTGCTCACCATATATCTGATTAAAAATTGATTCAAAAATCTTCATGACATCTGACTTATCAGTATATAACGTATTATTATGATTTATTTCGGTAATTAATCGTGTCGATTTCGTCTGATTAATAATACGGGCTAATGCTTTTGAGGGAGTTTGAATGTGATTTGCATATTTAACTAAACCTCTTTGTTCGTACAGTGTCAATTTTCTGTTATGCATAAGAAACAGCTCTTTCTGACATCTTAACAACTCAGTTTCTGTTTGCTCAGTGTAGTTACTCATCAGCTCCTGGTCCAATAATTGTACTTTAGTTTCCAGATCCAGTTGTTCTTTATTTTGGAGTTTTTTATAATAAGTGGCTTTCTGAATAAATAATCCTCTTAACAAAGTTTTAGTTGTAGCCCATTCTATATCTAATGGATGTTCATTACGTGTTATATTGTATACTAATTGTTTAAGTATCTCCTTAACTTCCTGTACTATATCTTCTTTGGTTAATAGGTATGGGTTTAAGGACCAATTATATCCACCACGATTTTTAGTATTCAAAATATCGGTCTTTAAAGTTAAAGTTATTTTAGAATGGTCTGAGAGCTGTCTAGCTTGATTAGAAACCCTAGGGTCAAGTGAAATGAACACTTCTGGAATTAAAAAATCAATTCTTGACCACATTTTATGGCAGCTAGAATAGAAAGTAAAGTTTTCTGCCTTTGCTTGTATGTGTTTGTGTTTAAAAGGGTCATATAGTTTGAAATCCGTTCTCAGTTCTTTCAACGCTACCATTGCCTGCTTATTAAAAGCAGTCGAAGCTCCCAACTTATCAGTTTTAGAATCTTGGTAAGCATTCCAATCCCCCATCACTATGTAACAGTTGTTATATGACTGTAGAATAGAGTAAATTGAAGCTATATAATGATGTTGGTTCACATTTGGGGCATAAACACATAAAAGTACTATCGGCTTATCGAAACTTTCAGTTTTGAGAACCACCAAACACCATCTGCCTTCTTTATCTATTTTGTCCTCCAAAATTTCTCCTTGAAACTGATTCTTGATTATAATTGCCACCCCAGCACTATTCGTAGTCCCTTCCGCCTTTACAACCTTCCTAATCCATTTCTTGTCCTTCATTGTTTCCCACTGGTCATTAGTCAAATGTGTTTCTTGTGATAGAATAAAACCTGCTTTTGATTTAAAAAACAAATGCAGAAACAGCTTTCTTTTTTTCATGTTCTGGAGTCCTTTAACATTCCAGGAAAATTTTTTCACAAGACTCTTAATTATTTAGATGTGACAATTTTTAAGAATACAACTATGTATAGAAAAACTACTTTTTCAAATATATATTTACATTTTCACAGCAGTCATCCACATAATATAAAAAAAACAGATTTAAATTCAGTTAGAGCAGCAAGAATTTGATCTAATTTTGACCTATTTAAGGCAGAATACAATAGTATTTACAACACATTTTTGGAGAGAGGTTACACTGTATTTATTTATTTATTTGACATTTGTTAACTGGTTTAGTCTGACTCGGCAAAGTGCCCTTTTTCAGCAGAGACCTGCGGAGAAAAATCCCAAATGCAATGTTTGCAAAACAAAATAAAAAAAGTCAATTTTTACAGTACAATGAACTATAAAACAAATGGATGAATTTTTAAAATACAGTGAAAAATTCAACAAAATAGAGGAAGATATGTTTAGACATTATTTGTAGTCAATATACATAGTTATACACAAATAAATCAAGAAGTAAGAGACATACAAGTAAATTCAATATGAATAGTAATGTAAATATTATGTAGACAAGAGACCAAGACAAAGTAAGGGATAGAGAAGTCCGCAGGACAGTCATACAAATATGAAGTAATTATGTGACTTGGATATTCTAGAGGAGTGGCTGAGATAGGAGACAAGAAGTATGGCAGTTAGTGGGGAAGGAAGTGTGGTCCAGATGTTCAGGTGGGGTCAATGCAGGAGCATAACCAGAAGGACTGCAAGAATTCCTTTAGTGCTATTTTAAAACTGTGGATGTTGTCTAGTGTGCATAGTTGGAGAGAAAGTTTGTTCCAGGCAGAGGTAACAGAATGGCTGGAAAGTATCTTACCAATGGATTTTTTGGGTTTTGAGATATGCAGCAAGAGCTGGTCAGTGCTATTTAGGTCACGCTTAGGAATATAAAGGGAAATAAGATTTGTCAAAGATGGACAAGCTAGGGGTTGGTGAAGGATAGAGTGGATCAGGTGGAGCTGTGACAACAGAAGTTGGTGTTGAAGTTCAAGCCAGTGAAGTTTTTTTAAGGCAAGACAGTGGTGTGTTCAATAAGGGAGATTACTGGTGAATCGAGCAATTTTATTGTAGGCGTGTTTGAGTTTGAAATCAGGTTCTTTTGTAAGTGAGTAAATAAAAGTGGGCAGCATAGAGTAGGGGTGGGAAGTAGCTAGGCTTGAGCTAGGGACTATTTAGCTTCAGGAGTTAGGAATTCTTTGTTCATGTACAGTAGTCCAAGTTTTTTGTGTGTCTTTTTGGTACAGTTATTGATATGGATGTCAAATTTAAGTTCATCATCTATGTAAACCCTAAGAAGTTTAGTATGTGATTCAACTTTGATGGAACTGTTGCTTAGGGAGGAGATGGAGAAGGTAGATTTAAGATGTTGGAGAGTTTTGGGCAGGAAGAGTAGGAGTTTTAGTTTTGTTAGGGTTAAGTAGAAGTTGGTTATCAGTGAGCCATTTTTCAACAGAGTACAGAGATTCTTGAGTATGGGTGAGTAGGTGAAGAAGAGTGCCAGAAGAGGAGATGATAGTAGAGTCATCAGCATATTGAATCAGGTGTGAGCAAGAATGGTAGAGATTGTTAGTAAAGATATTGAATAAGAGGGGCCCCAGGATGGAGCCTTGGGTCACCCCGGTTTGAATAGAGAGAAAAGGAGTGGAGGCCGAGAGCTATTTAACAGATTGAAGTCAGTCAGACAGGTAACTAGAAAACTAGCCTAGTGTGGAGTTACAGCGGTTAAGGGAAGCTAGTTTGGAGAGAAGGAGTTGATGAGATACAGTATCAAAGGCTTTAGAGAGGTCCAGCAACAGGTAAGAGACACATTTATTATTACTGAGAGATGAACAAATAGAATGAGTGAAAGATAATAAAGCTGTAGAGGTGCTATGATGAGGTCGGAAACCGTGTTGTGCGGGGGTGAGAAGGTTCTCTTGAATGAGGTAAGACATGAGCTGTTTGTATATGCACATTTCAAGAATTTTAGATAGGGGGGATATAATTGCAATTGGCCTGAAATGTGATGGGTCAGTGGAGTTGCCTCCTTTGTGTAGGGGTAGAACATAGATAGCAGGGATAGTGCTTTTTTTAATAGAATGATTGATGAGGATGGAGACAGGGTAGGCAATGGTGGAAGCTGCTAACTTGAGAAAGGCAGGTAGTAGGTTACCAGGGGAGGGGGAGCAGGATTTAAGTTTATTAAGAAACGGGCGGATAGTAGCAGTGGGGATGGGTTTAATGGAGAATGGAGTAGTATGGGGAGGAGAAGGTGGGGTGTCAGGAATACAGTTAGAATTAGGTTTAAATAAGTTCTGTATAGAGTTAATAAAGAAGGATTTCAGTAAAGTGGCACTGTAGCATTATTAGATATAATAGGGAAATATGTTTTAAATAGTTGGGGTACCAAATATTATCCTAACACTGAACCCCCACTATCAATCAACTCTAATATTACAGACATGTAAAATGTAGATAGAAACACTAATTATACATTTTTCACAGGAATTAGTAATTAAATACAATGATAAAAATATTGTCAAAAACAATTGGATTATTTTTAAGATGGATGAAGACATTTTTAGAAAGGTAATTGATAAACCAAATGTTATATACAAAATGGGGCTGAATATAAAAAAAAAGCTTCTTGAACACAATCAATTTTCTAATCAGGTCAACTATTATGGGACAGAAATGTGGTGCATGTCAACCAATATAGTTACATATTGGAAACATCTAATATCACACCGGATTGTTACACTAACATTAAGATTTCTCTGGTGAAAGGTAACTGTCTTACTAAGGGTGTGATCTGCCTAGCAAAGTGCATGGATTATTTTGCTTTTTACGTGGGCAAAACCAAGCTTTCCCTTGAAAAGGATCCACTTGGTCTCCACAAATAAAAATGTAAACAAACCAAAACTAAACCCATCAAAGTGGGGGCCTTTGCCCCCACACCCCCCTACTTAAATCTTCCAACTCCATGATCGCACTACATTGAAGAAAGGGCTAAGTTCACCATGGTGGTCAAGTGGTTCCTTTCCAAGGGAAAGGATTTCGGTAGTTTGTGCTTTTGGATTAGTGTAGTTTCGAACAAGTAAGTGAGATTCAATTATGTGTAATTTCGATAGGTCAAAGGAGACCCATATATATATATATATATATATATATATATATATATATATATATATATATATATATATACATAGATATGTCAAAACATGTATATGTAGACACAAATATTCATATTGATAAAGATATATTTGATGTTATAATCAGGCTGTAGATCATACACATTTTATGAATTTGAGAATTAGATTATAAAGTAATTCACCTCAAAACGTAAATTGAAGAGATGAATGTGTTGTAATCCATTTCATGCAAATGTAACCCACAGACATTATGATCACTAAACTAATCATTACGTTTATAGTTCACTGACCTTCCAGTTAAGTTAAAGTTTCACATGTTCCACTATTTTTTTGTACAAGTCTCTATCCAGTAAGCTTGTTAAATATTTACACTTTAGCCTATCAAGCCTATTATATTATCATTTTAAATGAAAGATTTCAAGCATACTGAATTGCTTTGTTGCTGTGCAAGCGACAGTCAGTATTCATTCACCACTGAAAACATAGCAGTCCAGATGGGCTGTTCTTTTTCCTTTTTTTCATATAGTTCAAGATTATAGTATTTTGATAATTTGAATTCTAAGGTGTTTATTTATATATAAAAACATTGTATGTACTGCAATTTGTGACAGTGTCTGCTGTACCAAATAGGCCTTTGAAGGTTGCTAAAGGTTGTATCCATGATAAGGTTCTTATGTATGAACTTTACTGTAACAGTTTTTTTTTCTTGTCCTTTCGTTTGAACATTTTAGTAAGATAGCTGATAAAGAAAGATTCATAAGTTCCTTTTTCCTTTTTTGTTTCATAATAATGGAGTTCCATCTGTTGTATGGTTTACACACACACACACACACACACACACACACACACACACACACACACGCACACACACACACACACACACACACACACACACACACACACACACACCAACACTTATTTTTGAACCATTTAACTTAGGAGATGCATAGGGTTTCTGCATGCATAGTTTAAGCAATGCATTTCTTGCCTTGCTACACGGTCAGATGGCTTGACTGATATTATGATACGGGATGGTAGCAGTATACAGCCTTAAGGACATACAAAGACTATCACTGGCCATGATGAGCCATGCAACTAATCTTCATACATGCCTCTCACTTACTAGGCAAACAGCTGCCTGTGATTGTAGGATGGTGTTGTTCTGCCTAACACCTGCAACTCATTCAAAAAATATTGTAGTGTAGACATGAAAAAGCAGATATCAGCTACAAATAAGTGAAAAAACTTCATGTAATGCAAAGCAGTGATGGCAGTGGTAAAGAGAAATGAAAGAACTCCGCAAATAAGCAAAGGGACACTCAGTTGTAGCAACAGTGTGGTAAACACAGCCAGATTCCTAAGTAAAGTTAGGTCTGGGAAGAAAGAGTGTTTTAAAGCTGTAATAGAAGGAATGTAACAAAGGATGAGGTAGACACTTTGATAAAGGGGAAAGGACAGTGTGTGTGAGAAATTACAGTTTTGGAAAAAAGTATATAAGACAAGCACTAGAGGAGCTATGCATTGTCTGTCGAAAAGCTGTCATGATTTGTAATTTCTGAATTTAAAAACATGCATATTATATTTAAGAGAGCTAATGACAAGAAGAACTGATGAGATGGGCTTGGAGCTAATCCCATTCATATAATAAAATGGAAAGTTGTAGAAACATACTCATCACTTAGTTAAATAATTTATCGGCCCCTACAGAATCGTGTCCCTGAACAAATAAACACACACAGACACACACACACACACACACACACACACACACACACACACAAACACAAACACGAGCACACAGCCAAACATACACACATATTGCTTACTCATGCTTTCATGCAATATATAAAGCTTCAGCCAGAAGTCAGAAAAGAATACAGAAGTACCTCTGTACAAATGTAATACCTGGCAGATGGTAAGCATCTCATAAGTCTCTGAAAATCCATAATGTTGGAAGAAAATAGATCGGGCAAACAAAGTAAACCATTTTTGGTTCAATATTCCAATCAAGAATTGAAAGCCTGGGGAAAAATTTTACATGCTTCATCATGCTGTTCTTCTTATACCTTTTATACATATTTTTGTGAAGCATTACACTTCATATTTTCTCAGGAGAGTTTTTTTCTAACATGAAAAATGCAATACATCAGCTCATGTTATGAATGTGAAACAGAGTCCCATGAACAAAACTGAAAAAAAGAACTACAGAGTAAAATGTACTTCTATTTTACACAACATACTTCATCTTTATTGAACATAATAATGGTCTTTATTATTTATTTATCAGTATCCTTGTACTAATTAATTTACTTGTTAATAAAAAACAACTAACGTGCATGTTATGATTAACACTGTTCGCAAAAACTGGGGACTGATGCAAAGATGCATGTTAATGTGATCATTGTGGAGCTATTATTGTTACATTGTTACTGAATGTGAAACAACATGCCTCTCTAATGTACATTAAGAAACCAATTAGGAAACTATAAATCAGTTATGCTGCAAAAATATCACATATTTCAAAATCTAAAATAAATGCTTGAATGTTAATACAAATTAAATATATGTCTGACTAATTCTACTATCTTTAATTTTTAAGTAATATAAGAAAGTATTTTAATCATTCATTAGGAAGGTTTTGTTTCCCCAAAATCTAGAGATAGTAGCTAAAACACTGCAATAGTAACATAATGCATTTGCATGCCCCTCTTACATCAACAAAGAAACCAATTAAGAAACAATAAACAGGTTATGTTGCAAAAAAGGTTATGTTGCAAAAAAAATCAAATTTGGAAAGCTAAGTAAAAAATGATTGAATGTTAATAGCACAGGTGCATGAGTGACTCATTATGTCACTTTAAACTTATTTATTAACAGGAAATATTTTAACCACTAATTAGTAAGCTTGTTTCCCCAAAATCTAGAGATGGTAGCTAGCAACTCTGCAGTAGTAGCTCTCATCCAACACCAGACTGTTTTACTCAAGAGACACCTTTGCTAGAAGAATGTCAATAGGCAAAAGTTGTTGAGAGGATCATTTGAAATTCAGTAACTGGGGGAAAAAGCAGAGCACAATGCTAATATATATATATATATATATATATATATATATATGTGTGTGTGTGTGTGTGTGTGTGTGTGTGTGTGTGTGTGTGTGTGTGTGTGTGTGTGTGTGTGTGTGTGTGTGTGTGTATTTCTGAACTTGCCAGTGCTGGATGACTGGATTATGCAAACATACTTTTGAAACACAGAGCTTTAAAATATTTCATAGCAGCCAAACCAATTCTGTAGAGGAGTATATGTGAGAGGCAGCAGTGAAGCTAGCGATACTGGTACCATGATCATCCATTGTCCTTAATTGCCAAATGACTAAGGATCTCCTTGTTCATCCCAGATATATAATATGTGCACAATCCCATAGCTAATTCAGTTATGCCATATTTTGACATTGTTTTATATTCGTAGAGGATGGCTAGATGACATTGCTGGTGTTAGTTGTATTCTTTTCCTAACTCTGTGCTCACCCACCCCCAGACCCCAAAACCCTTACCTTGTGCTAAGGAACTTTAACTTAAGGAATTATGGTTTATAATGTAGATGAGTTCAACAGCAATCAAAATGACCTTCTTGATTCATCAGTCTCTAAGCTATTACCACCCCATGGTCACCATGCTGTACTTCAGAAAGTCTGGAAAAAAAGACCTTCTTAATACTAATTACTGGCTTTGTGTTTTGGTATAGCTTAGTATAGTCTGAAACAGCTAAATAAGTTAAGTGTCTTATGATAAAAAGAATATCTGGCAGGTTAATCATTTTTAGGACCTGCATTTTGTTAATGAATTGAAAAACAAGAAATTCCCTGAAGTGATCTCACTAAAAACGAGTCTGTTATGGGTTTAGTGTCAAGATTAACTGCTTGTGTCATGCCTAAGGTCAGGTGTTAACCCCATATACTTGCAATACTTTAATATTTAAAAAGAAGATTCTGTGACTTCTGTAACAGACAAAATGGAATAGCTTAGTTTTTGTATAGTCAAGTTGTAATCCCAAATACTTATAGAAAAACAACATAAGGTAAAAAAATCACCAAAATGCATATGGATTGGCTAGTCAGCCACATCATACTATCATCAGCAAACCAAGAGGCTAAAGACTGAGTGGAACCCCTTGGTACTCACACCCAGCTGCAGGTGATTTTGTTAGAGAAAGAAGTCTAAATAATAGACCTTCAGAACAAATAATGAATTTAAGAAAGAGCAGCCATCAGAAATGGAAATGGGGCCACGCGCTCATAAGGAGAGACACAAGTGGAAGGATTTGCACACAATAATCCATATTTCCTAATTAAAACATTGGAGCACTCCAGGACTTGAAGCAGTGCCCATATATCCTCCCATTCTACATTGTCTGGTGCTTTTTGGAGGTTCAAAAGAAGAGTCCAAGATTTCATGTGTTTGTTGTGTTTCTTAATATTAAGCTACGACTATGTAAGGTAACCCTGCCCTTTCCCAAATTATTCTTAACAAATTGTTGATGATGATGATGATGATAATGGAGTATGACTCTTGGTATATTATTTCTAGTCTATTTGTAAGAATTATGCAATAGTTTTTTTCCTCAAGCTTTAAAAAAAGATAAGGTTATACTTAGGCAGGGTTTGTCTGTTACCACTTGGTTTCAGAAACAACAAAACCTTTACCATTTTGAATTTATTGGGAAAGGATTGTAGATGTTCTTCAATGGTGCTAGCGGTGTTTGTTCCTAAAGGCCTTAAAGAAATCAGTTGTTAAGCCATCTAGTCCCAGCACTCTCCCTTGTGCAGGATTGGACAGTAACATTGATCTCTACTTTGAAAATAGGTTTATTGAGTATTTTACTGTCCACTTCCATAATTTTTGGCAGAGCTACATTTGCCCCAAAATGTGTAGCTTTTCGGAAACTGGTTAAGTACAATTTTTGCATTGATGACAGTAGTTTGGGATGACCCAAGAAAAAGGACATTTCACTGCAGTGGGGTCACTTGGTTGACAAATGTATATAATAAAAAATGACTAAAATTTTGCTACAAATAACATATTAATTTAAGAAAAGTCTGTGATAATTCTACCACCACCTTCTCTGATACTGATGATGACCAATACCTGGATTCTTTCCTGGTACCTCTTAGTTATGATCTTGATGGATGAGTCCTCTACCCCAGAAGAAGAAACTGTAATGCTCCCACCTCACTTATATCAACACATGTATAACACCCTATACTCCTTCTTTGTATAGATAAGAGTAGGTAAGATTATGATGATAAATATATCTTTATAGCCCTTCTCTAAAAGTCTAAGTTCATCCTCTAATTACAACAGCATTAAATTATTTATAGTTCAGTGGACTCTGTTTTAGCTGCCCACAAAACAGTTTAAATCCTCATGTAAATTAGATTCAAATTTTATGAAAAAAATTACCATTATCTTGATAGAGGATTCAAAACATAGCTGTCCAGGATTTAATTTTTGTATGCGATCCACATTTCACAGCCAAATAAAGTCACATTTCCATTCAAGGATGATTAAGGGGAAGAAGAGAAACTCTGTGCAAAAGAAGGCAAAGCATGATCTCTGACTGGTATAGGCTGATTTTGTGAGTCCATCATTTAAAAAGTGGGATTCTGGGAATCAGCCACATGCCCATTCTGCTGTCAATGCCTTCATTACAATTCCGATAAGTCAGATAATTAGTATCAGGGTTTAATAGCCACCAACTACCTAAAAGCTTCAAATCCTCTATAGCCATAACTGATGCAGTCCTCATTGTATGGTGCCTGCTGATGGTCAAAGGGATCATATCTGTTGTAAGGTCTATCACAATAATAAAGTTACCTCCCATGAGGACTAAGCCAACTTTATTTCTTAGGCTAGATACATCCTACAAAAAAGTTCCAGACTTGGTATCATCAACATTAGGGCTATTAATATTATTCAAAATATTTTCAACTACTTGGAATACATTCCATCCAGAAACACATCTACCCTCATTATCCTTTTGAATAACAGTTATGGAGCGCTTAAAAGATCTGTGTACTTAAGTAGTGACCCCTCCATCTTTTAGAAGAAGTGGCACAACTGGGGATGGCTTCCCTTTTCTGATACCTGTGCAGAAATTGCACAGACGAACCTTTAAGTTTAGTTTCTTACAAAAAACTACTTTGTCTATTTTGTGTTGAGGAAACTGAAAATGGCTTCTGCCTTCACATGCATAAGGATGCCCTTTATATCAAGCATAGAAACTTCGATAGTATCTACACTATCTAGAATATCAGCCATTATAGTGGGTATCCAGAAGAGATCATTCAATAGTGCATGACTGAACTAAAGTTTGAGAATAAAAGTAGAAAAGCATCAGTGTAAGGCTACCAAATATAATAAAAAAAGAATTTGATTGTGGTCATTGAATATGAGTAGCATATTAGCAATCTAGTAAAAACAATAAAGCAACAACAGTCTTGTATATTACATTAGCATGTAAAATCCATTATTTGGTTGAAAATCGATACCTGTCAGTGTCTTTGTTTCACTTTCCAGATTGTTAGCATCTAAACCATTAGCAAAATGCACATGAGGGACACAGTATAGAGAGCTATAACTGAGTCACTGATCATAACTGGCTTATCATGTTCAGGACATGGATGCCATGAAATTACCCTCAATAGTGAGGGTCGAGAAGTGATTGTCTGCATCCACGTCTAGAACACATAATAATGGGTTATGATAAGAGACCCAACCATAATTCTCTGTAGTGCATGGAAAGTTATTTGCTCTATGTACTGTTAGTTACAGAAAAAAGTGCTAAGTATTTTGCCATCTTTCAAATCTGTACAGCAAATAGCAAGCATGGTCAAAAACAACATAAAACATCTTAAGCTGGGAAAAAAGTCAGGGAAAGATTACTGGCACAGACAACAGGCAGAAAGAAAGCTGTTTTCAATTCTACCAGTGTCATTTGCTAGTCAGTACCGGCAGGTTTAACTGCCTACTGCGATACCTGATCATAACAAGTGAAGTGGTGTGCTTAACAATTGATAAGATCGGCTCTTGTGCAATAGAAGTGCTTAACTGATTTGTCTTTTTCCAAATATCAGAGTGCAGTCACCACACTCCATGCAGTACCTGATTATTAAGTGATTTTTTTCACATGAAATTCTGTTAGTAAATGTGGAACAAAAAGCACTGATAGGTAACACCATCTACCCCAATGTCGGTTAATGGACTTTCACAAAGAACAGACTCTCCTGGTTATTCAGCTTCTAATCAGCATACATCCAACTATAACAAACACAAAGAAGGAAAACTAATAAGTGCAGTTAAGATTAACTGATTATACTTAGTAAAGTGCACAGTGCCAACACAATTCTTTATTTATTTATCCATTCATTTGCTTATTTACTTATCCATTACTTTATGGCACAACATTATATCATACAAGCAAAATGAAAAGATATATTAATGCATAACCAGCAGTAGTCATTCAAGTGAAATTAATAAATTGATATAGCTCTGACCACCAGAAGATGCTGACTTCAGCTCTAGCAGTTATGTTAAAGTTAGGTACAGGATGGACAGAGCATGCATTCAAAATAGCACAGAGCAGTGGAGTAGAAGTAGGAGTCTCTGGGATCAAAGATATGCAACTGTCAAGAAGAGCAGAAAAAAATCATTTGAGGGTAGAGGGATGTAAACAAAATCATCATCATCTTTTGGCTGTTCCCGTTAGGGCCGCCACAGCGGATCACCTGTTTCCATTTCTTCCTATCCTCTGCATCTTGCCCTGTCACACCAACCACCTGCATGTCCTCTTTCACTACATCCATAAACCTTATCTTAGGCCTTCCTCTTTTCCTGTTACCTGGTAAGATGTAAACAAAATAATATAGGGAAAATGAAAGATAAAAGGGATGAATCAGAAATTGACCAATATAATAGTGGATTGCCATGAAGCTCTTCCAACCATGCAGTGAAGTGGGTGCATACAGAAGCCAAATCAATAATCAGCCATTACTTATTAGCCAGCCCCAAGACATATTACTATTACATTAATAGTACCTGCCATGACTCGATTCGGCTGGGAAACAAAGAATAATTGTCATTTACCAGCAAATGTTTAAGAAAGACAATGCAGAACATATAGCTACCAACAAGATAAATTTCCTTATGAGAGACAAAGAAAACTAGAAAAAATAGTTTTATTACAGGGTCAGAAATACAAGTATGTTTAACAGGTGCCACCATCCCATAAAATTCTCCCAAAGCAGAGTCCCACAAGTCAGAAGGCATTATCTACAAATAAGAATTAAGACTAATACTTAGAAGAATAATTAGTTTCACAAAGACTGCAGTGTCTGTACTTAGAACTAGATAAGGAGTTGTTTACAGTTTCCACTTTAGCCTGCTTAGTCTGAAACCAGCTGCCCTAGTGATTAACATGTCCTCCATAGTAATTTCCGTGATGAGTTCTTTTGGGTCAGCCTTTCCCCCTGAAGTCTGAGTTGCTTCAGTAAGCAAATATATGGAAATATTGTCCACTCCAGCCTTTGCAGAAACAAATTCTGTTCCATGCCCCCTTGATTAACTAGTCATGTGTTATGCAAAGGGAAATGCTTGCCCTTATTCAGAAAAGGAGATTTCAGAGGGGAGGCAGAAATGGTTCTTTCACTTTCAGAATTTTCAGTAGTCTTTAATGTCTCAGCATATGATCCATATTAAACTGCTTCCTGTTGCTTCAGTAAAAAAATCACTATTTGCTAGAAGCTGAAAATAGATATGCCTTTAAAAAGTGTAAGGCTGGTAGGGTATTGTAGTGAGACATTAAACCCTAGCTACCTGCTCCATTTCAAAATAAAGCTAAACCTTTATGTTTGTTTAAAAAGCTGAACTGTATTCAAGAACCACATTAACAGGATTTCTAAAATAGTTACCATTTCCCTGTTTGTCTTCAAGATCTTTTTTAACTATTGAAATCCAGACAGATATAAAATGTCTCAGAGAGGAGTTCTGTTGCATTTAGATAGCCCTATTACTCTTTCTAGAAGGGGAAGAGGTCTATGTTTGTCACCTTATGCAAGTCCTTCCTTATAAACCAAATCGGCTCAATTCCTTCTATTCTCACTGGATGTCTCAATACGCACAGCTTATTCTGCCATGCATCAGTTTTCAATATTGCCCAGGTTGTGCTCCGAAAGCAGACTATGACTTTGCAGATCTGCAACATTTTTGAGTTTATGGTAATCATGGTGCATTGCTCTTTAAGACTGTACTACTGTTGACTACACAACTGTGCGGCTGGTCCATCTCTTCTTCATATGGTGTAACCACACCTTTAATTTTTTCCATACCAGAGGAATGGTTTGCATGAGAGCAGTTAATGCGAAGCCTGAAAAAGTCTTGGAGGCTTACTTAAACACTGATTCGATTCTACATTTTATTTTCTTGTTTTATATGATCCAGCCTTTACAGTTAAAAGTTAACTAATGTTAACTGTCACAGGAGGGTGCTAATTAGCACTAACAGTAGTTATAGTTGATTCAAAGACATGCCAATTAGCCAGTAACTAGTTTTTTTCTCTCTCTGTGGCTAATGTACCTCTGAATTCGGTAGTACTGCATTTCAGAAACAGGGATGTTTTAGTGACCTAGGGTTCTATCTGAATCCATGATTAATTTTGTAATGCGTTATATCCCCCAAAATTCTACACTCCTTCCATCTTCCAAACTAAAAGCAGATTGTCAGTGTAAGTTATAATCTTAATTTCTTGTTCTTAAAGCTGTAGAGCCACGAGTTCCTAATATTTTGCTATTCTGTTTATAAACAGGCCTAATGTGAATGAAAAAATAATACATGAGTCATATGAACTCTTGGCTTAATCCAATCTTGCCATCTGTGTCTTTTCACAAACAAGGCTTTCATCATACAGAACCTTTTTCTATTCACATTTTTATTTTTTTATTTCATTTTACATTTGTTAACTGGGAAAGTCTGACTGGATGCAAGTCCTTTTTCAGTGAAAGCCTGGGTAGAAAAGCTCCACATAAAACATATATACATATTTAACAAAGATTCAAGTACAATATATGTGACATACACCATTGTAGACAGTAATAATTATACATTGTATTACATACAGGCATAGATAACATTGATTAGATATCCTTTTGTGTTCACAGAGTCATGAATAGAAATGTTGTTGTTGCGTCTTTCGGCTTTTCCCGGTTAGGGGTCGCCACAGCGGAACTCCGGTCCACTAATAATTGGCAGTAGATTTTTATGTGCCGAGTTGCCAGCCCTGACGCACAACCTTCAACGAAGGTACGCCCATTCACGCATGTCTCTACACAGAAGATGCTCTAACCGAGAATCGAACAGGACAACGTCTTACTGTGAGGCGACAATGCTACTGCAGCACCACCACCGCAGCAGTTGTGAATCGAAATGTATAGGTATGAAAGAGTCTATCAACAGAAAAATAATTTACAATTAGTATTTCTTAGTCATTGGAGTTAGAAAGGCCTTAGTTATACAAAGTAGTGATACTGAGATTTAATCAGCATAGAAGCAGTATTTATCATAATAAAGAACAAGTCGTTTAATCAGGTGCCATGCATGGACATAGTCATTTAGTGGATAAGTGAGTTTTTAGCATTAATTTGAATGGTGCTGAGGTTGTGGTGGATGTTATGTTGGGAGGTAGTGCATTCCAAATGTTAGTTATATAGCTGGAGAAGAGGAATTCACCAGCCTGATTGTGGGAAGTGGTATTTTTTTTTTTATCAGGGATTTGTTATTGGATCTTAGAGTTCTTTTACTGGAGTATGGCTGTAGAAGGTTTTGCAGGGCAGGTGTGTTCTCTTTATGATAATGTATTTTCTGGGCCATGGTTAGTTGACTATAAAGCAGGAGTTGGGGAAGGTAAAGCCAGCTGGGCTGCTTGAGCACTGTACAGTGATTCAACCTAAAGTTTGAGTTGGTAGCAAATCTAGTAATTTTGTTATAGCATGTCTCTAGTTTTGCAAGGTCCGATTTTCTTAGGTCAGTAAATATGGGTGACACGTAGAGCAGGGTTGAGATCAAATGGGATTGAACTACAGTGGCTTTTATGTTTTTGTGAGGTAGAGTTTGTTCCTGCACAGTCTATCTAGTTTTTGTGCACTTTTTTATGGTTTGATATACTTGGATGTCAAACCTCATGTTATTATCTATTTCAACCCCAAGTAGCTTAGTATGAACAATGGGTGTGATGATGGTCCTGTTTGTTGATTCAATATTAAAAGAGGGGAGGGGCTAGTAGTTTAGTGGGGTGGAACAGCATGCATTTGGTTTTATTGGGGTTCAGGATAAGACGAGAGTTTTAGTCATGTTTCGACTGCTAAAAAGGACTCTTGCGTCAGTGATTGTAGTTCTTGTATGGTAGGGGCAGCACATCTTCCTTGCTGCTGACTCATTAACTGTGTTCCCTCAGCTTTCTTTCTATCAGCCAAGTTTGTCTTTTTCCTCTCCATACTGACAGCGTACTGTTAAAAGTCCTGCATGCTGCATTGAATGGTTGCAACGAAAATCGCTCATCACACAGCACTGTTCTCTTACCTTGCAAAGTCTCTTTATCTGTAAACTATCAGCAAAGTTTGTCTTTTTCCTCTCCATACTGACAGCATACTGTTAAAAGTTCTGCATGCTTCATTAAACAGTTGCAATGAAAATTGCAAATCAGAGTTCTGTTCTCTTACCTTGCAGTGTCTCTTTATCTGCAAAGTATGTTGGCTTAGTTTTTACATTTTACAATATACTTATTTAAGGCATTATCTACTGTACTCTCTAGCAAGTTGGTATGCTGTAAAGTAGCTTGGCAGCAAGGAACCCCCCCCCCCCATTTCTTAATAGACTGCCTGTTAGTTTCAACGAACTTATGTCTATTAAATGCTGGACTCCTTATCCCATTTTAAGATATTTCTTACCCAGCCTGCTCTAAGATATTTCTTACCTGAGAGTACTACACAACAAAACCTCTTTTTCTTACTAGTATGGAGAGGAAAAAGACAAACTTGTTTGATAGTTTGCAGATAAAGAGACACTGCAAGGGCCAGTGGAGCAATGGATAACGCGTCTGACTATGAATCAGAAGACTGTAGGTTTGACTCCTGTCTGGCTTGGTTGACACTTCTAGCTTATCAGTGGGAGTGGTAAGCACTAGGTAGCCTTTCCTCCACAGGAAGAGTGAGTTTTGGCCCAGAAATTGTACTTTATTGGCCATTTGGGCAGTTTGCCATCTCTTTCAACTTGCTGACTTAAAAGCCTGCGTTTGCACTTGTTCCCTGCCTTTCCTGTAACTATTCTAGTCCAAGTACAGATTTGTTGTATCCAGGACTCTTTGTAAGCTTCTGAGCACCCCAAGCCTTTCTGTGTTGGATGGAAGCCTTCTAACTTATCAGTGGGAGTGGTAAGCACTAAGTGGCCTGTCTACCACAACAGGAGTGGTTCTTGGCCCAGAAATTGTAGTTTGTTGACCATTTGGACAGTTTTTCCATCTCTTTCAACTTTCTAGTTTAAAAGACCACATCTGCGCTTGTTTCCCATCTTTCCTGTAACTAACCTACTGGGAAGCACTAGAAAGCCTTAAACTGATACAAGCCTTCTAGCTTAGAAGAGAGACTTTGGAGTGATTAAGTATCAGTTTTCTGTATTTTCTTGCTGTACTTAACTGTTTTCCGCCTAAACACCAATTTTCCAGCATTTATTGTGAGTTAAAAGCTTGTTTTTTTCACATATTGTACTTATTTGACTGCCTGCACTTTTAAAAAGTCATTTTTTGTTTAAATAATTTGTTTAACTGTTCTAGGCTACACAGTAAAGTATGATAGCCTTTTCTGATTGTTTGTAGTCGTTTAAAGCTGCTTTAAGTGTAATTTTACTATTTTTGCCTTATCTTTTCAAAAAAAAACAAAAAAAATTTCTTATTTCCCACTTTTCTAAGCTAGTATAGTTCAGTTTTCAGGCTAGTGCTGAATTCAGGGCTGTGTTACAAGTTTCTGAGTTGCCCATACCTTAATTGGATTGAAGGAAGTTTCTCTGCTCACCTGTGAGAGAGGGGAAATTTGAGCAGCCTATCTGTCCCTATAGGAGTGGTTCCAGCTCAGAAGTTAGTAGTTTATTGGCCAGTTTGGGCTAATTTCTATCTCTTTCATTTCTCTCCTATAAAAAACACTTTTGCCCTGTTTTGTGCGCCGAGCAGCGGGTTAGCTAGGGTTAAATTATTCATGGCTCCACTAAGAGTCCTTGGCAGTTTTTCCCTTGAAACTAGTCTAGCTCTCAACCTAAGCACTCAAAAAGCATCCTACAGCCCAGCACTTGCTCATACCTAATAGCAAACACTAATATACCCTGACACTTCATTGCCCAGCAGGGAAGGCTCTTTTTTCACCCCTCACCAACCAAGCGACTAAGCAGCTCACCCTACTATTCAGGCATGACCAAAGGGCAATTTCAGGTGTACTCTCCAGTCCAGCTGTTGAATCTGGGTATCCTGAGCCAATGTTACAACTGCCTCATGTACACAGATAACCCTCTCCTCCTACCACAAAACACTAACATATGCGAGAGATGCAATTATACAGCCAAACTGGAGGCCAAGCTGTCTCCACCCAAGACTGGAACAGACAGTCAAGAGGAGAAGGTTAACACTTTAACTACGCTTCCAGCCACACATAGACCTACTAAACCAGCACTGGCAAAAAGTACACATAAATACACAAAATCATACTTGGAGGCTCTAAATACAAACCTGCAAAAGCATCAAAGACCTCCAAAGCAGACACTCAAGCAACCTGCACCTCCCGTCACAAACCAGACAACACATAAAACACAAAATCAGTGTGGCGCAGTCACAGCCCTTAAGGTGAAATAGCATACCTAACACACTAGTAATAGGTGAATCTATAGTCAAGCACACTGATGTCTCACACACTAGGCTGGACAAGGAGAAGGTTACTGTTAGCTGCCTGTTGGGAGCCAAAATCCGCCACATAACACAAGAACTCAGGTCACTCCAGAACAAGTACAAATATGACTCTGTCATTGTTCATGTTGGTGTGAATGACCTGAGACGTACCTCCCTGGACTACATGAAAAAAGACATGGAAGAGCTCTCTGATCATGTAGCCCAGGCATGTATGACCCTGACCCTGAGTAGCATTCTGCCCTCACCAAGAATGATACCTCAGTATAAAGAAAAAAATTATCAATTTCAACAATTGGCTAAGCTTCTGGTGTCATTCAAAGAGGATCCAGTGTCTGTCAGCCTGGGACGACATTCTCGACAAGCCTCGTTGCTTCACAAGAGATGGCTTGCACCTGTCAGCCCTAGGCTTTCGAATACTGGCCAAGGCACTTGCTGCCCCCATAGTGCCTTTTTTAGGCAAGGCTCAAAAGTCAAACCCACCTCTGTAAACAGCACAATTAACAAAAAACTGAGGGTTATGCTACTTAACGCCAGGAGTTTAAATCTCAAAATGCACGCACTCGAAGCACTCCTCAGTATGGAGAATGTTGATATGTGTGCAGTAACTGAAACCTGGTTCAAAGCTCCAGACAGTACACCAGCACTACTGGGCTACAACTCATATCACACGTTTCAGCCACAGAACATGGACCGAAACACAAAAAGAGGTGGTGTATCCATATGCATCAAGGATACCTACACCTCCAGGTTAGTGGAGCAGCATGATACCTATGAGATCATCCATGTGCAACTAACATCGGGCAAATCTGTAATGCAAATTGTAGCCTGCTACAGATCATCCTCCATGACCCAGAACCATCACTCCACCATTCTGGAGACACTGGAAAACATGAAGGTCCTACCGAACACCCTGATATTGGGTGATTTCAATTACCCTACCATTAACTGGGAAAACTACTCGAGTACAAACTCCCAGGCCCAGCGCTTCCTGGAATTCATCAACTCAAATGACCTGGATCAGCTGGTAAACTCCCCTAAAAGAGGTGAAAACATATTGGACCTGGTCATCACCAACATGGGCGACAGGTGTTCCACACTGGAGGCCAACCTGTCACTGGTTAGACCAGACCATAAACTAATCACTCTGAATGTCCCCACCCCACCACCACCCCAAACTAAGGAAACCACAGTAAAAAACTTTTCTAAAGCAAACTTCACCTTACTCAAGAGAGAGGCAGTAAGTTTCATAGCCCCCCACACTAAAGATTAATGCTACCCAAGGTACAGAAACCTTTACAAATACAGTCTATAAGCACCTACAAGGATGCACGGATTGTGCCATCCCTAGCAAAACCAAGACTCACTCCTCTAAGAGAAGGAAACCATTCTGGTGGATCCCTGCCATAAACAAGCTGTACAATAGAAGGAGGAAACTAGTTCAGAAAAAAAAGCAAATCCCAAGAAGGAAAGACATCCCTGATCAGTATCAGTAAGACACTAAGGTTCCTCATAAAATCATCCAAGCCTAACTTTGAAAGAAAAATAGCCAAGGATTCAAAAGATAACCAGAAAGCCTTCTTTAGCTATGTTAAGACTCTAAGTGGCAACTCGCAGATATGCACTGAGCTAGTGCAAAATAGCACAAAATATACCGAACCTACTGATATTGCCAACATTCTGGCAGATAGATTCAGTGCAAACTTCACCCCCCTCTCACCCCCAAAAGGGCCCACAACAGTACCGGAAAAGTGTAGTTTCCTGGAAATCACAGACGCACAGGTGAAAACAGCCCTTTCAAAAGCCAAAAACACAGCATCAGTGGGGCCAGATGGTGTCCCAGGCTGCGTCTTGCACGAACTACAGAACAAACTAATCCCCCAGCTAAACATGCTGTTCAACCTCAGCCTCTCCACAGTCTATGTGCCCATAGAATGGTGCACAGCAATGGTTATTCTGTTCCACAAAGGAGGGGCCACAACTGACCCTGGTAACTATCAGCCTGACTAGCCTGGTCTGCAAGACTGTAGTGCATCATCATGGAACTCATTAACAAAGACATTGGGAACCTCCAAGTCCTTGACCTGACCCAGTTTGGCTTTGTTAAGCGCAGATCATGCCTACTAAACCTGGTTGAATTCTTTGAGACAGTCACCAAGGCCATAGATGAGGGAAAGGTGGTTCACACAGCCTACCTTGACCTAGCCAAGGCTTTCAACACCATTCCCCGCTCAGGTAATACAGAAAAACTCACTAGCCTGAACGTAAACCCCTACATCATGAGATGGGATGCCAACTGCCTTACAGACAGAGCTCACACGGTAAGAATAGTGGGCTCCAGGTCCGACTCTAAACCAGTCACAAGTGGTGTTCTGCAAGGCTCGGTCCTTGGACCCCTACTGTTTGGCATATACTTCTCAGAAGTACAGGCAAACACAGGAGAACTATGGCTAACCAAGTCCGCAGATGACTGCAAACTGGGAGCCATAATTGACTCTCCGGCTGACACAGACATGCTCCAAAAGGACCTTACTGAGATGGACACCTGTTGTCAGAGTCATGGCCTCAAGCTAAATGCCAAAAAATGCATAGTCATCCTGTTTGGGAAAAAGAAAACACCCATCAATTACCACATAGGTGGCAGCCCCCTTAATACAAAAGAGGTAATAAGAGATCTGGGGACCCAGGTAGATAGTAATCTCTCCTTTGACAATCATATTGCCAAAGTAGTTAGGAAATCCTTCTATGTGGCCCATCTAATTACTAAAGGGTTTGCATGTAGAAATCAAGAGGTTATAGTACCCCTCTACTCGTCACTCATCAGACCCATCATAGAGTACAATGCCCCATTTGGGATGTACCTCACAAGACACTTCCAACAGCTGGAAAGACCACAAAAGTACCTCGCCAAGAGGATTACTGTCCTCAAGCATATGTCCTATGCAGCCCGACTGAAAAAACTCCAGCTGTACTCAGTGGCATATCGCTTACTCAGAGGTGATCTCTGCCTGACTTACAAAGCCATGTCCAACCCAAAATTTATGGACATGCTCCACCTAAAGAAATCCAAGTCACTGCAAGCCATGCACTCTAGTGAGCTAAACCTCACCACAACAATAAATAGAACATGCTGGAGGGATAGATTCCTGTCACAGAGACTCTCCATGCTTTGGAACAAAATTCCAAACTACATTAGGCAGAAGCCCTCACTAACACTTTTCAAGAGAAACCTTGACGAGTGGATGGATAACAAAAAATACACCCCTGGGATCACTTCATTGGCTCTGCTTGACAGAGGCTCAGTTAATTAATCAATGGGGTGGCAAAAGCCGACACACTCTGGCTAGGCTTATAAATGCCCTCGGGTAGATAGCCTAGTACCTACCTATGAACCCATGAACCTATTAACAGTACATAGCCTTATTCTGTTAGTTTACTACTGTTTCTGGACTGTGCTTGACTTTGAGCTTGGCTGTCCCACTCCAATTGCCCTTGCTTCACTCGGGCTCACTCTCCCCCCATATCATTAGCTTTATAGCTAACTACTTTGCACCTCCCACAACAGACACCCACCCCTTCCTATCTTTCACTCCATAATAGCCTATACCTCAACCCTCTTGCTGTTACTACAAAATATTCTAACTTCACCCCCCTACTGGTACTAGCTGGTATACACTATTTTCCCCTGTCTAATAGACCAACACACCATACCCCCATGCATTTTATTAACTAAAAATGGCCTACAATATGTATTCCTTAAACAGTAAAATCTATGCATTTCTATCTACATCCATCCTATTATTGCCTCTCCTACTCCTCCTTCTTACATTCACATCTCTTAACATCCACTTACACCCCAAACATATCTCCCCTACAAACCCAGATTGCTGTAGCCATATACATAATCATCAAACCTTCTCCATTTTTCATCTATCTTCTCATTAAAATCTCCCTTAACAAAAATACACTTACCTAACCCCTAACTCACCCCTACCAAACATAAAACCAAATACTACACCCCACTGCTAATATGCTCAAACTCATCTACCTCCACAAAAGCATTCTCTTAGCTCGAGACATCCATCCCAGCCCTGGTCCAATACACCCCACTGCTAGCCATCCTAACCCCAAAGTCAATAATCTCCCAAACAAACATCTTTCCTTCTATTCAATAAACACTAGGAGTATTCTGAACAAAGTAAATGAACTAAATGCTTGTATCTCTCATCATACTTCAGATATCCTTGTACTGACTGAAACCTGGTTGAAATCCCAACACCAAGACATAGAGATCTTGCCCTCTGGATATAGCATACACCATCTAGATTGACCAAAAAGGAAAGGTGGAGGCGTTGCTATCCTACACTCTAACCACCTTCCCATTTCTAACTCTACTTTTACATCACAAGCCTTCTTCCCAGTCAAAATTTTATCTGTAAACCTAAATATTAATAGCCATTCCACTATCACCATTGTAGCAATTTACATTCCACCAGTTGATAACATCCCCCTACTTGGAAATATGCTTGCTCATATCTCCCAACACATCCCAAATGAAACTATCATTCCTGGGGACGTCAGCGTTAACAGGCTCTCTCTCTCCTCTCAAAACTCCTCACAACACCTTAATCTCTATGACTTTACTCAACTCATCTCTGATCCCACTTATTTCAATAACTCCCAAACAGCCTCATCTCTCCTTGACTGGATTCTTGTCTCACACTCTTCCAAATACCATAACCCTGAAACACTACCAAATTCCCTAAGTGATCACTGCCCAATAACGGTACTCAGATACACATCCCATCAAGCTAAACCTCAAAGGTTAATCAAACACCGAAAACTAACAAACTTTAATCCTGAAACTCTCAAATCTTTTTATCAAAAGTGAACTGGAATCCCTTAAAACTACTCCCCTTGGATGAAGCTGTCCACTTTTTTAACTCCACTTTCCTTAGTATTTTAAATTCTCTGGCACCCCTTAGAATAGTCCGCATAAAGTCTAACATATCCCCATGGTTGACTGTAAACACTCGTGCACTAAAAAAAGATGAAGCATGGAAAATTTTAACAAAAACTAAACATCAACCAGACCTCCAGAAATATAAAGAATTTAAAAATCTTGCCAAAAGTCACATAAATAAAAATAAGAAAAACTTCTATAATAATCCATCTTCTACCTTTAAATCCAAATCTAAAAAGTTCTGGCACTCTGTAAATCAAATACTCCACCCAGGTGCACTAGTCTCCCCTAACCCTCATCCTGACAAAACACATGAGGAAACTGCCTCCATATTCAACAACTACTTTATAGACTCAATATCTAAATTACTAAATCAAGACACAAACCATCCCGGCAACAATAATAGACCTAATAGCTCAAACTCTTCCATCAATAGTAACCCTACCACTACCTTCTCCCTCAAACCTGTCTTCACTAACTATATTAAAGCTGTGCTATCTAAATTAAAACCTTGCTCCACATCTGTAGACAACAGTCCCTCTGCATTCCTTCAGGCTGCTGCTGATGTTCTTGCTTTCCCAGTTTCTAGCCTAATAAACTTCTCTATCATGGAATCCACATTCCCTTCCATCTGGAAGCAATTTTACAGCCTTCCAATACACAAAGGAGGAAACTCCATAGATATAACTAATTTTAGACCCATAGCCATACTCTTATCACTCTCCAAAATTCTGGAAAAATGTATACACAATCAAGTCTTGCTCTACCTTCTGCAAGAAAACCTACTCACACCTACCCAACATGGCTTTTGTCTGATGCACAGCACTACTACTACAACTCTCCTGTCTTTCCTAAATTCTGTATCACTAGCTAGAGACAGTAACAAACCTATTTACTGTCTCTTCATTGACCACTCTATAGCCTTTGATACAGTCTCACATAAACTCCTTCTCCTTAAACTTGAAAACTTACACTTCTCTCCATCCACCATATCTTGGTTTAACAGCTCTCTCTTTCTGATAGACTCCAATCAGTCAAATGGCTCACAGCTTTCTCCCCTCTTCTTCTTGTTAAAATGGGTGTTCAACAAGGCTCCATGCTTGGGCCACTTCTTTTTAACATCTTTACCAACCTTCTCTACTCTTCCTGTCCTGGATCCTCACTGATACAATACGCAGATGATTCTAAACTTATCACTATTGCCGAATCACCAACTCAACTAAAATCAGACATGCAGTCCTCTTTTGACTCTGTAGAAAACTGTCTATCTGAAAACCAACGTATCCTTAATCCAAAGAAAACCAAATTACTACTCTTTTTCTCCCTAAAAACCTTAACCACATAAAGTCTTCCTTCTCCATATTGCCACCAGTACAAAACTCTTAGGTGTTACTATTGATGATAGACTAACCTATGATTTACACATCAATAATTGTATCTGAAAAACACATCTCAAGCTAGGACTCCTCTATAGAAACAGAAAATATCTTACTAAAACAGCAAAACTAACCCTTTCAAATGCCTACCTCTTACCCACTTTACTCTATAGCTTCCAAATTCTCACCAGCCTCAACACTGGACTACTAAACAAGTTAGAAACAACTTATAACAGGATTGCCAGATTTGCTGCCCAAGATTCTTACAAGTCCCATCACTGTCTCTCACTAAAAGAACTAAATTGGCTGGAATTACCCAACCTGCTTCAGTATAATCAGTTTCAGATTATTCACTTCATTCTCTGCAAACCCTCTTCTTTCCAACTGTCTCATCTCTAATCTCTCATTACCTACCCACTAGATTACTCTGCAGTTCTGAACAAGGCCTACTAAAAATTTACAAACCAATGACTAAAATGGGTTACCTAGCCTATAGCTTTAATCCTTCCAAGGACTGGAATAGCCTACCACTAGATATAAGATCCCTTGAACATCCCAATCAATTCAAAACTGCTACAAAAAATACCTTCATGAAAAATGGACCTGCCAATGTAATTATCCCCCATAAACACTCCCCTATAACCTTCTACTACTTCCCTTCTCTCTTCCTTCCCTTCAATAAACAAACTTACTACTTTATTTTTTCCTCTTGCTACATCACTGTACAAACATAACTAGTAAAATATTTTGGCTATGTAACTATTGCACTGTTCTGTATATAATATATAATTATGGATGTATCCCTCTGATGAATGCATTTCTATATGTATTTCACTTGCCACAGTGTAATGTATGACACTGTAATCCAGTAATGTGTGGTACTGATGAATGTATTCTATATGTATTCAATAGTTGGGAGGGTGGCTTAATGGTTAAGGTGTTTGCTTTACAAACACAAGGTGCAGGGTTTGAGTCTCACAAGGGATAATTGGCTAGGCTTAAAATGGCTCGCAAGGGAAGTTGGCCTTGTATTAATCTATGAACCTATATGTAAAATTTCAATTTTTCTGTTGGAGCTTTTCTCCTCGGGCCTCTGCTGAAAATGGGCAATTGTAGCCCAGTCGGACAAACCCGGTCAACAAATATAAAATAAAAAAAAAAATAAATATTATTGTGGAGTTGTTGGCATACTGAATAACAGAGACATGTGGGGTTGAGGTATGAAGGTTGTTTGTAAATAATGATAAAAGTAGGGGGCATAGTATGGAGCCTTGGTGAACACCTAGGGTCACAGAAGAAGGGGTGATAGATCTCCTTGCCAACGTACTGCTTGCTGGCATCCAGTCAGGTAGTCTTGGAACCAAGAAAGAGGTAGACTGACAAACGTTTAGCTCTAAAAGGGTGGTTAGGAGTTTGTTTTCTGAAACCACGTCGAAGGCTTTATATAGGTCTAAGAAAATAGAGGTTACATATTTGTGATTGTTTCTATGTTGATTTATTGTGTTGCTGAAAGATAATAAGGCAGTAGTAGTACTGTGGTATGGGCAGAAACCATGCTTGTGTGGGATAGTGGATTATTTGTTTGACGGTATTGCATGGGTTGTGTGTGTACAATTCTCTCTAATATTTTAGACAGAGGGGCTAAGATAGCAATTGGATGGTAGTTAGCTAGTTCTGTAGAGTTGCCTCCTTTGTGAAGTGGAATTAAATGGGGCGTCTTCCAAATAGTTGGGACATGGAGTTCTGATATGGATCTGTTTATATGTATTGAGACCGGGTAGGCTATTGCTTCAGCTACTAGTTTTAGAAAATGTGCTGGTAGATTGTCTGCATCTAGGATAGTGGGCTTTAATTTCCTAAGCAATTTCTTTATTGTTACAGCTGAGATGGGTTGAAGGGAGAAGGAGTTGTCTGTTCTTAGACTAGGAGTAGCTGGAGTTGGATTGGGTAACTGTTTTCTAGATAGGGCTAATATGGTTTCAGTAAAGTATTTATTGAATTATGTAGCAATATTTTCTTCATTATTAGGAGTAGTAGGTTAGAGAGTGCTAGTTTTTCCTGGTTGGAGTAGATTGTTAATTGCTGACCAGAATTTTTGAGGGTTATTCTTGTTAGAGTATGCTCAACAAGGTATTACGGTTGAAAGTACAAATAGGCAAAATAAATAAGGTATAAAATAAAGCTTGCTTAGATGTAGAAATAGAGTTTAGCAATATGTGATCCATACTAAAATGACTGTGGCTTGGAAAATAAGGAATTTGTTTAATGGACATATTTTCATAGAAAATTAGCAAGAATGTATGCATTTCACACTGTCAGCAAGAAAGCTGGCTTCTTACAGACTTATCAAAAATGTAAAAAACAGGATGTAAAGAATGAACAACAGGAAAATGATCTGTACATGTTTCTATCATATGACATTGTTAAGCAAGGAAGTTTGAATGGTGGTTTTTATCAAGTCAGCATTTGCACAAGATGATTCCTTAAAAGACAATATCAGTATTATTTCTCTACAGGATGAAAACATATTTTTCTGCAAACACCAGCAAATAGATGTTTTCATACAAAGAACAAACTAGAATACCAAGGAGAAAAACAGGATGTAAAACCACTATAAAGAGACTATAGCAAATGAAATTTTTAGGAGAAGTATGTTGTACAGGAAAGTTATCTTCTATGCTGAACGAGAAGTAAAAAGTGGTAGAGTGTAACTAAAGCTGCAACAGTAGTACATGTGGTTTGTTATAAAAAGCCATTTATTAATTACTGCATCAGTGTATAAGTGATATTTTGGTGCTGCATCATTGTATATTCTACAAGTTTCTGTGGGTAATAGACTGTGAATGCAATTATAACTAGAATTTGATTTCAGCAGAATCCAGCCAGTAAGACCTTAATGTCTTAAGAAGATTTTGTATCCATCACAGTAAGCAACACCTTGATAATTCATTTTTCAATGGCGAGCCTACCTGCATTCGAACACAGAGGGAGTGGTAAGGCCTGCAGAGGGTCACTTCAGTCAAATTGCAGTAACTAACATTTGTGCATATGTGTAAATCCTAAAAAAGAAATACTCCAGTTTATGCAGCTGGTAGCAGTAAAGTTTCTCAGACGTCTGAATCCAGATTGAGCCTGTAGTGCAGGAAAGTCGCAGTGCCATAAAGTTCTCCAAGAAAGGTGAACACCGACTTTTCACAGCATCTTGCTGCCTGCTGTGTTTCACCAGCTTCTTGAGTGACTCTGAAAAATTTCCTGCCATCTGCAACAACAGCCTGATCACGTTTTCTTGTTAAGTGGTAAGACCTTTTTCTGTGTCACATTTTTAGTATGGATGCTATTAGACAGAATTCAAGCAGGTGTAAACCAAGCTTTCCTCTTAATGTAGCAGAACAACCAAGTAAAATATGGAGTAAACTGCAATGTTGGTATACACAGCACATTAGTAAATGTAAAACGTTATTAGGGCAAGTTGATAGTAAGGCATTATGCAAATCGATTACAATATTTGACTGGTATCTCAAAGAAAACCATGTGGGGTATGACAAATGTTTATTGTGTAAATCATATGAAACTGCTTTCTGTGTACAATGTCATAAAAATACAGTGCATGCCATTATTCAAAGGTTAGACTGTATAGACAAAAATGTTAATGGTAGATAATCAGAAAAAGTTAATATGCTTACATTATATTTAGATGTTGGACAGTTATGTCCTCTCACCACATGTGAAAGCTTAATTTCAGAGTTACAACAGTCAAATCAGTTTCTGACAGAACCTCCAGTATATCTTGTTACAAAAGAATAAACTTCTAAAAGACAGACATAATGAGTTCAGGAAGTTTAGACAAGTTATACAAACATTTTTTTCCAAAACTGCATAGGCGTTTTAGATTCAGCAGAACAGGTTACTGAAAAATGTCAGAAAGACTATGCAGCATTACAGGAAACTCTTGAACAGCAGCTACAGCATAAAGAAAATAAATTAGCTGAACTGACAGAGACTGACTTCCTCCATATAACAGCTGAGCTTAAGAAAACATTGCAAAAGTGCAGGAAGCTACAACTGATCTGTACAAAAGAGATATATTTTATAAAATGTTTGTGTTTTGAAAATGGTTAAGCATAAATGTCAGGATCTGATGTATGGATGAATCATTCCCAATGAGAACAATAAGAACATGTAGCTAGCTTTCCGAAGAGGAAGACACTTCAGATAAACACTGAGGCTTGAATCATGGATCACTAGTAGATGTTCCCACTAGTATATCAGGTGTCTGTGTTCTTCATGACCTAAGGGCATGAACATAGATAACACTGAAACTGTACATGGATAACACTCAAACTGTGAAACTATAAATTTGTGAACCATAAAGCCTCTTCTATTGGATTTTATTAGACACAATACCACCTTTCCTGTTTGTGAAGACTAACATGCTCCCACGGAACAAGTGTCACCCAGAATACCACACATTTTTCACCTGCAGATCAACCCGCACTTCATATACCCTAGGTCAACAATCAGTCAGTGCCATTTATTATTACTAACTGATTGTTAATCAGGCATAGTTAGCGACATTTACTATTATTAACTGATTGTTGATTAGTCATAGCTAATGCCATTTACCTGCTGTCCCATATTTTAACCCAGCAGATTCTATCAGCTTTTACAGATTAAAGTGCGCCTACCTCCCTAAAAACTACTCCCCCAGAGCAGTTGTCTGTCCTGCCTGACCTCTAAAAACATGTTCCTTAAAGCCAGCTAACAAATGTTTATAAAATCTCTAACATTCCCTTAACTAACCCCTCTGGAAAAAAATGAATCATTTTGGTAAGTAGCTGTTCAGTGCTGCAAGCCTGCATGCCCAACCCTTCCTTAGATAAAATGTCCTTTTGTACAACCCCTCCAGGCAAAAGAAGGTAAAACAAATATTCAGTAAAAGAAATGAGCATGAATACTGCAGGAACATTCACCCCCCCCCCCATGAGTAATAAACCCAGTAAGCTATAGGTATAGCTTCCTGTAACAGAGACAGAAACCATCAGTCCACAGAAGATACACTGGTTATAGAATAACTGGATCTTGTGATAAATTCTGACACACATGAAAATAATAAATAAAAGTGCGCTCTCATAACTTAGCAACATATCTGTAACTAAAACAAGATAGAGTAAGTGGGTAGCTGAACATTTTACCACAATTAAACAGAATTGAGTTGTGTTTTTTTTTTTATTCTTATTAAACATGATACTTCTAGAAAGTGGCATTGATACATATTTCTATTTTCATGCAGTGTATATGTAAGCGGTCTACTGCAAGTGCTTACATAAAATCAGTTTGTGACACACTTGCTCAAAAACACAAGTGATCCAAATTCCACTAGTTTGATTTTACTTGGCTATTCAGCCCTCCCATCACCCGTCTCTCATCACTCCCAGTTGCTAACCAGATTCTTTGTTCCCTAATGTTAAAACTCCAACACACGAACCTCCCTTAACCTAATTTCCCCAGTCACTTCCTACCCCTAAACACCCTTCCTATACCCTGAACATTAAACTCGCCCTCTACTCCCTAATGCTAAAACTCCTGTCCTGCTCCTTAATCCATATCTAAATAGCACTTGATAAGACCCATCAAAAACTTAGCCTGCTGTATAGTCCCAGCCCATTCCTCACATATAAGTACAGTTAAACTGTGGCTAAAACCTACCTGCACACTGCATTATTATATGTCTCTCAAATATTCACAAACTTGCCAGGACTTCAAAGAATTAAACTTGAACAATCTTACAAAAAACAAAATAGCAAATTTGCAGCAAACCTCACTTATCAAATCCGCTACTGCAAAGCTCTAAAACTACTAAATTGGAAAGAACTCTCTCACAGCTTGCATCCATCTCAGCTTTCAAATTTGTACACAATCTAATGTACACCCAAGGCAGTGCATAGCCTTAAAGGACATGATCTAGAAACATAAGCCAAACAGAACTTATTATTATTATCATTATTGGGCAGTGCACTGGTTAACATTGTCACCTCACAGCAAGAGGTTCTCCTGTTTGATTCTTAGCTCGGGTACATTTTGTACAAAGTTTGCATGTCCTCCCTGTGTTTGCTTGGGTTTCCTCCGGGTACTCTGGTTTTCTCCCACATTCCAAAGACGTGCATGGAGCTTTTCTCCCCGGGCCTTCACTGTCCTAGTCAGACTTTTCCGATCCACAAATGTTAATTAAATAAAAAAATAAAAATCATTGTATTTTGGGGCTTTTCTCCACTGGCCTTTGCTGAAAAGGGATACTCATGCCCATTGAAATGATCCTAGTAAACATAAAGCAAAGTAAGTAAATAACCCTAAAACTGCCTTCCTGCTCCCCAATCTTAAAACTTTCTTCTTGATCCCTAACCCTAAAATCCCCCTCCCATTCTCTTCCTCCTGCTGCCACACTTACCTTATTTGAACTCAAATAATATGTTAAGGTAAGGCGCAGCGCCAATCCAATGGTGTAGAGGGATAACACAAGGGCATCCCTGGACTCTGTCTTGATAAACCTTTTGCACATTCACAAAACAAGCACCATCAGAACTACTAGATCTGAAGAACTAAATGTGACCTGGGATATGCATTGAACATGTTAGAAAGACAGATATATTTCTCAGAGAATTCGTATTCTCTGGAACAGGCTCCCCATCCATGTGAAACGGTGTTCTTGCCTAATCCTATTTAACAGAAAACTGGGAAAATGGATGGGGAATCAGAATCTATAGTTTTCTACTTATGTCCCTGATGGACATAGGCAACCAGTAAATCACATCTATATAAATCAAATTTGTGGGTTATATTTTGGTTGCACAGCTAGGCTTATAACCACCTTAGTTGTTGTTAGCTTAGCATATATACCTATCAACCTATGTTGACTGCAACCCAAGTTAGATTAGAGGCTAAGATGCCAGTTAGATTTGTTTTGGAAGAGAAGAGGAATGTCTTGCTTTCTGTTCCACAAGGTACAAATGGGGTTACTTTATCAGGGAACTTCCCAGCATTAGGTTCTCCAGTGGAGACCAGAGAGCCATTGGACCACTGTTTTAGGACATTGATGGAGCTTCTGAGATTGCCACTTAATTGTACTCTGGACTAGGTAACATCCATGTGTAGTGGGTAAGGAATAATGAAAAATGTCAAACAAGCTACCTTCCCATACTGCTATGGTGGCCGTCAGGGTTCCTGTTCTGGCTAACTCCCAACCATGAGGGGAGGAACTGGTGACCTTGATAACAGTAGGGCTAAACCAGACATGAGAGGCATGGTGTGGAGTCAGAAAGTCACTCACAGAACACCATGCTGCAGAGGAGAGATCTTATCCCTCCACAAAAGCTTGCAGTAATAATTGGGTTTTCTCTGTTGGACATGGCAGTTACATATGGGAGGAAGCCATTTGTTAAATAGTTCAGAAAGAATCACGTTCTCTATATCCTTCACAAAGAGGAAGTATCAGAAGAGCAAAGCAGGAATTCAGGTCATTGGATATCAAATACATCACTTATTTCCACCAACAAGTCTTTAATGGTTACCTTCAACCTTATGCTATCATAATGGTACCAACAGCAGACTCTGATTACTTCATTACTCTGGTTAATCTTATTGCTTCAATTTAGTAAGACTTCTTGTCCATGTCTTCCTCCTGGCTGACAAAAAAACAAGGTCGGCAGCAAAGAGATGGGTATTTCATGCAGACTTTCATGGATTGTCACTACAAGTCAGCAGCAAATGAATAGGATAGTAAAGAGACAAAGAAACCAAATATCAACCTGCCTACCCCCTATACATTTTTAATTTCTAGAGAGTCTTGTTTGCATATCACTCCTTCCAAGTGAACTTTCTCTTGTGCTGTTACTAAATGCACACCCCTTCTGTTAGCTGGGAGAGACTTTTCAGTTCTGCTGCAGGCTGTCTGTATTCTTCTTCTGCTATGCCTGTTGATTACCCACATCTTACTTCATGTTCCTTCAGGCTGGCACAATCTCTTGCATCTCTGCATCATAATTAGCAGACTTAGGAGAGTCTTTCAGTATAATTCTGCTTGATTGACATCATGACGACTAGAAGGCAAATTAAATGTCACTAGATTATGAAATCATCTACTGTGATGACTGCATCCCTTCTCTTCACTTTTCATATGGGAAAACTGAAGCTATCTCATGCACAGTTATTTGAATGGGGATATTTGTGCATGGCAACCTCCATTTGCATAGAACTGAACTTTCCAACTGGATTTCTCTAACTCACTATGACAGCATAACCATACCATTTTAGGTATGTATAAGCACACATGTCAGGTTAGCAGCCTGTATTTTTGAAAATGTCAAATGAAGGGGTTATTTTCCCATATGCTTTTACACCTCTCATAAGGAAGCTTCTGGAACTCTGACCTTTTGTCCAACAAAAAACAATGCCATAAGCTGTCCAGCCTTTTCAGTAACCATGATTCTTTATTACATGATTGAACCTTGTAAATGAAGTATCTGGGATACCTTGTATAGCTGTTCCTCCCTGCACAGTGAGCCCTATTCCACTGAAAATCTAGTTCCTCAGGACAGACTGAAGATACTCTAAACAGCCATTACAAAACAGAACAGTATTCCATGACTGATCCTTTACCAGGATGTATATTATACATAGGTTTCCTCACTGGGCTTAGTACTGAGCAATGTACTGTCGATCCTTAAATGAAGCCATCTCCAGACAAAGTTCCTTGACTGCAGAAGACAACTCAACAGAATCATGCTAAGCAATATGTTCAATTCTCACATGCTTCTTGGTGGGCTTATACATCAGTGGTCATACCATGTACTCACTTTATGAAACATATTAAATGAAAGCAAGTCTAGTTTCTGTAGAATGATATGTAATTTGCCCATTGTCATCTCCTCCTCCATTAAAACACCCAGCCAGAGGGGAGTTCTCGCACTCTACTCCGTTGTATCTCTTGATCTCAGGAGCACAACAATGTTTAAATCCCTCAGGCATTCCCTTCTCTTGCCACAATACTACCCAGATAAGGTGGTAGTTAGATAAATATTTGCAAAATAAAATGCATCCCGGTACATCCCATTGCATATCGAGTCTTACCTATGCTATGGCTAGAGGCAACTCACTGATTTATATACAAGAGCAACATAAAGGCAAGCTACCCCTGCCATATGCTCTACCTGTTATATCATTCTTTTTGACATGCATGTATTTGTTTGGTTCATTTTAGCTTTTGTTTCTCTGTGTGAGTAACAGAAATGCAAAATAGAAATAAATAATAAAAAAATATATATTCATTTAGTCTGTCTGTACTGTGAATGCTGTCCATAATCTACAATGTATTTTTCTTCAAACCTGTTTTCTGCAATTGTTCACTGATGTAGAATTTTAGTCATAAATTTTGCTTTGTTATTTTCAGAATTACAGGTCTATTAATGAAAATCAAAAATAAGCTTAAGAATTCTGCTACTGTCTAAAAGTAGAATTGACTAATATGCTGATGGAAATATCAGTCAGGTAAAAGATTTGGGTCTATATTATAAGTTCAAAGTTTGAAAACTTCGAATCTCATATGATCCACATCATATGAGCAAAGTTTTCAAACATCGAACGTTTCAACGGAGATCGCCATAGGGAATATTTCCCTTCACTTCAATGTAGTGCGATATCGGAGTTATTATATTTAAGTAGCAGGAGGTGGGGGGTGCAGTGTGGCTTGCCCCCTTGCATAGAGCGTTCAGGTAGGTTTTTTATTTTTAGTTTTTTTATATTTTATGTTCGATGTTTTAAAACTTCACTGATATGGATTTGATCATATGAGATTCGAAGTTTTCAGTCTTCAAACATATAATATAGACCTAAAGGATTCAACAGCTCACCAAGATGAGCTCAGTTTATCAACCACTGAAAAACAGTTCAAGCAAAATGTGCACACAGTTTACATATTTACCTCTTTGCATGAGCTTTCTACTAAAAATTACTTTTGCCATAAAACTTCTTACAAATACTTGAGTCAATACTAGCTCAAACTGACTATTTTTGTTTAAGAAACACTTTACACCAGTATTGCAACTTGTAGGTTTGCTGAGGTCAAGTAATTTGCAGTCAGAAGGTAAAGTAAAACAGTTAAATGACTGTATACAATAACATTGGTTTATATAGTCATCACTAGCAGAGGAAATAAGCAGAGTCGGGAAAATTGATGACTAAGTGGAAGTCACATCATAAAACATGTTTTATTATTTTACATTATTTTTATTAGCACACTATTTCTACATTTCTTATTTCTTTCTTTCTTTGTGCTGTAATTCCATTACATGTTTGACATAGTATACTAGAAGATGGAATACTGTTGTCAAAGAAACAAAATGAACATAATTTTCTGTAAAACTATAAAAAAAAAAAAAAAAAAAAAGAGTATTGGAGAAATGGCGGTGATCCTGGAGGTCTAGGCAAGATCTGCAAATAGTTTTAGAAAAAGTGTTCCCAGAAAGAGAGAACCAAGAGACCAAAGAGAAGCAGACAGTGAGAACCAAGATGGCAGAATTTAAAGCTGCTCTATAAGAACAGGTTTTCCTCTTATTCAGAAATATCAGATGGAGGTAACAACCAACATTTGGACAGGGTCAGCTGTGGTCTTCATCCTGCATAATAAATTAGCTTGAGGAGCAAGGTCTGGAAGATAAATAAATGGTACTGACAGTACGCATGGAGGTAAAGACCAGGATGGTAGAAAAGGGTGAGGCACGGTAAAGGAGCAATTACTGATGGAGGGTAAGTGACCCAGGGGTTGGAAATCTGGGCAAAACACAAGCAGAAGAAAGTCAGGGAAATGGAAAGGATGTGGAGGAAGGCAAGACTATAAGAGAGACCTTCAAAGAATATTACCAGGGATGTACAAAGAAAGGAGGCAAGGGACAGTAATAAAATATGAATGGGCAAAAATGAAGGAAGGATTACTATGGCTCCCTGTTGAAATGTCAGCACTTGAAATACTGAGTGCTGACAAGCCAAAAAAAAAAAAAAAAAAAAAGAGTATGGGAAAAGACATTTCTAAGATCTTTATTCTCCTTTAAATTTCTTTTTTGTAGGGGGCAAGCCACCCTGCACCCCCCCATGTGACGGTCACAAACTTATATATATATATATATATATATATATATATATATATATATATATATATATATATATATATATATATATATACACACACATATATATATATATATAGATATACACACATATATATATATATAGATATAGATATATATATATATGGGTCTACTTTTTTACTTTACATGGTCGACATTTCAGAAAGTCGACTTTCATATGGCCGAGACAATATGATCAACTTTCAGAATGTCGACCACGTAAAGTAAACATAAACACACAACAAACACTTACCTTGAACTGTCAGCAGGGGGGGCTACACCCCCAGTGGGGGGCTCCGCCCCCACCTCCCCTGTAACTTTAATATACCAACTCCAAGATCGCACTACAGTGCAGAAGTGGGAAATTTCCCCATTCCGCACTGTGCGGAGATAGCGGTTCCCCATGGTCGGCTTTTCAAAGTTGGCCATATCGTCTCGGCCATATGAAAGTTGACTTTATAGAAAGTCGACCATGTGAAGGGGACCCTTAGATATATATATATATATATATATATATATATATATATATATATATATATATATATATATATATATATATATATATATATATATATATATATATATATATATATCTATAATGTATGTATATATGTATATATATCTATAATGTATGTATATATGTATACATATATATATATATATATATATATATATATATATACATATACATATACATAAGCACACACACACACACACACACACACACACACACACACACACACACACACATATATATATATATATATATATATATATATATATATAGATCCCTATCAGTTGATCAACTTTCTCAAATGCTGAACGTCATTCAGCCTAGACCTTATAACCGACTTTTTGGAAGGTCGAACAGTGCAAATGGAGAATGCTGTACGTTGCTGAATGAGAAATTTGCCGTTTTCCTCAATGTAGTCTGATCTTGGAGTTGGTATATTTAATTAGCAGGGGGTGTGGGGGGGTGAAGAGGGTTTGACTCCCTGCAAAAAGCAAAAAAAAAATTGTTTTTATTTTTTTTTTTAATTTTAGATTTTGACTTCCCAAAATGTCGGTTATATGGTCTTGCCATATGACATTAGGCATTTCAGAAGGTCGATCAACTGATAGGGATGTATATAGATATATATATATATATATATATATATATATATATATATATATATATATATATATATATATATAGATAGATATCAGTTCCAAGATAACCATATCTCATAGATAAAGGAATATTCTGAGAAATGCCTATTTCAGACTTAGTATGCATAAGTCTATTTTTTGACCATTCAGTCTCCATTTTTTTTTAAGGAGACAGGAGGAATAAGAAAGGTGAAGATGGAGAACTGTAAATACTTTAGGTTATGTTTGTGATCAATGAAAATTGGGGTATAAGAAAGACAATAGAAAAATGCGGAAGAACCACCAATATAATTTTAGGATGCATTGATGCCATATGAATAATGGCAAACCTGACAATTGTAAATGTACTAAAGCTGTTCCAACCTGTGTATGAGATGTTAAACCAAGGGCACATCGGGCTGAGTTAGTGGTAGCTCAGGTGGATAGTAAAGATCTCATGGCAGTTATCAGAAAGAGTTGTAGGTGGCTAGGGGCTAAGGCAGGTAGATATATTACAGGCAAGACATACAGCAGAGAGGAAACTGATAGGCAGGGAAAGAAAGCATAGCGAAGAATTGTGAATCACCTAATTACTTGAGTCTGTCACAAATTTAATGATGATTGCACGCAGATGCAATTATGATTTATGAAAATAATGAAGATGCAGCAAAAAAGGAGTGTTTTTAGCTCTCTATAACAAAGTTATTTTACAGTGTGGTGGTACAGTCGATATGTATTTCATTGATTGCTGATAGTACATTTTTACTCAAACTGTAAGACATAGCAAAGCTGAGAATGTGCCATCTACCTGTTAAGCCAGTTCTACAAACTGAACTTTGATAGTTACACTTATGATTATGTAGCTAAAATGACCAGTGATTTATTGGGAACAATTCTGTAGTTATGTATACAACAATTAATATTCCTGCACTTAAAACTGTCTCCCTCTCTTTATAGAACAGTAACAAGAAAAAAAGATATGTGTTGTAGACGATTTAAAGTCTTTTTTTTAAAAAAGAAAATCTTACTGCTGACTTAGCTGTACTTGACAGCTGTTGGGGGAAAAGTCTTGAGAAATGCACAGCTCATTTAAAATAATTCACTGCATACTGTGGATGGTTCTGTGCCCCCTGAGAGATTATATGCTTACAATGCCCAACTGTCTATTCCAGAATGCATGCAGAAAACACAAACATGCATTTGATATATTGCTTTTATGGAAATGAGGTTAGCTTACAAAGTCACTGAAAATTAAGCACTGTGTAATTTAAAGGATAGTTTCTTTATCTAGAGAAAGACCTCAACAAATGTTTAGTCATACTGAAAAAAATAACTACTCTCTGGAAGATTTCTAATGTTATAATGTTGCTGGGTCCATTTTGCAAATCAAATATTATAAGACATAGCAGTGCCAAAATTACATCTGTTGAAGGGTGACTACTTTGAGTGCTTATGAGTTAGCTACTTTGTCTTCCAGAAAATTCTAAAATATCAGAGCTAACTTACAGTGACAGGATTGTCATTTTTAAAAGATGTTTATCTTTGGACACATTGACATCCACATAAAAATGCAGATTTGTAAAGGTATACATGATATAATTCTTGAGAGTTGGCATAGTGGTTAAAGTGTTTACCTAACAAGCACAAGGTAAATGATTTGATTCTCACATTTGTTTACTGTCCGGTTATTGGCTAGAAATGTAATACTTCCTAGACTGATTGCTTAGTATTTACCTATGAATCTAATAGTACACTGTGACTTGTATGTAAGGACAGTGGAGTGACTAAGCAAATGTTTGCAAAAAAAAAAAAAAAATAGAAAGCTTTCCTGCTCAAAGCTGTACAATGAGTTTATCCAGGCCTATTTCAAGCTATTTTGCATATGAATAACAAGGTTGGGCCGAACAAGGATATGTAGGGGATGTTTACATGTTTTCCAATGAGGAACAAGGGTGCTAAACTGAGGGTGAATACATCCATCCATACATACATTTGTCCATATTACATTTGAATAAAATAAGAGAAGTGCTTTGCTTTATGTAGAGTGGAAGACGATTCCATAGAAGCAGTATTCTCTGTGATACATTCTTTTTTTTTTTTGCAATAGAGATTGAGATGCCTTGAACTGGGATTTATAATACCACCACACTTGTGAAAGTGTAACAGGTCTAACAGAATAGGGTCTATTGACACTCTATATACAATGCAGAGATTCTATGTGTGAGCCAATCTGCTAATTTATGAGTCACGTAGCAATTGACTATTAGAATCCCACCCAGTTATGCACTTCTGTTTAATACTGATGTATAATCTGTTGAAAACAAATGCCCTACCATATCATCTACAATAATAATACTTACCATCTCATCCCAATCTCAGAGGGACACAAATTATTTTAAGAGTATGAACAGTCCTTATTTTGTCAGACATGTTACACATTCACAAGTGTAATGGTATCAGAAATATCAAAGGATATCAATTTCTTTTGCTTACGAAATTCACATATAAAGCATGCTGCAGTTTCATTATATTTAACTACAACCTGCAATTAAATAGTTTTCCGAAACCTTACTACTAGATTATAAATATATTGGGGTAATAGACAAATGGAAGGTAGCACTGATGAATGCACAGATTTATATAATATTCTTCACTAGTATATGGTAATTCTGCCTGAAGACGATCTTCCTGCAAACCTTTGTAATATGTGTCATTAGCAAAAGAGTTAAAGGGGAATGATTTATTAAATATTAATTAGTAGTGTACAGTGCAATAGTTACAGAATCACAGCTACTGGAATTAGTAATTCAAACAAATGGCAAGGCTTTCATACCTCACAACTTTTTAATACAAGAAATCTGGAGAAAGCCTGTAATAATGCACAGGAGAAAAGACCAAAAGTAAGAAAATGTTTAAATATTGCTCTTAGAAACTTACAACATTGATAGATTACTGAGTTTTGCATTACAAGAATTTTCTGAAGGATATGAAATCTGAAACTCAAATGTCTGCCATAATTTTATGATTTCAATCCTCAGTGATTTGCCAGGGAAAACAAAAATTTTGAGGATGAGATCAATAATATGAAGGAAAAATCTGGACAGCTGAGACCAATGCAAGGCTTCCTTGTACTGTTATGACCAATGTGATTGGTATCCAGCATTTACTGTTTCTCCATGACTGATGTACCATCACAATGGTCGCCGATTATAGCTTACTAACTTAGTTATCCTAAGGTAAAATAGTTCAACAGTTCTGCAACAACGATCTATGAGCAAATGTTTCAAAAAGATGGAGAAAAATGGGTTTCCCTTTTGTCCAAAGAAATCTACATGGAAGCAATATTTTAGACTTATATGTTATTAAAATACAGACCATATCACGACTGCCAAAAATGAAACAGAAATTGAGTCTCACTTAAAGATTTAGTTTACAGTAAACTATTGCTAGCATTTCTACAACTAAAGAAGAAGCTTCAAGGTCTGATTTTGCTTCAAAATGGTGATTCCAGCTGTTTGACACATTGTTCAGAAAGTTAAACCTAAAAGATCACCAGCATCCTGTCATGACAGAAAAGAATGAGAAGGTGGGTGTTGAATTTTCTTTGGTTTCTACCTCCTCTTGGAAATGGTGTAGATGGGTCTATGTTCAGCCACTGAATGGAGCTTTCATTGAACAGCTGATCATTGGACCCTGTCCATTGAACGTTCATTCAGCCAATGTCCATTTCATCGACAGAGAAAGTAACTAGTTAGCCACCATTTCCCTGTCTTCCCTTTTCCCCACTGTAGTGTGGTCTCATGTTAGTATATATGGTAAGGGGGATGTGGGGGTGCAGGGTTTGACCCCCCCCCACTGGGTGTGTTTGAAATACTGCGGTGGGGCCCAAGAGGACATCGTCACCAACTAGTTACCTTCCCCATCAGTGAAATGAATGTTCGCTGAATGAAGGTTCGATGGATAGGGTTCGATGTTCAGCCATTTGATGGAAGTTTCATTTGATGGCTGAACATAGACCTGGTGTAGATAGATAGCGATACAGATAATTAAAAGATATAGAGAAACAGCTAGATGGAGACCACCACGATGTGAAAATAAAGTTGATTTATTTATATAACAAGCGCTTTTAGCCTTCTTGTAGTCATGCCCACATAAAATGCTGGGCATTGTGTACATGTTGCTAAATAGACAAGATTAGTAGTTTCACAAGTGGCATAAAAGTTAGGTCTATAGATGTAATTAATGGAGAGATGGACAAACTGATCATCACTAGCTATGTATTTACACGTTGCATTTATTGCATGGAAATGTACCATACCTTAAAATTCGCTTATCTATACTACTGATTAATGAACCAACTTTATCAATACACAGGAGCCTTTTTAGATTCTTACTGTTCTTATACCTAAAGCTAGGTGTTGTCCCTATTAGTCTATGGCATCTGCTATCTACAAGTAAAATATTCCAGTTTTTCCTAATAATGTCAGTTACATAAGTTATATATAGTATAGCTTGTAGTAAAGGATATCTTATTTAGGTCATAATGTGTCCCATATTTATATGTAATCTTAGGGTGTCGTTGAACAACAGAAACCTCTGTATTCATGTGCATATCATTCATACCAGAGCAATTTTGCTTACATAGTGAGACATTATAGCCTCTCTCTTGAAATAACACCCTTAGATGACCAATCTGTAAGTCCCTATCACTATCATCTCTTCATAAGCTAAAAATTCTCTTACTTTGACTCCTGACAATGTTGGGGAATATATGGCGTGGATGCATGCTATCATAATGTAGCAATGCATTCCTCCAACAGGGTTTTCTATACAAAGTAGTTGAGATCAGGCCTTGTGAACTTATAGTTATTGTAATGTCAAGGAAGTGTAACTCCTTAGATGATGCTTCCATCGTTAATCTAAGGAATTCAGTTGTAGATTGTAAATAGCTGACCAAATCATTTAATAATGCTAATTCTCCATCCCAGACGATTAGTATATCATCTACAAAGCGTCTGTATAGTAAGACGTGTTGAAAAAAACTGCTATTAAACAAATGAGCACATTCCCAGTGATGCATTACTAAATTCGCATAAGAGTTTGCACATGGGGTGCCCATAGCTACACCCCATGTCTGTACATATAAAGCATCACGGTACATGAAAACATTATTGTTTAATACTAGGTCCAAAAGGCTACAAACAAGTAATTGTAAATCACTATTCAATGAACCTATTGAGAGTAAGACATCCCTAATCGCCTCTATTCCATATTCATTTGGGATTACTGTAAACAGACTTTTAACATCCAGTGAAACTAGAACAGCAGAAGGGGGTAGCATACCATATTTCATAAGATTATCTAAATCATCCAATAATTGATAAGTATTCTTTAAAATAGGTGGAATGCTCCTAGTTAACGGTCCGAGGATAGATTCCAAATAGTGGGAAATGTGTTCTGTAACCCACCCCGCTCCTGACACTATAGGTCGTACAGGTATAGGAATGGTTTCTTTATGAATCTTAGGCAGACCCTTAATCAGAGGTATTTTTGGAAAGTCAATTAAAAGGTATTCATAGAGCTCACTATCAATCTGCCTACACATCAAGAGATCGTATAATGTGTCATGAACATTTTTCACAATTTTAATAACAGTCCCATTCTCTATCAACTTGTAGGTCTTATCATCATTCAGCATATACAACATCATAGTATTATACATGGTGGTATCTAATACCACTATGCCTCCCCCCTTATCAGCAGGCTGTATTATCAAATTAGCATTATTAGATAGCTCATGAAGAGAGCGCCATTCTTCAGCTTTTAAGTTATGGTACACATTTTTTGAATTATCACTTGAAAAATAATCATACAAGTCTTTCTCACATACTGAAACGAAACAATCAACATTACTAGGAAAATCTGGTGAAAAAGTACTTTTACGTTTAAACTGATTTCTTGGATCAGTCGCTTTCACTTGATCAAAAAATAGCAGTTTCAACGACAAGTTCCTGGCAAAAAGGCGCAAATCAGTCAATATCTCGACAATGTTACTTCTTTGTGATGGAATGAATGAAAGGCCTCTATTCAATAGAGATATAGCATTAATGTCAAGATTATAACTTGAAAAGTTAAACACTAATGTGTTTAGCTTCTGTTTTTCCTCCTTACCTCCATCATTTCGCCCGTGTATTTCCTTTTGCATCTTCCTCGGCTGTTGGACCTTGCCTGTGGTCTGAATTGGTGTCATACAGGTAGGGGTAAAAAAACACTAGTAGCTTTACCAAGTGTGTATTTTGGTTTGGCTCCAAATTTATCGAACGGAGTCGGTTCTTTCAGGGCTTGTTGGTTAGGTGGAGGCGTGCTTAAAAGATAGGATCGTGAGGTCCAAAGGCTTGATACAATGTAAAAAAAAAATCATTTTTGCATCCTTAGAGATGTCACTGTTTTGATTACTGACCTACCAAGGTTTTAAATGTTTCAGACATAACAATTCTCCCATGTACTGCTTGCTAGCCTGTTATATTTGTCAACTAAATAAGACACTATCATTTATTGTGGATTCACTCAAATGACAATCTGGAAATGAATCATTTTTGCATAAAACTAGCAGAAAGTATTAGTGAATATATTGTAGTTAGAATTAAGTACTTGATACTGTTGCATATAAATCATGCCAGTGTCCCTCATTTGTGAAGACGAAGAGCAGAAAGCTTACATTTAGCATGCTAAATGAGACAGTTTAATCTGCTTACAGTATAGCATTTTATGGAATAGCTCTTGCAGGTGATATCAAACTGTGTTGGGTCTTTTGGCTTTTTCCAGTTAGGGGTCGCTACAGCGGTACTCCGGTCCGCTAATGATTGGCAGTAGATTTTTACGTGCCGAGTTGCCAGCCCTGACACACAACCTTCAACGAAGGTATACCCATTCATGCATGTCTCCACACAGAAGACGCTCTAGCTGAGAATTGAACAGGACAACGTCTTACTGTGAGGCGACAACGCTACCGCAGCACCACCACTGCAGAATTGATATCAAACTGTGTATAAAAGCAAAATCTGACATACATGATTGTAGAAATAGATAAATGGTACTGCTGATATGTACACATGATTTTTTTTTATTGCTTTCCTCTTTTTCCATGGAGAACTCAGCTGGGGCTCAGTTTTAGTTTGTTCCCCTCAGCTCAATTGCACAGTTAAAGACATTTTCATTCTTCCATTGCAAGTTAGTTAAATAATATATCAGATTCAAGTAATCACCAAAGGTATCTTGACAACTGTGTTTGCGTGGTTCTTGCACTTGTATTACCTCAGCAACAGCCTGCCTGGGTGCCTGCAGAGTCCTACAGCAGAGAGAGAGAAAAGGAGAGTTTGAGTGCATTAAGTACCTCTGTTTTGCTTTTTACTGCTTGTTTTTGCTAGCCGCATTGTTGCGATTGCTTTTTTATTAACTTTGCTACTTATCTGAACTATTTTTCAAATAAAAAATGATACTTCAAAGTGCAAAGAGTATTTGAAGTGTTTTTAATCTGCTTAACTGTAAAAGGCTACACACTCAAGTGCGATAGCCTATTTTCTGGGTTAAAAACATTTTTGTTGCTGTATTTGCATTATCTTTAAAAAAAAAAAAATCCTATCCCTCTTCTCATTTCCGCCTTTCTAGATCTAGTAAAGTCCGGTTTTAAGAGTTTTCTGAATTCTGGGCTGTTTGTAAGTTCCTGTGTTGCCCAGACGTTTCTAAGATAGAGGGAAGTTTCTCTCTTCATCAGTGATAGTGGTGAGCTTTGGAACAGTCTGTCTGTCACTGTATGACTGCTTTCAGCTCAGAAACTGTAGTTTTATTAGAAGTTTGGGACTATTTCTATCCCTTTCAACTTTCTGTTTAAAAACCCATGTTTGTGCACTTTTGAGCATTGTGCAGCGTCATTTAACTAGAATTAAACTAGAGACTGTTCTACAATTTTTTCCTTAGAACTAGTTTCTTAGTTTTAGCACTTGAATCTGCTCCTTTGAGCTCAGCAGCTACTCAGAACTTGTTGTAAGCACTAAATAGCTACAGATTGCTACAGCAGTCAACCTTCCTCTTTACCTAGAGGCTAGAGAAAAACTTTGTCTTTGTACTTACTTTCCTTTTTTGCCTAGAGGAAAATCAGCTCTTGTACCTACTTTCCTCACTTGTCTAAAGGAAAATAGTTGTTTATTCAGGCATGTCCAAGGGTCAGCTCCCGATGTTTTCTCCTGTCTACTTGATGAATCTGGACATCTTGGGGCAATGTAGCAGTTGCCTCATGTACACAGACAACCCTCTCCTCCTACCACTCAACACAACAACCTGTGAGAGATGCATTTATTTAGCCAAACTGGAGGCAAAGCTCTCTCCAACCAAGACTGAACTCTTCAGTCAAGAGGAGAAGGTCAACACTAGAGCCTTTTTTAGGCAAGGTTCAAATGACAAACCCACTACTGTAACAGGTATAGGCAAGCAAAAACTGAGGGTAATGCTACTCAATGCTAGAAGTCTAAACCTCAAAATGCACTCACTAGAGGCACTCCTTAAAATGTAGAATATTGATATCTGTGCAGTGACTGAAACCTGGTTCAAGGCTACAGAGGGCACCCCTGCATTACGAGGTTGCAACTCATACCATACCTTTTGGCCATCAAACCAGGACCAGAACACCAAAGGCGTAGGTGTGTCCATATTCATCAAGAATATCCACACCTCCAGGCTACTTGTCCAACATAATGCATCCAAAATTATCCAAGTGCAACTAACTCTGGGCAAAACTGCAATCCAAATTGTAGCTTGCTACAGATTCCCTACCATGCCCCAGGATTCCCTCTCCTCTTTTCTTGATATACTTGAAAATATTAGGGTTCAATCAAACACCCTAATAATGGGAGAGTTTAACTATCCCACCATTAACTCGGAAAAATACTCATGTACCAACTCCTTCACTCAACGCTTTCTATAATTCATAAATTCCAACACTTTGGATCAACTTGTCCACACCCCAACTAGGGACAACAATATTCTGGACCTAGTCATTACCAATATGAGTGACCGGTGTTCCACATCTGAAGTCAAATCCTCGTTGGTCAGATCTGACCATAAGCTAATCACCATAAACAGCCACATCCCATCTCACCCCCCATCAAGGAAACCACTTTAAAAAATGTCTCCAAAGTCAACTTCATGCTAATTAAGACAGAAGTAGCAAACTTCACAACACCCATGCTGATGGCAATTCAGTTATGACTACTGAATCCTACACAATTGCACTCTATAATCACTTACACAAGTGCATGGATCATGCTATCCTCAACAGAACCAAGATGCTTTCCTCAAGAAAAAGAAAGCCAATCTGGTGGTCCCCTGCTATAAACAAACTTAAAAACAGAAGGAAGAAACTGTTGCAAAAGAGAGTAAAATCCCATAAATGGAGGAGCTCCCTAGTCAGCCTCAGTAAGAAGCTAAGATCCCTCATAAAATCCTCCAAAGCTAGCTTCGAAAACAAGATTACCACTGATTCCAAGGACAGCCACAAAGCTTTCTATAGCTATGTCAAGAATCTCAATGGCAACACCCAGATCCACTCTGAGTTACAGTACAACGGCGCAAAAATCACAGAACCAACTGATACCGCCAACATCCTGACTGATAGGTTCAGTACTAACTTTACCCCCCCTCTCACCTCCTAAAGGGCCCATATCTATACAGGAAGAATGCAGAGCCCCTGCAATCACAACTGCACAAGTAAAGACTGCACTGTCCAAAGCCAAAAACCCAGCATCCATGGGACTGGACAGCATCCCAGGCTATGTTGTACATGAACTACAGAACAAACTGGCACCCAACCTAAGCACCATGTTCAGTCATAGCCTCACATCAGGCTTTGTACCCACTGAATGGTGCACAGCAGTAGTAATACCACTCCACAAAGGGGGAGCCACCATGGACCCTGGGAACTATCACCCTATTAGCCTGGCCTGCAAGGCCATGAAATGTATCATCATGGAACTCATAAACAAAGACATTGGTAACCTCCAAACTTTGGACCTCACCCAGTTTGGGTTTGTGAAAGGCAGATCATGCCTCCTAAATATGATCAACTTCTTAGTCACCAAAGCCATAGATTAGGGCAAGGCAGTTCACACAGCATACCTTGACCTTGCCAAGGCTTTTGACACCATCCCCCATTCTGGAATTATAGATAAAATCACTAAACTGGGTATAAATCCTTATGTCACAATATGGGATGCCAACTGGCTCACTGATAGAACCCCACACTGTAAAAGTTGCAGACTCCAGATCTGACTTCAAACCAGTGACAAGTGGAGTGACACAGGGTTCAGTCCTGTGTCCTCTCCTGTTTGGTATCTACTTCTCTGAAGTGCGGGCTAACACAGAAGGCCTCTGGCTGATGAAGTTGACAGATGACTGCAAATTAGGTGGCATAGTAGAGTCCCCTAATGACATGGACATCCTTCAGAAGGGCCTCACTGAGACAGATGCCTGGTCTCAAGCTCAATGCCAAAAAGTGCATTGTCATCCCCTTTGGAAAAAACTCTGTACTCATGAACTACCACATAGGTGGCAGTCCACTTAATGCCAAAGGGGAGATAAGAGACTTTGGGACTCAGGTGGACAGCAGTCTCTGCTTTGATAATAACATCGCCACAGTAGTCAGGAAATCCTTCTACATGGCACACCTCATCATGAAAGGGTTCTCATCCAGAAAAAAAGAGGTCATTGTTCCCCTTTACTCAGCTCTCATTAGACCCATTATTGAGTACAATGCCCCTTTTAGAATGTACCTCACAAGACATCTTCAACATCTGGAAAGGCCTCAGAAGTACCTCACAAAGAGGATTACAGGACTCAAACAGATGCCCTACACTGACCGTCTCAAAAAACTCCAGCTTTACTCCGTAGCATGTCACCTACTCTGAGGTGATCTCTGCCTAACATATAAAGCTATGTCAAACCCAGAGCTGTTGGACATGCTACACCTAAAGAAATCCCAATCCCTCTGAGCTACACGCTCTAGGGACCTAAACCTTGTCACCACAATAAACAGGACATGCTAGAGGGATAGATTCCTGTCCCAGAGACTTCCCATACTCTGGAATAAACTACCTATCTATATCAAACAAAGCTCCTCATTAGCACTCTTCAAGAAAAATCTTGATGAGTAGATGGGAAATTGGAAATTCACCCTGGGGATCACTTCTGTGGCTCTGCTCAACAGGGGCACAGGACAATAAGGGAACCTTGCTGGCTAGGCTTACATAGGCCTTTGGGCTGATAACCTAGTACCTACCTATGAACCTAAATATCACCCACACTACATTCCACTTTACCAAGACATATTAGAAATTATTATTTATTACTGGTTTGCACAACAAGCCTCCAAACATTCTAGGTACTGATAATAACTAAACTGTGAAAACAAATTGGAAGATAGATGTTTCATTGATGCAGAGAAAGACAGTGGCTAGATAAAAGGGATATTTGTCATTCATGGATCATTTATTTACAACATATCTAACTTTTCAAATCCCATCTAAATGTTAGGAATAAAAACAAAACACTTGTAACAATTAATCCAAAGGTTGACACAGCTGGTTGTGATACATACAATTCTCTCTAGCTATGTTAATCTTCCCCATGCCATCAGTAATGTGTGCAAAATGCAAAGACACAAGGATGTCTACATCTTCACATGCTTAGAAAATAACATCCTTTCCTTGTTCACTTCGGGTCTATATTTGGCCATCAAATTAAAATCTCAGCGAATGGCTAATCAGCATACTGAAGAAGCATATGTTTGAAAATAATACCTTTGAATGGCCATAACTGGCCAGCAACCTGGAAGCATCATGATGCATAAGGGAAGCTAAACAAACCCTTTTATAAATTTACCCTATTCCCCACTGTAGTGTGATTCTGGAGTTGGTATATATATTTTCAGTGGGGTTGTAGGGGGCACTGGTATTTTTATGATGTTCATTCATGGTGTTGGCCACTATGGTCATTTGATGGTATTATTTTTGAAGATATGCTTGTTTGATAATTTCCACATTTTGTGTTTACTGATTTGCTATTTGCTGAACTTTTTATTCGATGGCTGAATATAGAAGCGTTCACTTCTGCTGTCGAAAGCTACTTAATATCTGCTCAATAATGAAAAAGGGTCTCAGGCTTGCTGATAGTAAAAAAAATATATATACTGCTGCTAAATCTGTGTTGCAGGAGATGGTATTTATATAATAAGCTCTTCTAGGGTAAAAGATGAATTGCTAAGGTATTTTTCAGGTACGAGTTCCCTTGTTTGTCGGGCAATTCATGTTGCACCTACTATACCCACCTTTACTTTCCAAATGCTACAAAGCAACACAGTTTTCACCAAAGATGGTATCTCATTGATAAGCACTACCTAAATCACTAAAACCAGTGAAATAAGACCTTCTACTTGTCCTAATAGGATTAATGGGATATGTTCTTATAAATGCAAGTAAACTATAAAAAAGTAATTAAATAAAAAAAATGTCAATTCCTTTAAGGAGAATCTCTGAAATATAACCTGACACTGCTGTGAGGTAAGCATCTCTTTTACTACAGGACAGATAGACCTTAAGAATAGTTTTCACATTCTCTTAGAACCTGAAGTATTTCTAAGTGTATTAATTTTGGACAGGGTTTGGTTGTACAGACAGTAAATTCTTAATCTTTTCATCTTCCACTTTCTCGTAGACTGTTAAATCACATCTGTCCTGAACTGTTTTCTTTTTATATCTGGTACCATTTGTAACATCACCATCCATACACAATTTTATTTCCCTGACAAAGCTTGTTAGATTATGTTCATTGCCATTAAACGTGTCAGTATTGGTGAAGGTAGGTACTTCATCTGTGTACTGTATAAACAGCATGGCTTAACTATAAGGTCTGCCTTTTTTCTACTAAAATGCTCCTCTATTTCTCACATTAATGCATCTGTGAGAATGAGCTAGAATGAGCTAGAATCAGCAATCATATATCTGCTCTTCTTCCTTCACCCTTTGCAAATATCAAGCAATGAAAGAATTAATTTAACAGTCTTGACTTTTTTCATCCACTTTCAGCAAACCACTGTCCTTTTTGTTTACTTTATGTTGTGTGTTACTTGTCCTTTTTTCTGTCCACATATCTATTGTGAAAAATGACTTTGTTTTTTTTAAACCTGACTTAGCTATCCTTTCCTTGGGTTTGAGTCTCAGGCATTCAGATTGTCTTATCTTCTCTTTTGCTGTAATTTGAAGATTTTTAGAGCGCTTTTTTTTTCTTTTGTATTGGCTTATATTTCCTAAATATGATCCTGTTCCTTTCACCTGAGTATTGCTTACATTTGTCTTAGGTACCTCTGTTTTCTTCTTGTTTCTAATTTGTATATTTTGCATAAATCAAAGTTTGTAATATCTGTGATGGCAATTTTAATGTCTCCAAGGTGTGCTTTCAAAACATTAATACATCCTTTTTCTAAACTGGTACAGAAAAGGTTTGACATGCTTTCAAAGTATGTTCTGCCAGGATTTACATACCACTGGATTTCATTCTTTCATTTGTTTGACCCAGCATCTATCCAGCACTGTCCTGTTAGTCAGCTACTTTTCTCTAACCCCTACTCTTCCCACTCCTTTAATTTTCTACTCATAATGCATTTCTCCCAGCAATTCACCATTTTTAAATATCCCTGCCCTGTAGGTCTGGTTAAAGGATACATTTTCTATTCGTTTCTACTTCTTACATTTAACATTACAATATTTTTTTGCCCTAGCCTTCATCATCCATTATGTTCATAAGTAGGTTCAAGGCAATTGAACTGTGAACTATTTCAAGCATAGCCAAATACACTTCTGAAAATTTCCCTCTAGCCTCAAGGAGGGCAAGAAAAGATAGACCACAAGAGAATTTCAGGATGCCCTTCTTATTATCTAGATTTATGTTGAAAGTGGCAAGAGTGCTATTGTGCTTGACATGTAGCGGAAATTTATTCCAGAGGTGAGAGATGCATTGGGATATGGATATACCACCCCAATGTGGCTTATTTATCTGCTGATGAAGGTTTAGTTCCTTTAACTGAGTATTTGATGTATCATTAGTTCTGTGAATAAATAGGAGATGAAATAAGGCTGGATCTTTCATGGAACGGAAGGATAGACATAGATGTCCATGGAGGAGTCTGTGAATAGAGTGAAAGGGCTGCTAGTCTCTCCTGATAACTAAGATTATGTTTAAGTTTTGATTTCATTTACTAATATTTAGGATTTTATTTCCATTTATTTATAATTATTCTTGATGGGCTCCTCAAAATGAACCGAGTAACAAACAGCTAAGGGTCTGTAGACCATTATGGTAATATCTCTTGATAGCACTCAAACATCTAGGGTTCAAGTCTTGAACTTCCTGACATACTTTGAATAGCTGGCTGGGTATTTGTGTGCTCTCCAGGCACTTGTTTTTCCTCATCTCCCCAAAAAATTGCTCCTTCATTGGGTACTATATATATATATATATATATATATATATATATATATATAGATATATAGATATATAAATGTATATACACACATACATAAATACATATGTATATGTATGTGTGTATACATATATATATATATATATATATATATATATATATATATATATGTAAAAAATGTATCCATGCTCCTTTCCTTGGGTAATAACTGAAACATGTCCATGGAGCAGTCCACTTACTCAGTGTTAATAAATAAAAACTAATGTTTGGCTTATATGAATTACAAATAATGCAAACAACTAAAGCACTTTATCTTTTGGATTATGTGCTTTATGCCTTGTGTTTTCTTCCCGGTCCTTCTAGTGTTAAAGACTAGCATACTGGAAACAGTATGTGAATTTCGGGTCTTTCTCTGTGCGTGTCTGTTCAGTATTCTTTATCATACATTCATTACACTGAACATTTCATCATGAGAATTGTTTTGTTGCACTGTCTGCTCATTGTATCATTAATCGAGAGATACCAATAGGAAGAAGTTCCGTTGGTTCATTTTTTTTGCACTGCTAGCACACAAATTAAAATATCAATAATAAGCTTTTGAATATAAATACATTGCTCTATGTAGCACATTAAAGTAAAAAAGAAATCACACATTCAAATCAGGGAGGGACCGTGCAAGCAGCACCATGGCAAATGAGATGACCTTTTATCTCCTGATTAAGAGATATTTTATCAACTTCATTCCTCAATTAAATGATAGAAATCAGTAAATTTTATGAAAAACAGACCAAGATTTACACTCTTTGCATAAACACATGCAAACAAACAACAAAAAAAATAACAATCCCAAAGAGACTCTTTTACATATATATATATATATATATATATATATATATATATATATATATATATATATATGTGTGTATGTATATATATATATATGTATATATATATATATATATATATATTGAATCCGCTTTGGTCGACTGTTTAGAATGTCAACCAAAAATGCTGAATCTGAAATGCTGAAAAGTAAACAAAAGCAAAAATGAATGCATTGACAACAGTGGTTTGATGTATTTGACATCACTCACCTCCTGCTATGCACATTAATGTACCATTAAACTCTAAAGTCAATAGTACGTTAATTCAACTATTTTGCGGGGGGGGGATATGCCCCCCACATCCCTGCACATTAAATATACCAACTCTGAGATCGCACTAAAGTGAGGAATGGGCTAATTCCCTGTTCTTCACTGAACCACAGTCTCCCTACACAATGTCAAACCCAAATGCCTGAATTACACTATCATTCATTGTAGTGTAGTCAATACATTTTTGTTCGACATTCTGCTGACTTGAAAACTGCAAGTCGACAACATGCCGGTCGACAAATGCAGTTTCAAGCTTTTCAGTGTAAACCTGTATATATGTATATATATATATATACATAAAGCATTGTGTAGCAACAGAGCATGCACAGTATATACCATTACTGCCCCAGACTACCAGAAGTAGGTGGAAAAATAGTAAAGTTCTTTTATACAGTTATGCTATTTAGGAAAGATAACCTTTTTTTCTTAAATGGCTTCATGTGTTATCCCAATAATCCAAGACTAGGTGTGGGTAACACAGGATTTACCCATGTTAGCTTCATTCAGTCACTCGGGCTTCATCCTCATGATCAAACTACATCAACCATGGGTAAATACTGCGCTACCAACACCCAGTCATGGATTACTGCTAAAATATCTATGTATGCATGTGTGTGTGTGTGTGTGTGTGTGTTTGTGTGTGTGTGTGTGTGTGTGTGTGTGTGTGTGTGTGTGTGTGTGTGTGTGTCCGTCCATGTCCAAATGCATGCATGTGCATGTATAATTGTGTGTGAGGTGCAGTAGACAACGACACAGTTGAATCATCAGTATTCAGTATCAGATTTAGATAGCTAAGTTTTGCATACATAAATATCACTCTTTCATAAATACTTTGACAAATTTTTGCAGATGGAAGGTGTGCAACAAGTTAATAAATGTTTATATGGCTGACTGAAGGAGAATTTGGGATTCCACTTTTTGCTGTCATCTGTGCCATGGGAAATAAAACAGCTACTCCAAAGTGTACAAGAAGCTTTTATGATTAAGTATGGCATTAACAAAAAATACAAATGTTTGTGGCCTATTAAAAGAGTCTTATTTTAAACTCATAAAAAATAAATCTTAATCCATTTAACCACAGCATAATAACATTCATTAAAGCACACTACGTCTTCCCTATAATCCATGTAATTGATTAGAAGAAGCATTAACAGTGTTATAATTGTGATTGCCATGATTTTTAAGCCATAAGTGATACAGCATCACTTCATGTTTTTTATTTAAGAAAAACAAAATAAGTAATATATAATACTCTAATTTTACATTTTAATAGTGAGAAGACATCTATGTTATGATTAATTGATAAAATAATATCTGTTCATTTGCATATTCTTGTGGAGCAGGGTTTTAATAGCAAAGTATATTGATAACTTTGTCAGTGAGTTCATATTTGCAATGTAAAAGAGAAGCAGTGTTGATTAGGCCCTGCTTAGTAATTCCCCAATTCTGCTACGAGCTCACGGCTTTCAGGCAGCTAATTAGGAGCCTAATATGAGAAGCTACTGGACCCTCTTGGGGTTATGCTGAGATATCACAATTTGCATATTTCCTTTGCTGTGACCCTTAGCAATTCCTATCAGAATTCATTAATCAGAAGCATTATATGAAAAGAAGTATGTACTAAAATAGTAAGTGTAGGAATTTAATGGCTGTATTCTCCTCTTTCACTATGATTTCACTCTTTGCCTTGTTAGCTATAAAGATGCCATGGAGATTTTATTTTTCTTGATGGCAGTGTCCATATACTTATCTTATTCTGTATTACACCACTTTCTAAACCAGTAAGTTCATGTCCCATATAGGTACCGCTCATCAATATAATTACCTGGACAACCACTAATGAATACATAACATGTTTAATGTACTCCAAGAATACAGGTCAGCTATCATTTTCTCTAAGATGGAAGCTTAAAAGTTAGATTTTTGTATACAGAGCATTCCTGTTTGGAACACACTGTATGACTGAAAACAAACAGTTGTGATAATTAAGCAATAACCCACTGCTGGGTGTGGGTAATGCCGGATTTACCCACGGTTGGTGTGGTTTGGTCATGAGGGCTTTACTTTTCTTAAATAATGGCAATGTATAATGCCTCCGTGCTGCCCTTCCGCAGCTGTCCAGTATTCTGCGGCAGTTCTGATTTACTGTGCATGCATATGCTTACGCAGTACATCAGAGCTGTGTGTGTGTGGAAGCAACAGAGAAAGCAAGATCTCCGTTGCTTTTTAAAAGGTGTCTCTATGCTAAAAGAGTTTAACATAGTGAGATAGTTTTAAAAAAAGCAACGGCGAAATCTCGCTATGTTAAACCGTTTAACATAGAGAGATTACAGCAACAGAGCTCTTCCGTTCTCCATTGCTGTCTAGCGCACAAAAAAAAGACTTATACTAATGGAAAAAGGCGACCAGACCATTTTCCATGAGTATAAGTCTGATTTACAATGGGCACTCTGACCCGTCAGCGTGCACGTTTTGGAATATTAATTGGGGATCATTGTATAGTAGACAATAGTTTATAGGTATGCAGTTATGGGGTGTTTTACTGCTGATTTAGAACAATGTTTACAGTGATAATAGAATAAGTAAAATGGCCTCATCCTTTGCCTCTTGTAGCAGAAAGTCTAAAGAAAGCTTGTTGACATGTCTCTCTCTCTTTAATGGCTGCATTATCAATCCATAAAACGCAGATGTGCTGCATGGATGTCCACTGAATATCCAGAGAGTATCTTATGAGTGAGGTATGTGTCTGCCTCAGTTTTTTTTAACTATATGCAAACAGACTTTATAGTCCTTGAAGAATAAGAAAAATCAAACTATAAGGGCTGAAGGGAATAGCTGCTGTCTTGTGAGCTAATTAAACCAGCTAATACATCAACAATTGAATACTCTTCCATGAAATATATAACTTTGTGACTCACAGTTTACTCAGAATCTTAAATCTGGTCCACACCTTACTCAAAATCTGAGTTGTTGTTCATAAGTCAAGAAAGACTAAACATCTCTGCCACATCAAAAAACAACTGTAAATGCCCACAAGCATAATTTCTAGTTATCATTTAAGAAGTATGAGTTTGTCTAATGATTTTGTTTAATTGTGAAGCCTGTTTTATGGTACTACAGACAGGAGACAGAAATGCACATATCATAATAATCATGTTACCTGTTATCTATTGGATATTTTATTGGATTCATATAAATTTATCTAGTTCAATTATTATTTGAAAAAAGAACTAACCAAAATTGTTTCGCTCTAGAAAAAAAGGCGAGTGTGGAGGGCTTTGCCTTCACTCCCTTACATAAATATAATAATTCCATGGTACATCAGCAGTGAAAAATGATGGCAATTTTAATAAATCCGGTTATAAATGAAAAATTAAAGAGCTGAGGTGCTCCTGAATTGTTATGATTATAGAAAAAATATCTATACATAACAAGCTTAACTTCATGCAAACAATTTAAATGAGATAAGGATTATTTACAGTGACTTTCCTTCTCCTAGTTTTGGTTCAGACAGTATGATGATCTCCAAAATGGACAGCTGTTTTCATTATCCATATACTATGTTTCTGAAGGGGGGGGCTCCATATGCTATGTTTCTGAAGGGGGGGGGACTCCATATACTATGTTTCTGAAGGGGGGGGGGGTGAATTTAGTATTGACATGCCCCAAATGCTAAAACATTTTTTTTTATTGCTCGGCTTACAATGTAACAATGATATGGCTTACCTGAGAAGCAGGGTGCCTATACACAGCAACAAAGGGAGAGAGACAATCAGGCTAAAAATGAAGAAGAAAAGAGGTAACTTAAGATGCTTGCCTAAAATGTCAACTACTGTGTTTGGTAAACCACTGTAAAAAAAAATTGTATATCTTAGGAAACATATCAGTTCCACAGAATTGGAATATGACAATGTTAGCCCCTTTGCATATAACTGGGTCTTAAAAGAATTAAGAAATATAATATATAGAGTCCCATAATCCTCATTTTATTTTCAGGAAAATTTATGGAAAGTATTTTGCAGCATTAGACAGAGATGTTCATTGAAACTAATTGTTATGGTGATGTGCATTTGTAAACAAAAAGGACACCTTTGGATGTGATGCACCCGGAATTAAGCGGGTCATTCAAACAAAGTAGTATGTGTGAAGTCCAAAATATTGAGATGCAGGAGACACTGACCAAGTCTCTAACCAGAAGTTGGTGCAAGCAGTTAGTAGAAACTGTACAGAAAAAAAAAAGATTATCGTCAGCCATTGTGGCTTTGTGTTCTATTTTGCCGTTTTAACAAGTGTTGTAAGTTTTGAAGAACAAGCTCATTCTATTCGCTGATGATACCAGCATCTTTAATTGCATAAGAATAACTAAAGGGGGTCAGTTTTCCTTTGGTGTACTATGTGGAGTTTAGTCATTTAAGGAGAGAAATAATAGATGAAAGTTGGACGTTACTGCAGTTATAGCTATTTGATGTGAGGAATCTAGGAGATGACATTAATTATTTTGATTACTGACAGTAGGAAAATGATGTAAGTAGGACCTGCTGGAGAGACAGATATGTATCTCATAGACTACCATTCTCTGGGGCAGGATCCCCAAACATGTAAAGCAGATTTCTCCCTTAACCCAATTCAAGTGTAATTGGGACACTTGGATGGGGAACAAGACATTCATCCCTGGTTTGACACCTATGTCTGTAATGGAGACAGACAGTAAATGGTTCATCTCCCAAGCCCATGCTTACACTTATCAAGGGTATCAGAACTTGTCAGAGATTTGGGACACATGGCTCGGCTTAAAAAGGCCCTTGTGGCCATTAGTCTAGTAAGCACCTAAGAGTCTATGAAAAACTGATCCAGAGTCCTAGCTGCTTTCAGCTCTGTTGCAACTAGCATTCCCTGTACTACCAACCATACAGTACCACTATTAATCAACTCCAAACCTCATTGTCACTAATCTGCTTCAAACCTCATAGGCACTAGTCCACCTTTAGGCTACATTAGTAATCACCCAAAACCATGGAATTGCACTTTCCAACCATTTCTTTAGCCAACACCCGGCTGTTATAGATAAACTGTCTCATCTAAATGTAAATCCCTTTGTATCTTATTGGATGGTAAATTGGCTCACAGATAGAACCCAGGAAATAATGATTGGTAGCTTTACCTCCTCCAAAATACTAGTCACTACTGGTATACCTCAGGGTTCAATCCCTGCACCATCCCTCTTTGTCATTTATTTTTCAGAGGTCAAAGCAAATGTTAAGGGTTTATGGCTGACCAAGTTTGCAGAGGGCTATACACTTGGTGTCATCATGAACTCCATACAGGACACCAAAATCCTCCAAGAGGGCCTTTTCCAAACCTGTAGCTGGTGTTAAAACCATGCACTAAAACTAAATATCAAGCAATGCATAAGTGTATCCTTTAGCAAGGCATGACTTACCTCATACCTATCATATTGATAATGTATCTGTGAAAGTTAATCTAGTAGGAAGGGACCTGGGAACCTGAAAATTGATCTCATAGTCATGGAACTGGGAGGTTCTGTTGACAATGAACTGTCCTTTGATCATTCCATATCCACTATTGTAAGAAGTCTTTTCATCATATGATTTATATGTAAATATATGGCATCTTGGTCCAGGGATGTAATCATTCCACTGTACTCTTCTCTTATCAGGTTAGCCATTGAATATAATGCCACATTTAGTATGTACCTTTCTAAATACTTGTCACAACTGACGCAATCACAACACTCATTAAGATAATCAATGGCCTAATTAACAAAAACTATACAGACCAACACAAAGCCTTGTCTCACTCTCTCTCTCTATTCATAATCATAAAAGCTTCTAAGAGGTGACCTCTGCCTTGCTTATAGACCCACAACATTTCCTATCCTATCTGATCTAATATACATTCACAAGTCCAGTGGTAGTTTGAACACCCACCTGCTCATGGAATCTCAATCTGTTTTGCAACATAATTAGAACATGGTGGACAGACAGGTATTATCACAATGCATAGTTCTCAACCTCTTAGAGGAAAAAATGTGGACAAAGTCAGCAAATAAATGTGGAGACAAAAGCCCAAAAATAGTGATAGCTTTTAAAATTTGCTCTTACAAATTTGAAAGGTGATAGAAAAATAGGTTTTGCATTAGCATTAATTTTCTGAAGGGTATAAAGTCTGAATCACAAATGACTGTCATTATTTTCTGAGTTCAGTCTTCAAAGATTTGGCAGTGATTTGGCTGAAAACCACAATTTTATGAATAACAAGCCAAAAATATGAGGCAAAAATGTGGTCATTCTGTGAAAATCTGTATAGCTGAGAGGTATGTCACAATGAATACCTCTTCTTTGGAATCATTATCCACTCCACATAAAGCAAAGCACCTCTCTTACTCTATTCAAACATAATATGAATGGATGGATGGAGAAGTGAAAATATACCCCCTGGTTTAACATCCATGTCCCTCATGAGTTGGGTCAATAAGTAAACATCCACTTCCGGGTTATTCATATGGAAAAACATAAGGGCTAAAAAATTACCATGGGAATGTAAGGCTAGGCTTCACAAGGTCCTCACAGACCAATAGAATACTAAGTACCTGTGAAGGGGTGAAGCTCTATTCGCACTTAGGGTGAATCTTTTGCACAGTTTGAACAAGACAAGGAGAAACGGTAATAAGCTAGTAGGGTACTTAACTAGAGGGGGTGATATCAGTGGTATAACAGTTTTCCTCAAATTTTACATTCTACTTGTAAGGTCTTATCTTTAGAGCTCAGACATGGTATGCTGACAGGAGAAGGCTTTACAGATGGATAGCAGGCAGTGCTAATTTCAGTCAGCCATGGCTTACCAGATGGCAACTTCAAATGCCAACTTATTTGTAACTCATTGATCAGATATTGTTATGCTAATAAAAATGGTGAGGAAAGATAGGACTAATTGATGGAATACACCTTAAAAATATGGGAAAGTGCACATAGAAGTCCAAGGATATATAAAAGTAAATATCCTGACTGAACCTTTTTTTCTATCCAACTGATATAAAAAACTGTGATATATGCTGTAATGGAAGGCATCCAAAGCATTTGTATTCAAAGTTCCAATTATACTTGAAATGACGTTATTGCAGGAACTTCAAAAATGTAAGCAGTCCTTTTGAAGCTTAAGTAGACACAAACTGTACTAACTACTTTTGGTTTGTACTCAATATGAGAAACAGTTTGCATGTTAACAGTTCTGGAATAGAAACATAAACATCTTGCACAAAGTTAGCTATGAATAAATAAATAAATAGAATAGAATAGAATAATGATCATATATATGGATGCCACTCAGTCAAGTAACGTTGTTCTCTTAGGTATTTTGGCCATCCCCACCAAATCATCAAGCCCCTTCTTTACCCTTTTACACTCATTTTTCCACACGGTCTGAGCAAAGTCCCAGCTTTAGATGGAGCATGAGCTGGTCAAATGTAAATCACTACCTTCAGGGAGTTAGAAACATTTTTGTATGTGTATATGTACTACACTTAAGCAATAACCCACGTCTGGGTGTGGGTAATGCCAGATTTATCCATGGTTGGTGTGGTTTGGTCACGAGGGCGAACCTTCTGCAGTTTTCCGCTACCCTGGGGCTTTTTCTGATGTACTGCGCATGCATATCGAACTTGTGTTCCCATGCTTCCGCAGTACATCAGAGCTGTGTAGAGGAAGCAATGGAGAATGGAAGATCTATGTTGCTTTATTTATTTATTTATTTAATTAAAATGAAAAAAAAAAAAGTAAAAAAAGAAATCGGGAGACGTTTAATTCTGCAAGAGCCGGGACAGAGATAAATAAAATGATAATCAGGTACATTTCTTTAATTTTGTAGACCTTACCTGATTATCATTTTATTTTTCTCTGTGCCATCTCCCTCATTTGGTTTACATCTCCCAGTTTCTTTTTTTAGTTAAAAAAAAAGAAAAGTAATAATATTACGAGACTTGCTGATGGGAAAAAGTCTGGGCGACCGGACCTTTTCCCATTGGTATAGTCTCCGATTTACATCAGGCACGCTGTTTGGGCTGGCCAATCAGCGTGCTCGTTTTTTAATATTAATGGCCAGTCATTGTATAATGTGCACTAAACCACACATGATATGCAATGATATAAATGCAGATCTATGTCTACCAATATACTGTAGCTACATGTACCCAAATTTACAGGACAGCTGAAGTCCATGATATCTGTTGTGGATCATAATGCAACTGAAAAAAATCCTTTCCTACTATGGGTAGGCAAGATGAAAAAATGGTACTTGTCACCATGCTCTCTGTAAGCCAAGGCCATCTTAACAGTTATTGGCCCCCGGGCAAAGCAGTGCCCTGAGGCCCCTAGATACATAACCACTCACAGGATTAAAAATAAAACTGGGACATTTTACACACACACACACACACACACACACACACACACACACACACACACACACACACACATACACACACACACAGAAACAATCCAAATGACACTTACTTGTTGGAGTAGAACTGTGGAAGCAGCAAGGCAGCAAAGAATGGAACATTAAATTCTGCGCAGTAGAAAGAACAAGTGATGCACATACAGATGCAACTTTTAGGATTGCTGGCCCTGCATTTGGATAATTGACATTTTAGGAAGGCTGCATTCAGATAATTGATGTTTCAGATATTCGAGACTCTACTGCACAATGCTTTTTAATATGTATAATTTTCATAATTCTTCAAATATCTATAATTTAGTATAGTTTAGTCCAATAAACATAGATTAGCATGAGGCCCCTACACTTCTGGAACCCCAGGCAACTGCCCAGTTTGCCCATGCATTGACGGCACTGCAGTAAGCTCATAGGAAATCAGTTCTGCTTGTTAAACACAGGTTTCCAGTTTGATATTTAGGGCTCCAACCCTCTGCATCATGGATGCAGCTGCTGATATTAGCAGTGTTTAACACACACACACACACACACACACACACACACACACACACACACACACACACACACACACACACACACACACACACACACACACACAACCACTCCCAAGTGTTAAATTCCTAGGTTTGCAATATTCGGATAATGTTTTATACTTGCATTTTATTTGTGATAGACAGTGAGTATTGAGGCAGTTGCTAAGTTTAGTCAAAATTATGTTCACCAAAATTTTATATCTTGTGAGCCACCAACATTTTAATTTATTTGGCATACATTGTAGAGTTCCCAATGCTAGACATTCCTTTTGATTCAGAAACATGCTTGCCATGATCATGTTGAGGCTACTGCAGAAATGCTAAATTGTTTGACATTGCCCAGAAATAGTTATCAGTAAACTAGCCAGAATTTCTTGGCCAAAGCTACAATCAATTAAGAAACCCATACACAAAAATAGCAGGCTTGCGAGTATCACATTTTTTTCTGTAATTGCTGCCAGCAATGCCACAAATAGAAGCACTGGGCAAGTAGCAGGTATGTGGCTAAGTGGGCTGACATGTACTATACAGCAATTTTGCGATGACAGCTGGAAGCCAAATGAGATGGCTTCCATCAATGTTCTTATTTATTTTTGCTGATTTATAAGAGGAGAAATGAGCAAGTAGCACAGCTGAAATAGGGACAGAGCAAGAAAAGCAACAAACGCAAGGAAACGGCTGAAGCAAAAGTAGGTAGGGGAGGAAAGGTGCACTTTGTTTTATAGGACAGGTACATGCTTTCTATATTTTCCCTAGAGAAGGAAAATGGGAAAGGGTGTCAGGGGGAGGCAGGGGCAGAATCAGGGGCACACAAACAAATATAAAGCACAAAGACCAACAGGGAAATACTGAGACATGGAAGGCAGTTGACAGTGGAATTGTGTACATGCAGACAGAAAGAGAGAGATCGATGGTGATGGGATGGAATGACAACAAAAAAGGCAGTGAGGTGACACACAAGTAAACAGAACACCGGGTTCTGGGATATGGTAGGTATCTCACTAGTGCTTTATAATACCTGGGATAGACCCAGGGAGGCAGTGAGGTGACACACAAGTAAACAGAACACCGGGTTCTGGGATATGGTAGGTATCTCACTAGTGCTTTATAATACCTGGGATAGACCCAAGGAAAGGTCAGTCACCACCCTGACCACCCTCCTCACAGTTCTGTGTTGAAGATGGTGAGGACAAAGCCATGAAGCGATGTGACATCTGAAGATGTGCAAGGAGTCTGTCCAAGTAGTCAGTATATGCCTCCAGCATTACTCCCCACTGGACCAACTCCTGCCAGGTGACAAACTGTGAACGTCTCTCAGTATTATTAGAGGGAAGAATAGCACTCCACCTGGTCAATGGGTCCTACCAGACTACCTCTATCTTACTGGACAAGGAGAAAGGGGAGGGAAGCCAGGAGTAGGATGGCTGTATAAACATGTTGGGGAGTGTGCCAAGCTACTTACACAGCCCTGGCAGATGTGGTAGAAAATGTAAAAATAAATGGATAGAAATACAACAACAAACTAAGAAAATATTAAAATGAAGGGCAATGACAAAAAAGGAGAGGACGAAACAATAAATGAGATTAGTATAAGTTCTATCTGATGCGACAAGTCTGATTGCTACCTGATGTTGTACAACAGAGGCACTGCCAATGATGGCAGGCTACCTCAGATAGTTCTGCCTAAGGTCATAGGTATATACTTGGCTAATGACTACCAGGGTGTTTATAAGCCTAGCTGTGTAACCCAACCCGATTGTGTCCCCATGTACCTTGAGTGTCTAGTAAGAGGAGTATGTTAGTTTGGAGGTATCTAAGGGCATTGTGGGTGAGAGGGCATGTTAGTTATGCAATATTTTAATTACTGTCTATTTCTATCCATTACAGACATGGGGCCAGACCAAGGGTTAATCTATACCTACAATTTCCCATCCAGTTGTCAAAGTTATGTTTGAATAGGGTCAGGGATTAACTCTGCTTTACATGGATGGAGAGACTATTCCACAGTGCGGAGATCCTTTGAGCCACATATCAGTCTCACCAGCATGTTCCTTTTATTCACAAGAAAGTGTAAGTCCTTGGATCTAGTGCTTCTAGTGTTGCTCATTTTGTGGATGTGCAAAAGATCCATCAGGGCTGGATGCGAGGATGCCTTATATACCTTATAACCTGTAGGAGACTAAATATAGAGATATAGGGCCTTAAGGTGATCTATGTAGGGCAGAGTGTTAATACCCTGGATTCATTTGGTAAGGAACCTCTGTGGGCATTTCAGTTGTTGCAAATGCCTGATCAGGTACATGCCAAATGGGGCATTGTACTCAATGATGGGTATGATAAGGGCTGAGTAAATTGCTACATAACTTTCTCAGACCTGGATGCCATACCGTTACTTATATGTTAGTCAACATAGAATGACTTTATTACTAACTTGGCTACATGTTGGTCGAAAGCCAGATTACTGTCTACATATGTTCCCAGGTCCCCACCAACTGGGTCAACTGTTAGAGGTGTTTAATCAATGGAGTATTTGGCTTGTGTGGACATTTTCCTCAAAGGGCACTATAACGCACTTTTCAGCTTTAAGTTTTAAACTATAGCTTTGGCACCATTCGTTTGCATGTACTAGACCCTCTTCCAGGATGTTAGTGTTGTGGAAAAAATTTTTGGTAGCTCACAATTTAAAATCATCTGCAAACTTGGTGAGCCAGAGGCCCTTCCCATTAGGTATGACCACTGAAAAGTAAATGCCAAACAGGAGTGGGTCCAGCACAAAACCCTGAGGTACTCCACTTGTGACCAGTCTCTTGTTGGAGATAATCTCAACAATCTGGACTTCTTTGGTCCTATTTGTGAACCAGATGGCAATCCACTGATTTATGTAGGGTTTATACTTAGTTTGGATATGTTTGCAAACAATACCCAATTAGAACAGGTCAAGGTAGGCAGTGTGTATCATCTTTCCCCTCATCCATTGCTCTGCTGACCCTCTTGAAGAAGTCTACCAGGTTAAGTATGCTAGACCTTCCCGTGACATAGCCAGACTGGGCTGGGTCCAGTGTATGCAGGTTGCCAATGTTCTTTTTTATAATTTTGATCATAATTTATTCCATAGTTTTGCATATTTAGACTTGTCAGACTGATGGGTCTATTGTTTTCAGGGTTTTGAAGAGGGATGACCATTGCAATACTCTATTTATTTGGTACATGACCTGTTCTGAGGCTGTAGTTGTAAAGTGCCTCAAGTGGTCCTAAAAGGTCATGTTTTATTCTATTGAGGAAGCAACCTAGAATAATGTGAGGGCCCCACTGAGGAATTGATTTTGGCCTTGGCAAGCACCTCCAATACCTTCTCCCTGTTAATAGTTGTAGGGATATGCTAGAAGGGATTTCACAGGGGGTACCAGTGGGGGTAAGCAGAGTCTCTCAGTGAAAGTGGTGCCAGTTACCACCAAATGCATCACACTGCTTTGCACTATCTTTAAAGTCTTGGACATAGCTAAAGAAGGCCTTATGGTTGTCCTTAGCCTGAGAGGCTATCCTGACCACATAGCCAGCCTTAATTCTTTTTGTTTCATGTTTAGCTTAATCAGTGAGCTCTTGTCTTTATGAGAGTAGCTCTTTCTGATCTTGGCCATGACTGTTTTCCTTTTGTTATATTCCATGTTATGATTGAGACTCTCCCACTGTTGTTTGCTTTTGGTATTTGTTTTAGGGCTTACTTCTGGTAGGTACAGCAGCCTCTATGCAGCCATGCACATATTTGCACAGGGTTTCTATGAACAGTTCTGTATAGTTTGCTGTAATGTACAGGTTTGGGGGATACATTGAATTTGGACAAACTGTCACTCAGTAGCATGCAATTTGCTTTAGTATAGTTCAACTGTTACAGGTTTAGTTGTTTTTCAGCATTGATTTTCATTTCAAAGGAGACTAGTTTGAGATCCAACCTGACCAGTGAGGACATAACATGGGAGGAAGGTGCAGTTCTCCCCATGTTAGTGAGTACTAGGTCCAGTATATTTGATCTCCTGGTTAGAGTGCAAACTAACTGTTGCAGGGTCATTGTGATAATAAAGTCCAGGAAACATCCTGCCTGAGAGTTTGAGGCATTGTATGTCTATAGAGGGGTAGTTAAAGTCCCACATGAATAAGGCATTTTGTTTAATAATGAAAATATTCAGTAGGTCTAGGTATGAGCTATGAGATTTTTGTTGCATAGATGGTGACCTATTGTTAGCTAAGATATGGTAAGGAACTTTATCTATGGTGACTTGCACTTGGTTGAATTCCTGGGTATCCTCAGCTTGTTTAACCTGCCTGGAGGTATATTTTTTGCTGATGTGGATTGAGACACCTCAAACTTTAGCCCCTGCTTGTGCTGCTGTTGGTCCTCATGTGGGAGCCGCCATAGCCTTGCACTGCTGGAGTACTTTCTGCTGCTTTAATCCAAGTCTCTCAAATGCACAGATGTCTATATTCTTTAGAGTGAGGAAAGTTTTTTTAGCTGCTTCAGCATAACGTGGATTATGTGTGTGGTAAGTGGTATACAGGATTTCCGCCTCCAGAGAAGTTGGTTGTGTACATCTCTCACATACTGTGTTAGTTTCCTAGAGGACCAAATGGTTGCCTGAGAACATGAGACAATTGCTTTGTTTCAGAATGTCCTTATCTACAAAGCAGGCCACAGAGACATTTGAAAATTGCATATCCATTGTCTGGGCCTTTATTGAGGTGGTTTAAGGACTGGGTTGTTTCTAGTGTTAAGGGCAGATGTTAGATATTGCCACAATGTGATGTTCGTACTGTTTGATGTGCAAACTAGCTGCTCTAATCTTACCTCCATGTAAATGCTTCACTGTATTAAAGGATATAGTCCTAATATAGTTTTATAGGTAAATTTTACTTTTCAAGCATTATTTTCTGCACTGGGTACTACTAGAAGGAAGATGCACAGATCCATCCTCCCACAACCTCACTCCACACTTATGTATATTCTAAAATAGGAAGTGTGCACAACTCTTGGATGTACCAACCACCTTACATGTCAGCTACGGAAAATGTGCATTAAAGGAAAACATCCTAAGATAGCAGTGTGCAAAGCTCATGGATGTACGTCAGCCATGGAAAAATGTGCATTAAAGGAAAAAATGCTAAGATAGCAGTGTGCACAGCTCATGGATATACGTCAGCCATAGAAAAATGTGCATTAAAGGAAAAGATCCTAAGATAGCAGTGTGCACAGCTCATGGATATACATCAGCCATAGAAAAATGTGCATTAAAGGAAAAGATCCTAAGATAACAGTGTGCACAGCTCATGGATGTACGTCAGCCATGGAAAATATGCATTAAAGGGAAAACTGAGTTAGTTATCTCACTTTAAATACCTAATGTGTCTATAGTATGAACATATATATTATGCATGTGGGTGCTCAAAACAGTACATATTTACAATGTATATAGTAATGGGCAAAGAAATTATTCACTTATAGCCATATATGGCATTTGTAATACCCAAGTTTCAAAACTAAAATAAAGCAAACAGCTGTAGAAATTTCCATGGTACCTATACAAAGGCATGCCAGTAGTAAAAGGTAAACTGGATCGTCGTAACAAACTACTGCAACACTTTCACAGGTAATCATGCAGATTAGTTACTGAACTATAACAGACTGCCATATAACAGGACAAGAAATCATATCCATCCATTGCCAGTAGAGATCCTTTATTTTCCTCTGGAACAATAGGGAGTTCTTCATTATATCTTTCTGTGCTGCAAAACAATAAAAAGAAATACAACAGTCATCAATTAAATATCCATTAAGATCAGAAATACTTATATGGAAAATAATAGGACCCTCAGTGTAGGGCCTGTTTACCTACCTTACAGCTCTGGGACCCTTGCTCTGACCTCTTATTTCCACTACAGAAGAAAGACAGGATGACACCTGCTTTGGTCTCTGACACTGCCCTAGCAATACTCTGCGAAACATCCAGTTTATTCTGGAGTCTCTCACAGAATTCCCTAATCAGGCATGCTCACTGCTCTCTATAAATCATGAAAAGAAGGTTTTTACTTTTAATAGGGTTCTGTCACCATTAGTCCCCTTGGCAGCCATAGTTATTCATGAGATGACAATCCAGAGCATTATGATAGCCCTGTCACAATCATGTATATTGATGTTTTTGACATGTGATGTACAACATTGGGCTTCTAGATGGTGTGACCAGTCAGGGCACAATCACTACTTAGCAAGAAAATATATGAGATGGCATAATGGTGTTAGGCCAAGAATAATAGCATAGAAAGAGTTTACAACCATCAGAGTGTCTACATCTATTAACAGTTTTACACTTTTAACTCCGTTATTGGCTACACAAGTGCAATATATGCCCCCCATCCCTACCTGCGTCATTGACCTGACCATGCATGCTCAATGCATTTTGCAGGTGGCTATGCATGGCCAGATGCTAAGACAGTCTCTTAGCAGAGAACTGATTAATTGGTCAGTGACATAAATATACAATTAAGGAAGATTAATTTGAATGAAGATTATTAATAAATGGACTATGCTAGCTAGCTTCATTATCCTATGAAGATTGTACACTGGTAGTTAAGGAATAAGAGTTTGCCCTAATGACCATTGACTGTTATGGTTATTGTAGAAGTTGTTGTTAATCTACTACTGTGGGTTGTGTTTACTTGAGGGGGGTAAGGTAACAGAGTGCAAAGTCATGCATGCACTGTATATTTATTTAGCATTCATCTATGCGTTACTGTTTGCAGGTTGTGTCCATCCACACTCAACATATGCACCCCCAACCCTGAACCCATGTAAGCTGCATGTTGGACATTGGGGAAGCATCTACAGTATTACTAAAATTCTTAAGGGTGGGGAGTTTACAGTTTTAAAGAGCCATCTTGGATTTTGGATATGTATTATGACTATACCCGCCTAGCCTTAGTGAGAAATCAGTCTCAGGAATGTGCATTACATGGCCTATGAAACCTAAGGAGTATTCTCTTTGTACTTCTGCACCATGACAGTGTATATTACCATTGTGCTACTTCAGTCAATGTTGTAAGGGGGATGGTGAGTAGGAAAGGCCTATACACATAATCACATGACACACAGTAGGGCTTCTGTTTACAGCATGATGTAATTGCATTTACATCTTGCAGGATACATATCTACTTGTGGGATGAATACACATACTGTCTGACATCATAGCTGGGTGAGTGACACGGTTGCCTGGATAAGACTGGTAGTGGTGCATGTGACCAGCAAGGAGATTAGTTAATGGTGTCTCAGCCTGTTAAGAAGCTGAGATGCAGTTGCAGGATGTACAGATATGCAATAAACACTGTTGAAATCCTCCAAAGAGTGTATGAAACCATTATGTTCAACTATGTGTTCTATGCATCAACACATGACAGAAGCCGTCCTACTTGCAGACATTTGCTTGCCCCTTGTCTTCCCCCAGGGTAATTAGCCACCCATGCCCCTTGTGGATAATAGTGTCAGACATACTACACTCATTGCACTTCTGTATGGAGCCCAGATGTACATTTGGATTGTTCCCCTTATCTATTTTAAGGCACATGGGTTTTGCTAGCTCTGCCCCTTTGATTATGTAGCTGTGTAAAGATATATGATGTATGACTGTACCACCTCTTACAGACCTATTTCTTTCTCTCTACTAAATGGCATAGTCATTCCGTGCAGCTAGAGCCTCATATGGCACCTCTTCCCTTGCAGTCAGCTCTTCCACAGGCTCCACATCAGATACCACCTGCTTCACATGCTCCATCTCTGCAGTCATCTAGTCCACAGGTTTCTACTCCTTCACTAGGGTTATCAGACATCCAACAAAAGGAGTACATGTCCTCCTTTTCAGCGTTGTGTTCTTTGTCCAGCAGACATTGCCTAAAAATGCAAAAATGTCTGGCTTTCTTCAATCCCACAGGTACATCACATCAGTGGCAACTCTTGGCATAGGACTGCTAGGCTGCAGCCCCCCCCAACTTTCATCTCACACACACACACACACACACACACACACACACACACACACACACACACAAATAAAAGAGAACACTTTAATTCTTTAATTTACACAGTAGTAGCAGTTCGAACTGCTACTACTGTGTAAAGTAATGCTTTTCTGCATGGAACTTGGGGTAGCTCGCATGGGCGCTGAAGTTCCACTTCAATAATAATAAAAAATATATATATATATATATATATATATATATATATATATATATATACATTGTGGTTTAACCACAAGAAACAGGAATATGACGGGACTGCAAAGTCAGCAGTCTGTCGCGTAATCTGTATTCATGATGTGGCTGCTGATTGGTCCTGTTACTTTCACTTTCTCTTCCTGCATTTTAGTTGCGAGGGCGAGAGCAGAGAAACAGGGGTCAACCGTCGTACTGGTGTTCAAGGTAAGTACTTTTTTTTTCCTGGCAGAGGCAACTAGATACTAATACTATGTGTGTTTTAAAGGCTGTTGATGACTTTTTTTTTCAATACTGTGTATTATAACCTGGCAGGGTTAACCAGATACTAGGGAGGCACTGTGTTTTGGGGACGGCTGATTTTCTTTTTTTAAAACACTGGCAGGGTCAACCAGATTCCTGTGGTCTGTGTGTTTTGGGGGGCTGTTGATGACTTTCATACCTCTCAACCTCCAAGAGTAAATAAACAATGGAGGGACAATGGCCCAAAAGTAGAGACCATTTTTAAATATTGCTCTTGCAAACTTAAAAAGTTTAGGTTTATAGGTTTATAGGTTCATACTAGGCTATCTGCCCTAGGGCATTTATAAGCCTAGCCCGATTGTGTTTGGCTTACGCCACCCCTTGATTTGAGTATACTGTGCCCTTTTTAAAGTTTAGTTTACTGTGCCTCTGTCTAATAGTGACACAGAAGTAATCCCTGGGACAAACCTACGATCCCCCATCCACTCATCAAGATTTTTCTTGAAGAGAGTCAGTGAGGTGCTTTGCCTAACATGAATTGGAATTCTATTCCAGAGCGAAGGGAGCCTCTGGGTTATGAATCTGTCCCTCCAGCATGTTCTATTTATTTCTGTGCTGAGGTTCAAGTCCCTCGAGCGTGTGGCATTAAGGGATTTATATTTACTGAGGTGGAGCATGTCCATTAATTCTGGGTTGGACATAGCTTTATATGTCAGGCATAGATCGCCTCGAAGTAGGCGGTATGCAACTGAGTAGAGCTGGAGTTTTTTTAACCAAGCAGCATATGGCATCTGTTTGAGTCCCTTGATCCTCCTGGTGAGGTACTTTTGGGGTCTTTCTAATTGCTGCAGGTGTCAGGTAAGGTACATCCCAAAGGGGCCATTGTATTCTATGATGGGCCTGATGAGGGATGAATAAAGGGGCACGATTACCTCTCTTGATCTAGATGTGAATCCTTTCATGATGAGATGGGCTATGTAGAAAGTCTTTCTAACCACTTTGGCAATGTGGTTGTCAAAGGAGAGATTGCTATCAACTTGGGTCCCCAGATCCCTAATTACTTTCTCTGTACTTAATGGGTTACCACCTATGTGGTAATTTGTGGGCACATTGTTTTTGCCAAAGGGTATGACTATACACTTTTTGGCATTTAGCTTTAGACCATGGCTCTGGCACCAGTTATCTGTCTCTGTGAGACCTTTTTGAAGGATGTTTGTGTCAGCTGGAGAGTCGATTATGGCGCCCAGTTTGCAGTCATCTGCGAACTTGGTGAGCCATAGTCCTCCCACGTTGGCCTGTACCTCAGAAAAGTAAATACCGAACAAGAGAGGTCCCAGGACAGAACCTTGTAGGACGCCACTTATGACTGGTTTCGAGTCTGACATGGCACCAGCAACTCTGACTCTGTGGGTTCTGTCTTTGAGCCAGTTTGTGACCCATCTTGTGACATAGGGGTTTATATTTAGGCTGGATAGCTTATCTATGATGCCCGAGTGGGGTATTGTGTCAAATGCCTTTGCGAGGTCCAGATAGGCTGTGTGGACTACCTTCCCTTCATCTATGGTCTTGGTGACTGTTTTGAAGAAGTCGACCAGGTTCAAAAGGCAGAATCTGCCCTTGACAAAGCCAAATTGGGTAGGATCTAGTGTCTGTAGGTCACCAATGTCTTTGTTTATGAGTTCCATGATGATCCTCTCCATAGCCTTGCAGACTAGGCTAGTCAGGCTTATGGGGCGATAGTTTCCAGGGTCCACAGAGGCGTCACCTTTGTGGAGTGGGACCACTGTTGCTGTACGCCATTCTTTGGGCACATATCCTGTAGTGATGCTGAGATTGTACAGCAGTTTTACTTGAGGGATTAGTTCTTCTTGGAGTTCATGTAGGACGCAACCCAGGATGCCATCTGGTCCCATGGAAGCAGTGTTTTTTGCTTTGGAGAGGGCGGCCTTCACCTGAGCATCAGAGATGTTTGGGAGGCTGCACTCTGCCGGGATAGATACTTGCTCTTTTGGGGGTGGAGAAGTTTGCACTGAACCTGTCTGCCAGGATATTGGCGATGTCTGTGGGTTCAGTGTATTTTTTGTCGTTTAGTATCAACTTAGAACAAGTCTGGGAGTTGCATCCCAGGTTCCTAGCATAACTGAAAAAAAGCCTTATGATTGTCTTTAGTGTCCTGTGCAATTTTTCTCTCGAAGCTGGCCTTGGAGGATTTTATGAGGGATCGTAATTTTTTGCTAGTACTGATCAGAGATGCCTTCCCTTTTAGGGATTTTGCTCTATCATGTAGTAGCTTCCTCCTTCTGTTGTACAGTTTATTTATGGCTGGGGTCCACCAGACTGGAATAATGAAATGTGTATTTGGCTGGCAAACACAAGCTGTGAATAATGTTTCTGTCAACAAAATGAAAGTAATGCAAGTATGCAACCCAACTGTTACTATTATTTCTACATTAATCCTGACACAGTAAAAAGCAACTACTTTAGTTAAGTAATGGGGGTATTTGGCTAAAGTCAACTGTCATACAAGCCTGTAACTACTGTTTCTGTGCAACAGAGTAAATTAATAGAATCACTGCTATTTTCATTCTAATCCTGGCAGGGTCACAGCAGATACTTTAGGTCAGCAATTGATATGATGGCTGTTTGTGGATGAAATGTTTGGTACATGGTGTAATAATTCTGGCTTTGCAGGACTAATGTGTTTTTGCATGAAACAAGATAGAATGCAAACTCTGACTATTTGCATGCATCAATTCAATACAGTCATGAAAACATTACTCATATTGGCAAAGCCAAATCACCTGCATTAGGTAGGTAATGGGTATGGAGGGCTGTTTGTAAGTGAAATGAGTGGTCCTACTCTATACTATTACAATTCTGCTTCTGCAAGACTGCTTTCCATTTGAGTGTAGTGAGATGGGGTAAGTACAAGTGCTGACCTTTGGCTAAAGTATATGTGAAAGCAATACAGCAATGTAAATGTTGTCTTTTTTTTTTTTTTTTTGCATTCTGTATTGACTACCTGAGAGAGATGCTTCTCCAAAGGGTGGCTACCACAGGTGTGAATCAGATAAATACTATGCATTGTTAAAGTGCGAGGTTTATCTTACATACTGCGAAGCGTATTTTACCTGGGCTTAGTATCATGACCCTGGCCTTCTTTTATGTAAAAGTGTTTTTGTAATGTACTTTATATCTGTGTCCCACCTCTCTGTTTAACACAAGCCTACCATAGCATGTTCTGTAAATAATTTCAGTTTTTATTTATAGCAAATCTGCCAGAACTTGTGTTGCAAATAATTGCTTGTAAATATTTGCTGTTCATTTCATGTAAATTTCACCATTGCTGCTGGCAGGTTTCTGCTCGTTTTATACTATTGAAGTTGCATCTGTGCTGTACTGCTGTAGGTGTTCATATTAAAGTCTGCAGTTAGATTCTCATTGCTTTGTAACTTCTCTTCCACTTATTTAAATTGTTTTCAGTCTTCCTTTACATAAATTTTATTAAAAACATCATTTCAAATCCTGCTATTTATTATTGTACAACTTACTCTTTAAGAGCCCAGGTCATCATTTCGGACATTTTAAGACTAAAAGTGAGGAAAGTTCCTTGTAATGAGGTATACTTGAGATGTATTACACTGCAAGCCTTCTAGTTAAAGATTTTAGCAGCTGTTTCACATGTTGTGTTTTGCTCCATATTTTGAGACGCTATGAAGCTTTGTTTCACTTTTGGAAAAATGGTGGTTGGTAGCTATGAATGATCTCACTGAGCACAGTTTATAAAATCATACTACAGTATAAATTATTGTATGTATTTGTGGAAGATTTTATTAATGCAACTAATATAAAATGTTATAATGCACCTTACAATCTCTAAAATAAATAATTTTGAGTAATATATTGAGATATAGCCTTAAATAAATAAATAAGATATGTGGTCCATGATAGTGTTGTGAGCCAGAGCACAAAAGGAAACACATCCTTTTTAGAAGGAAGCTTTAATAAGCCCTGTAATGAAAGCTAGAAACACAGCCATAGTGTTGCTTAGAAAGCATTCTGACAGGTATCAGGCCATTATGGAAGGGCTGTGGGTTATGACAAGATTTACTTAACCATGCAAAGGTTTGGTCAGGACTATGTAGCCCAAATAACCAGGTGTAATGGCCAGACATGGGCAGACCTCACCATAACCTTTGCCATGGACCATTGCTTAATCTGTATTCTTTTATGTAAAAGTGTTTTTGTAATGTACTTTATATCTGTGTCCCACCTCTCTGTTTAACACAAGCCTACCATAGCATGTTCTGTAAATAATTTCAGTTTTTATTTATAGCAAATCTGCCAGAACTTGTGTTGCAAATAATTGCTTGTAAATATTTGCTGTTCATTTCATGTAAATTTCACCATTGCTGCTGGCAGGTTTCTGCTCGTTTTATACTATTGAAGTTGCATCTGTGCTGTACTGCTGTAGGTGTTCATATTAAAGTCTGCAGTTAGATTCTCATTGCTTTGTAACTTCTCTTCCTCTTATTTAAATTGTTTTCAGTCTTCCTTTACATAAATTTTATTAAAAACATCATTTCAAATCCTGCTATTTATTATTGTACAACTTACTCTTTAAGAGCCCAGGTCATCATTTCGGACATTTTAAGACTAAAAGTGAGGAAAGTTCCTTGTAATGAGGTATACTTGAGATGTATTACACTGCAAGCCTTCTAGTTAAAGATTTTAGCAGCTGTTTCACATGTTGTGTTTTGCTCCATATTTTGAGACGCTATGAAGCTTTGTTTCACTTTTGGAAAAATGGTGGTTGGTAGCTATGAATGATCTCACTGAGCACAGTTTATAAAATCATACTACAGTATAAATTATTGTATGTATTTGTGGAAGATTTTATTAATGCAACTAATATAAAATGTTATAATGCACCTTACAATCTCTAAAATAAATAATTTTGAGTAATATATTGAGATATAGCCTTAAATAAATAAATAAGATATGTGGTCCATGATAGTGTTGTGAGCCAGAGCACAAAAGGAAACACATCCTTTTTAGAAGGAAGCTTTAATAAGCCCTGTAATGAAAGCTAGAAACACAGCCATAGTGTTGCTTAGAAAGCATTCTGACAGGTATCAGGCCATTATGGAAGGGCTGTGGGTTATGACAAGATTTACTTAACCATGCAAAGGTTTGGTCAGGACTATGTAGCCCAAATAACCAGGTGTAATGGCCAGACATGGGCAGACCTCACCATAACCTTTGCCATGGACCATTGCTTAATCTGTAAACTTTTTCTAGTATTTAGTAGCTTATCAGTAGATAGAGTATAAATCATTTATATATAAACTCTAATTTATATTTTTAAAGCTTTCTGTTATAATTTATTTATTAGCATTTGTTTGCCAGGATATTGGCCACAGTTTTCAACCTGTTAGGACAAGAAATCTGACTAAAGCCTTATAAATGTACACCGAATAGCACAGCTTTGATTGGCTGGGAGAAAATATTGTATTACATTAAATCTCCTTCGCTGTGCAGTTTTCAGAGAGGGTCAGAGACTCTATCTATGTGTACATTTTATACTTCTGTAACAGTCTTGTCATATCTTTTTATTGGAAGATTTTATCTAAAAATGTAATTCAGCATTAACACTAACAAGTGGAAATGCAAATTCTGGGACCACATGAAAACAAAGTATCCGTGCTTTGTTGAAGGACCCACCGAAAACAAAGCAAAGTATTTGGTTTGTGATTCTTATATGTACATTGCAAACAAGGGTACCGCTGATTTAGAATGACATGTTACCATCGAAAAACACTGAAACATGGTAAAGACGTCTACTTCGTTTGCAAAAATCACATCATTTTTTCAACCAAACATTTGGCAGAATATTTGAAGACACGTGCTGCTGAAGCAACATTAGCATTTCAAACTGTCGCTCATCATAAGTCATATAAATCTAGGGATTGCACTGCTGGTCTAATGCGTAGCCTGTTTGGTAACTCCAAAACTGCTAAAAATATTGCATGTGCCAAGACAAAAATGGAGGCATTTATGTAATTGGTCCTCACACTGTTATGGGAGTAGTAACTACTTTGGAATTGCTGCAGATGTCAGTAACCATGGCGTATTGAAATTATTCCAATAATCAATCGGTATTTTAATTGTAAAGCTGGTGGAACCCAGACTAGATTACTTGCACTGGACAGCATGCCAAATGAAGTGTCTGAAATGGTACGTAATTACCTGCTGAAACCCTTGAGAAACACAGACTGTTGTCAAAATGAATTGCATTTGCAGGAGACAATGCAAATGTGCACTTTGGGGGCATCAACAGGAAAGAAGGCAGAATGTTTTTTCATAGCTGAAAATGAGCCTTAAGAAGACTTTGGGGGGCTTTGGATGTCTAGCCCATGTTCTTCACAACTGTATAAGACATGGTGCAAATTTAATGGCAGTTGTTGAAGCAATTGTGCTGAAGTTGTTCAACTATTTTTCTGTGTATACTCTTCTCATGGAGGGTCTAAAAGATTTTTCTGAATTTGTTGATGTTAACTATCAGCAGTTGCTATACCACAGCAAAATCAGATGGGTCAGCCTATTTCCAGCAATTGAAAGGCTGCGGCAGTTATTCCACATGGTGAAAGCATACTTTCAGAGCATAAATCAGCCACTGGTACAGCTAAAGAATTTTTCTCAAGAACGGTTTTTCGAGGTATATTTGTGGTTTTTGCATTTTGCTGATGTCAGTATTTCAGGTGAAAATTGCAGCTATTGAAAGGGAAGAAACAGTGGCATTGGAGGTATGAGGCATCCTACAACCGACAAAGCAAACTCTGCTATGCAGACAGAGTGAAACTTTTATCTCCCTGAAAGTGAGAGAACTTCTGAAAAAAACGCATGAAGAAGGCTGAGATGAAGAATGCAAGACATTCATGACAAAGGTTCAGTCTGTGTAGCAAGGGTGCATTGATTATTTGGAAAAGTGGATGACACCCTTCAGTGAATTTCACTGTTTTCGTTGGATGTTTTTAAACAAAGTGAAAGACAGTACTTTCGATGATCTGCTGCCATGTGTACAGTATATGAGCGAAAAGGGTATTGTTGTAGACGATGCACAGTTGTTTGACCAGTACCGCAAACTGAAATCATTCGTAGGACAGAAAGATGACAAGTTTTTTGACAGTCTCCTTCATGAACAGTGGTGTTCATACTTTTAACGTGGTGCAGATGAAGCCACGTATTCAGAGCTGCTTAAAATCTGTGAATTTTTCTTTTGCATTCCTGGGCACAATGCCAACGTTGAAAGAGCATTTTCCTTGATCAACACACAGTGGATAAAAGAAAGAAATAGACTGTCTGTTGACTCTGTCAGAGGAATTCTTCTTACAAAGTACAATTTTAAGAACGGTTCTTGTCTGGAGTTCCATGCCTGCATTGACGAGAAAGATGAGCTGCTGTGAAAAGTCACCTTGTCTGAGAAATATGAAAACACATAGTTTTACTATAACTTTTAATCTTGATGACTCATTTTGTGACATGTCAAATTAGTTGTTTTTAAAGTTTTCATTGTAACACACAGTCCGATTGTAGCAGTCCCTGCCATGTTTACATGATATGGTTGTCAACAAGTTCAGAAAGCATTGCAAATTCATACTATATCTTAGATCAGGATCATTATTAGGCAGGCATATTGTTCTAGAACAGAAGATGGTTTATTAACTGAAAGAAAGTCAATTTTTTGGTTTATGGAGTCCTTTTATTTTAATTTCTATATTCCAGGGCATGCTCAAGGATCATTTTGGTTTAAATTAGTAAGACAAGCATGTGAGAGCCTATGGGTGCAATATACTGTGGGGATTTGCATGTACTCTGGTATTAAGCATCTGTATTTATGTGTAGTAAACTTCTAGCAGTACCTTTACATGAAAAAGAAAGCAACATGCCTTAACTCTTGAGTATTTTAAATATCTGAACCTGTTCAGTAGTGGATTTGTTGTATTTTCCATGAAACTATTCAGTGGCAAATTGGTTATTTTCTCCATCAACCTGTTCAGTAATAAATTTGTTATTTTGTCCTTGAAGCAAACTGCCAGCTTAATGTAATTACATATTGAAATGTTATTGTACAGCAGTCTAGGTGCCCCTGTGTCAATAACAAATTATTTGTAGCAGAACTATACTGTCCTTCATGAGCAGAACAGGGCGCATTCTCCTTTTTCCTCCTTTATGATGGCGTTGTCCTCCTTTATGACCTTCGGTATCCTCTGTTAGGTTCGCAGGTATCTGGTAACCCTAACCTTCACAGGTTCCTCATATGACACCTACCCCTTCACAGGCTCATCCCCTGCAGTCAGCTCCTCCACAGGCTCCTCATCAGGCACCTACTCCTTCATAGGCTCCACCCCTGAAGCCATCTCCTTCACAGGATCATCATCAGGCTCTTCATATGTGTTGGCTGATAATAATTAAAGAGAGGGAATGATCTATGTGTGCTCTTACACTGACTTTGTTGGTGTGGAGAAGTCAAGAGAGGTCATGTGATCATGTGCTTTAGAATAAAGGAGGAAGCGAGGGTTGTTCCCTTCCTCTGTTTTTAACCAGATTGATTGCCTTCACGTGTGTTTATTTTACTTTGCAAATGTATGTTTAACCCGACTTTCTTCCCTTAAGATGACACTGCCAACAACATGCTTCATGTCTGCAGCCCTATGCTCATCTGGCATCTGTTTTTCCTATTTTGAATGCCTGAATGTGAAAATGCAGGAAGAGCAACATTTTAAATACAGAAATCAAAATCCTACTATAGTCTGATTCATCACAATGGTCAGCAGATAATCCATTTTGAAAGATTTGACAGGCCTTGGGGCACTTGAAGGGATGTTGGCCACAACTGGACTTGCAATTAGGTCCTTAGAAGGATCTCTGATATGATCAGTGATGATCCAGGTTGGCATATTTCAAAATAAACTACATCAAGCAGTATGTGTACTCATCCATCATCCAGATTGACATGGATCTGCCTGTAACTGAACATCCTCAAGATTTCATTTACCTTGTACTGTAAATAATTGCCCTTCTATGGGGAGTATATGTGTAGGCCTTTCCCCTTCAACTACCCCACAACACCTACTGAAGTAGCAGAGGCCTGATATGTATAACCCTCACAGGAGTATGAAGACAGTGATCCTGTCTGTTAAATATACCATGGTGTGCACATCCCCTGAACTGGTTATTTTTTATTTTTTATTTTTGTTTATGTTGTTAATTTGTCCAAATAGTTTTGCATTTTTATGTTCATGGCAGGAATAGATCCTCAGCACCTGTGCCCATACCCTTAATGTACACAGATTTGCCTCAGTGCAGAAGAAAACAACTCTGGGTACATCACTGGTGCTGAAATGAGTACTTTTGGCAAACATCAGACACTGAAGCAATACTACTTTCATGAACTGGGTCTATTTTTGCCATGGGACTATAAACCCAAAACATTTGGAGAAGTTAAAGTAAAGGAATCAGTCTATTGGATGTGTAGTCCATGGCCCATGCAAAACATAGGATCATCATCTTTGTACTTGTGTGCCAGGACATTATATATCTGGCCTCTGCTTCTTCTGCCAGTGTTGTAGGAGGGCATGACAGATGACATCAGCTCTGCTTGTGGCCAAAGTCAGAATTAGGATAAGATCCAAAGAAGTGTCTCCTGTATTATTACGGTTATATAATCTAAGGCATCCTGCCAGGCACAGGAGTAGAGGTCAATGGGAGGGGATATTTTGACTGAACCACCTTTGACAGAGAAATAGGAATTCCAAGCATCTCCGTTTGGGGGATCAGACAGGTCTGACATCCATGGTGGAGTTATACACACTGGTGCTCAGCAAAACAGGGCACTACAGATCTCCAGTGATGGTGACCCAGGTGAATAAGTTGAAATGGATTACTATGTGTAATAATAGCGCATTGTGAAGAGATATAATATGCAATGTTAGCATCTTTGTTTTCCAGGAACATCAGATGTTCATTTGCAAGGGCTGCATGCCTAAGGTACATTACCCACTATTTTCCAATACTATTAAATTTAATAGTAGAGAGCACACGTTTGTGCATGTAGGTGTGTAAGCATACATGAGTGTCTCTGGGATTTTAAGGTAAAAGACAGAGTTTGTCTTTGACTGTCATGGGGATCAGGAGCTTTCTGGGCAGTTAGCAGTATGAAAATTACATTTTAACAAACTATTATTGAGATGTTTGATAAACTACAGTCTACAAAATAGGTGTCTTATTCATTTTAACGCAAAAACACTGACACTTTTGTAAGCCTTACCACATTTTTCCTCTTATGCAGTCATGCGTAAAATTGTCTAATTATTTCATATAAATTGCCCTATATTGTTTTCTCTTACACACACACACACACACACACACATACACATTCTCTGTTTCTCTGGAATCATATTTCATTATCTAGACTCAGTTATTTTCTATATTTTAAAACTAAGTTCCATTCACTTGTCAGAGTTTGTTGATTCCCTTGAGACACTTGGTGTTTCACTCAAGCAGGCCTTTTTCACCTTTTTCTGTACAGTTTTAGTTGTTCTTAGTGTGACCTCTGTTTTTATTACACATTCTTGGTCCAGTGGAAAGTTTACCAATGTCGATTGTACTGCATATGAGGTCATCACCATTTGTATCATTTGCCAGATAATAATTCGTTAACTGTATACAGTTAATTACCATTATACAAACAAGAACTATTTGCTCCTTTAAAAATGCCACAGTTTTATTGCAGTTTGTGTCTAATTTTTGTCTTTATTTACCTGACATTTTGTTTCTTTCTGGGTCTGTTTTGTAACTTCTGAGTATCAAATTTAAGCCATCTTTGTTGGAGAAGGCCCTTCTGCACCCTTGTGTGAGGACAGTGCTGTCTGGGTCCCATCTAATTGATGGTAATTGCACTAGAGCTCAGAGAGTGCATCCTTACTGCCTACTTTGAGTTAAAATATTTATTTCTTGTTTTATTTCAGACCCGCATCTGTGCTTGCTTACGTGTAGTGAACCATCATGCGCTGCCATGTAGCCAGGAGCGGCCTTAGGTCAACTGGTGCCTTAGGCAAAAGGGCACCACGGCACCCCCCACCACACCACCCAGTGCCCCCATCCTGGTATACCTACTCCAAATAAATACTGCAAAAGTGCCCCTACTAAAGCAGTGCCCTAGGCGTCTGCCTAGTTGGCCTATGCCTAAGGCCGGCTATGCATGTAGCGGTAGTTACCATTGGTGGGTATAGTTGCAAACATTTTGCTTGTTAAATTTTCCCTTAGCGCCTTGCTTGTAGTCCTTTAAAGGTTTATCGGGGCCCTACTCTACTGTCAGGTAGAACACTAAGCCTAGCCAAAGATGTACCAAAACACGTCAAACCCAGTAGCGATTCCTAAGTGTGACCTCTCTTCCTGACCATATAAATTTACTTAACACTATGGACGTACAATTTCTCCAGACAGCTTGGTCGACATAGGCATCCAGAGACAGTGTAGTAACTGCTTCATGTTCACAGACAAACCTCTACTCCTAGTCCACACAAACTCAGTATGTGAGAGATGCAACTATATTAAGAACCTTGAATCCATGTTCTCTCACACACCAGTCAGTACATGCAACAATGAGCGGGTTGTCAATATGCACACCTCACCTCCTATTCCTCCTAAATCCATGTCACACATACCTACGTATTGGAGGTCCTCACTAGAAACATACCTAAACACCGGAGACCTTCCAAACACAAACCCAAGCACACTACACATAATACCTCCTCTGCAGAACAGAAGACACATAATAGCTCAAGCACCGGTGTCTCACCTGTCAAGCCCTTAAGGCTAAACACAAAATCAATCCAAACACACAGCAACATGAAATATCCAAAAAATGCACTCCTGAGTGTATTTTCTAAACACAAAACCAAACATATTAGTCATAGGTGATTCCATCGTGAGACACACAGATGTCCCTGTCACCAGGCTGGATAAGGAAAAGGTCATGGTCAGCTGTCGGTCAGTTGCCAGGATCTTCCATATCACACATGCACTTAAGTCTCTCAACAACAGGTACTGTTATGACTCTGTCATAGTCCATGTTGGTGTGAATGACTTGAGATGTACATCTCTGGACTATATGAAGAGAGACACGACTGAGCGCTTGGACTATGTGTCTCAGGCCAGTATGTCCTTAGCCTTACGCAGCTTTTTCCTTCACCTAGGATGATGCCTCAATTTAAACAGAAAATGATTGACTTCAATAGCTGACTTAGTTTTTGGTGTCATTCTAAGGGGATACAGTATTTGTGAGCCCAGGATGATATGATCGTCAGACCTCAATGCTTTGCCAGAGATGGTCTCCATCTGTCACCCCTGAGATTTTGGCTATTGCTCAAGGCTCTTGCCACCCCCATAATGCTTTTTTCAGGCAGTGTCTCATGGACAAAATTCCTGATGTAAAAACTCCATCTAAAATCAACTGCAAGGTTATACTGCTAAACGCTAGGAGTCTTCATATGAAACTGCACTCACTGGAAGCAGTCGTCACCTTTGAAGACACTGACATTTGCGCAGCCAGGGACACCTGGTTCAAGGCTGTGGAGCACTCCCCAGCCATATTGGACTACACCTCCTTCCACACGTTCAGGCTACATACTGAAGGAGTGAAAACTAAAGGAGGCAGTGTATCAATATTCATTAAAGATAAATACACCTCCAGATTGGTTAGACAGCATGATTCCCTGGAGATACTTTGGTGCAATTAACTGTTGGTAGGACACCTTTTCAAGTCATTGCCAGCTACAGGACCCCATACATGAATCAGGACACCCACTATGCCTGTTTGGATCTACTTGAGTCTATCAAGATACATCCAAACACCATGGTTCTTAACTACCCATCCATTGACTGACGCTTGCACAAACTCCACTTGCCCAAAGGTTCCTCGATGTCATTAACTCCAGTACCCCGAACCAGCTAGTTGATACCCCTACAAAGGGTGCTAACATTTTGGATCTGGTGCTTACCAATGTTGGAGGACCACTTTAGCACCCCCACTGTGTGAGCTCTTTCCTGGTGAGATCTGACCACAAATCACTCTCATTCGATGTAACTATCACTTTTGACCCCCACCCAGCAACGAAACTAAGAAACTTCTCCATAGCAGATTTTAACCTCTTACAGGATGTTATAAATAGCTTCACTGCACCTCCTCCCTCAGATGAAATTGGCAACTATGCTGAGTTCTACACAAATGCTTTATACAAACATCTGTATAACTGCATTGACTCGGCCATACCTGATAGGACCAAAGCAAGCTCCTCAAGGAAGAGCAAACCTGCCTGGTGAACAAATGCAATTAACAGGCTTTACAATAAGAGGAAGAAATTGTTGTTTAAGAGTAAGAGGGAGCAAGCCCTAAACTGGAAATACTCTCTCCTCAGCTTAAATAAGACTTCCTGAGATGTCCTCCAAAGCTAACTATGAATCCAAATTAGCTTCCTCAACTAAGGACAGCCATAAGACATTATGTAGTTATGTCCGTAACCAGAGGCCCAGATTTGTGCAGAACTGGTAGTTAATGATACCACATATACTGAGCCTGTGTACATTGCTAACCTGTTAGCCGGCAGGTTCTGTGAAAAACTTCACTCCCCTATCTCCACCACACATATCCTATGACATGGGGTTGGGAGGGTGGCCTAATGGTTAAGGTGTTTGCCTTACAAACACAAGGTTCGAGTCTCACAAGGGATAATTGGCTAGGCTTAAAATGGCTCGCAAGAGCAGTTAGCTTAGTACAAATCTATCTATCTATCTATCTATCTATCTATCTATGAACATCCCTACCACCTGTCCTGTACCTTGTATTTCCAAAGAGCAGGTCATGAATGCCCTCTCTAAGGTCAAAAACACAGCATCTATGGGACCTGATAACATCCCAGGCTGTGTCCTACATGGGCTCAAACAAGAATTAGCAACACCATTAGGTACTCTTTTCAATCATAGTCTAGGCACTGGCTTCATCCCAGCTGACTGGAAAAAGGCCACCATTACCCCCTTGCACAAAGGAGGTGCTTACACTAACCCTGGGAACTATAGACCTATTAGCCTATAGACCTATAAGCCTGACTAGCCATATCTGCAAGGTCATGGAGCATATCAACAAAGATATAGGTAATTTCCAATCACTATCACTTGACCTTACTCAATTTGAATTTGTCAAAGGGAGATTATGCCTGTTAAACCTGGTGGACTTCTTCAAGACCATCACAAAGGCCCTTGATGAGGAGAAATCTATGCATACAACCTACCTAGATATAGCCAAGGCATTTGACACTATTCCCCACTCAGGTATCATTGACAAATTCACCCAGCTAGGTATCAACCCTTATATCATTAGATGGGTAGTTAACTGTCTCACTGATAAAACATATAGTCAAAATAGGGGAATACACCTCCAACAGCAGACCTGTAAACAGTGGTGTTCCACAAGGATCAGTCCTGGGACTTCTACTGTTTAGTTTTCGCTTGTCCTTTGGAGAAATAGATTCTAAAGTTCTGTGTCTGAAAAAGGTTGCTGATGACTGCAGACTTGGAGCAGTCATAGAATCTCCAAACAGTATCAACATCCTATAAGACGGTCTTACACAAACAAATGATTGGAGCCAGATTCATGGCCTTAAACTCAATGCAAAAAAATGTATTATCTTCACTTTCGGTAAGAGCGATGTTCCTGCTAACTCTCACATCAATAACAACATCCTAAGTATGCACTCAGTGCTGAGAGACCTTGGCACACAGGTTGACAGTAACCTTACCTTTGATCACCATGTCTCTACAGTGGTAAGAAGAGCATTCTATATTGCTCATCTCATAAGTAAGAGCATTGCTTCCAGAAAAAAAGAAGTTATAACCTCACTGTATTCCTTCCTCAACATGCCAATAATTGAGTACAATGCCCATTTTGCTATGTACCATTCCAAGTATCTGCATCAATTTTGGAGAGGCCTCAAAAGTTCCTCACAAGGAAAATTCAAGGTCTTCAGCATCTGTCCTATGAGGATCATCTGAAATCGCTGTAACTTTATTCTGTCTCATACCGACTTCTCAGAGAAGATCTCAGCCTTGCATATAAGGCAATCTTTGACCCTGCTTTCTTGGAAATGCTGCATATCCGTTAGTCAAATTCTACACGGGTTGCTCTCTCTAAAGGCCTTAACCTGGTATGTGACATTAATAGAACCTGCTGGAGGACAGATTTGTCTCCCAGCAGTTACCACACCTTTGGAACAGACTCCCACTTCATGTCAAGCAGAACACCTCATTGGCCATCTTCAAATGCAATTTAGACAATTGGATGGGTAACTGTAAATTCACCCAGGGGGTTCCACCTGTGTCCATTTTGGTCAGGAGTGATAGGTGCTGATCATGGAAATAAGGTTAAAACTTGGTTAGGCTTGAAAGGGCATTAGGGTCATTAGCCTAGTAACCTCCTATGATCTTATGAATATTCACTCTGCAAGAAATAAAATATCACACATAGAATAACAGCAGTGGAAACACAGTAGAATGCAGAAAACTTAGAGGTACCTGAAGTAAAAACTCAATAAATACATTAAAACAGATAAAGGTATATTATGTATGTAAAAAGCAGACCCTTACTTAAAAAAAAAAACAAAATAAACTTGTAGTGGTCTGCAGGAGACAAGATATGATATGTTGCTTAAATAAAAATACAAACTATGTTTGCAACAGTAGTTTCACTTGTTGCTCCAGTCTCAAGTTTAATGCACAGTATGATAATAGTGAACAATTCCCTTCACTTTAATGATCTGCAGAGGCAATATGAAACTGATAGCAGTGTGAAAATGGAAGCAACCAAGTGAGTAAGCCTATGAATAAACCTTTGTCTAACCTGGAAATTGATTGCAAGAAGCAGCCACCAGACTCCTTTATAAGAGAGTATAAGAGCAAAGGGTATCAAGGCATTGTGCTAGATAGCTCTAAAAATAGACATATCTATGTAAGGATACCAGAAGGTGAAGAGCAGTCTACCATTTATAGAGATATATCAGCCTACACCACCAGCAAAACTGCCTGCAAGAGCAGAACCAGTACACGAAAGGAAATTAACTACAAAAATAGTACAGCCTGGAGGTGTCACACCCAGAAAGTTTTACAGAGTGAGGGAAAAGAAATGAGAAGGAGTCACTAACAGAAATGCTGTATTCCAAGGGAGTGAAGATAGAAAGCACAGAAAATGGACAAACTGAGCCGAATTTCAGATGTGACAAAGGGCAAAGGTCATTTACCCTACTTGATGTATGCTGTATTTCTTTGGGACAGCATGAGCTGTACTTAGACTTTAAAATTGCTCTTTTTCCCAGGAAGTGAAAAAGGTGGCAATGATATTAGGAAAAAAATCACTCTAGCTGGAGGAAAGGCTTATGTTGGATGATCTTTATGGCCTATGCCATTAACAAATTTCTAATAAACAGCTGTGCTCCTTTATATGACCAGATATGCCTGTACAGCACAGCCTGTCTTATCACTTGGAAAGAATTAGCTTCTCCTTATTATGATGGTGGTTCCTCTGACTGCCCACATCAACAGTCAAATGGTTCTTCATCCTTTCATTAGGCTAATGTCTAGCAAAACCTTTGACTCCTATGTCTAATGCTTGGTTGAATTTAACCCCTTTGACAGTTATGAGTTTGCAATTCTTTTTTTTTTTTTCAGGATATACACTACCACTTAGAGGCTGGACATTGCTAATCTGAGATATAGTATTAACTGCCTCAGAATGCTTGGTTCCATTGGTGGTCTAATGTCCATTTTATCTTCAATGAATGGTTTCTTTCCATATGTATTAAAGTATACATTTGGTGGCTGCAAATTAAAGAAAAAACATAAGAATTTCCATGTTATCTCCAAACATCTTTTTATTGGTAAGATAACTGAAAGGCAGTTTATGTACAACTAGAATGTGGTCTTTGACCCCCATAATAATCCAAGATCCTTTTCTTTCTAGTCTTGTGAGATGAGACCACTCTAAGACTTACATCTTCATAATAATGATTTTCTTTCTTTATAACATTGGCTCACATAATACCTTGGAACTTCTTGACCTGTCCTTTGTGTTTGTTAGTAGGTTAAGTCATAATATAGACTGTCATCTACCAGACTGGAATGGTTTGTTTCCTACCTGAGGGAAGAGAAGTACGTGTTGATTTCTGTGGTAATTCTCAATATTTTTATCTTCTGTTTTGTGGTATCTTATAAGTCTCTTAAAGTATCTTTTGATTTCAGTGTACATGCTTTGACTTAGTGATGTCCATTAGATTTACTGTCCCTTAGGGTGTCAAGTGTTGACCATGGTTACATTTTCCTCTTAACATTTCATAAGTACCACCTGTATTATTACCTCCTTCCACCACAGGGTGTGAAGGCAATAGTATATCTGGTCTCATCAAGGCTTGATTACTGGACTCTGCTTTACATAGGGGTTCCTTACTCAGTGATGGCTTGTGATACTGAACTGCAGGACTGCAGCCTCCCCAGCTGTGAACCACAATGGTACAGTCCTACAAAGCCTCTATACAAAGTGAATCTGGGCTGCTGCCTTTCCAGTCCGGCTTCAGGAAGAAGGATGCAGACTGCTGATTCCCCAGAAGTCTATACAGTGCTATAGACTGGAAGGGGATCAGACTGCAGAGTCAGCAGTCTTGGAACATTGGAACGAGCTGATAAACCAGAAGTGTGCATTCCGGCATGAACGCAGGATTACCGTTTGCAGGAGAAACCTGAATCTGTAGGTTTACTGCAGGAGAAAGCTGATGCTGTTATGGACAGATTGCAGATACAGGAGACTCTGGATGAAGAAGGTGTGTGTGTGAGTGTGTGTGTGTGTGTGTGTGTGTGTGTGTGTGTGTGTGTGTGTGTGTGTGTGTGTGTGTGTGTGTGTGTGTGTGTGTCCCAGTTGGTTTATACTGGTGGCATTGCTGGTGGTGGTTAGAGAATACCTCAGGCTTGAATCCTGCATCTTTGGTGGAGGTAACAAGAGCCTGAATTCCCTACCCACCACCATTTCTGAAAGTTTTGCAGATTTTTGCCTCATATTTTGTTCTGTTCTGCTCCTCATAAAATCTGTGGTTTCTGAGTTTTTAGTTCATTAACTAGTTGATGGTGCAGTGGTATCACTTTTGCCTCAAAGCTAGAGGTTCTCTGGTTTGATTCTTGACTGGGGTGCCTTCTGTGTGGGGTCTGCATGTCCTCCCTGTGTTTGTGTGGGTTTGCTCTGGTGTTCTCCCATGTTACAAAGACATGTGTCTGCAGTATTTCTCCCTGGGCATCTGCTGAAAATTGGCTTTTGTTCCAAGTCAGACTTTTCTGGTTAACAAATGTTAAATAAATAAAACTGACTTGAATTTCAGACTTCATATTCTTCAGAAAGTACATAGTAACACAAAACCTTTTATTCCTGCAATTTTCTAAGTTTATAAGATGCATATTTGAAATTTGTCCCTATTTTTGGTACTGCATTCCCCCATTAGTGGCTTCATCCAGATTTTTTGTGCTAAGGTTGAGAGCTATGGTGAGAACTGAATTCACTGAATATGTTTGAGGACTGTATTTCCCTGTTATTGGCTTCATCCAGGTTTTTGTGCTAAGGTCGAGAGTTATGGTGAGAACTGAATTCACTGAATATGTTTGAGGGCTGGGTTCCCCCATTACTGGCTTTGTTCAGGTGTTTTGTGCTAAGAGGTTGACAGCTATGGTGAGAACTGAATTCACTAAATGGTAGCAATTTAAGTTTCAGACTTCCTCTCTTTCACAAAACAGCTGATTTGGCATAGTGGTATGTTGCTCTGACTGTTTTGCACAAGGTCCTGGGTTCAAGACTTTGCAGTGAAATGCATGGTGGTAACACAACATTTTATTCTAGCAACTCTCCAAGATTATACAAGCAATGTTTAAAATGTATCCTTGGCTTTTGTCCCTCCCCAATACATTTTGGCTTTTTCTATATTTCTTGTGCTCCTATGTTGAGAGATACAGCTGAGTATCAAGTAGATTTTACAAGGAGTTGAAAGGTGCAGGGGAAGAGAAGTTTAGTGCTGCTTATGCTGAGACTGCTTTCATTGTTAATAGCACAACAGTATGTAGATGCATTTCTTATATTGTACTGTGTTGTAAACAGGGTGGATGCTGTCATCTTGAGAATGTCCTCTTTGGTGGAGATACCTAGTAACTATGAACCTGTCCTTTATTTGCCATCCATTCCGTATTGCAATATTACTAGCTTATAATTTTTTTATGTAATATAGGCAATTTATTCCTCAAGGGCAACAGGCACTTTATTTGTAGATGAAACAAAGAAATATAACGTTACAAAAGTAAGAGCACTGACAGTACCACAGCTGGGAAATTTATTACAAAAATAAGGAAAGAATCAAAACAAAGTTACAAAGAACAAATCCTAACAAAACAGTGGTAAGCACTTTCAGGGATCTACCCCTTCATCAGACAGCAGTTAAAAATCCCATAATTTATTAAATACTGGAGGTTAGTCACATGATGTTTCAAAATTTCAGTTGTACCCAATAAGGACATAACAATTAGTGCATCAGTACATATTAGCACGGTTATGCAATTAAAGAGACCATACAATAAAGAAATTATAGCTAAGATAAATAAGAAATGTGTATAACCTCGTATGGTGTATAACTATATATAATAAAAACCTGATAATCCTATCGACAACACTATATATCCATATATATATATATATATATATATATATATATATATATATATATAAAATATACATAAATATACAATACCAGTGCATCCAGCTTATATAGATACATACATTCAAATTTTTATGTGAAATATAAAATGCTAATATATATATATATATATATATATATATATATATATAAATAAATAATCAGACAATCTAAAATAAAATGTATAAAATATATAAAAAATGTATTGTAACATTAAAAACCTAAAAATTCAAGAGAATCAATATTTCAAAGGTGAAGCTTTTAAAAAAAGTTTAAGTGACACTATTTGATTCAACCCTGAAATATACTCAAGAAATATAACGTTATTTGCTATAAGCAACCTCTTCATTAGTTACAGATCTTTTTAATGTGGAATTATTTAGATGACTTTTACTTCTGCAGAGATTGTGCATATTTACTGATACTGGTGGACTGTAGAAGTTTGAGTAGACTTTTATGATGGAAATGTTCTCAATTGGGCAGTATTGTCATTATTGGTGCATGCATTTTGTTTCATTGTTTACTGGAAAAATGTTCAAAACAATAAATTTAAAACACCCTCAAACAACTGTACTGTATTATACACGGAATATAATTTAATGCAGTCATGAAGGTGCATCAGAGAACATGTTTGTTTTGTGTGCAAGGGGCCTATCATTTGAAAATAGCCCAAAGTTAATCTTTATTTGCCACTATACAAATGTATTTTCTTTGAATGTGGGTTTCAATACTGCTTCAATGAATGTGAGTTTCAAGGGCAGAGAAGTTTCATTGTGAGACTGCATTGCTTTGTTTAGCAGATGTCTTAGTGTTTGTGCTGTAAAATGCAAAATAAAACTTTCAAATGAAGTCCAAATCATCGTAGAAGTAAAGCAGTATGCATATTAGTGTTTATGGTAAGTGGGGTGAAATAGCCAAGTAATGGTTCATCGGAATGGTTGCAGGGGGGGAGGCTCCATTTGACCATTATTTTGTGAGGGGAAAGGACGTCAAACTCAGACAGCCCCAGCTGAACTATACCTCTCAACTGTCCAGATTTTTACAGAATGAATAGAGTTTTGCTTCTTATTTTTGGTTTGTTCTTCATAAAATTTGTGGTTTTCTGGCATATCATTTAGGAATTAAGTCACTAAATGACAGACACTGAGTTTCAGACTTCATAACCATCAGAAAAATGCATGCTATAGCAAGACCTGTTATTCTATCAACTGTCTCAGTTTATATAAGAGCAATTTTTAGTACTGTTTATATTTTCCCCCAATATATTTTGTCTTGTCCAGATTTCCTGCATTAACAGGTTGAGAGGTACTTTCAAATAAATTGCTTTATAGAATTAAGCATATCCAAACCTCTCAACTGTCCCTGATTTTGGCTCAAAATGTTGCTCTTCACCTAATAATCCCTCTGCAAAATGGCAATATTGGAAGAAAACATGGAGGGTTTACAATTAATAAATAGCTGTAATAATCAGAGTTATATATTACTTTTATTTCAGAAATCCATGTAGATTGTTTTATTTTGTCAGCTGCTCAAGTTAGCAGTACTAATATTAAAAAAAAGTGTCCCTTCTTTGACAGGTTCCCAGCTGTATTGTGTGGCTATTCTATATTTTTGCATCACATTTTTGGTCCATTTTTCATAAAATTGTGTTTTTGGCAAATTAGTGACAAATCATTAAAGACTGAAGTTAGAAAATAATGACATACATTTGAGTTTTAGATTTCATACCCTTCAGAAAAATCATACTAATGCAAGACCTACTATTCTATTATCTTTCTAAGTTTAAAAGAGCAATATTTAAAAATTGTCCTTATTTATGGGCCTTTGTCCCACTTCTGTATATGGCTTTCTCAAGTGTTCTTACTCTGAGGTTGAGAGGTATGACAAATGTGTCAGGGCCATCACAGTCAGCCAGAGACATTTCAAATTGTGACATACTTGTTGCACCCCCACTCCCCCATGTAGTGACTCTGGATGTGTCCAAGCAAGGCAAGGAGCAGTTATGCAGTATAAATGTGCAGAGTATTCCCCCATCCAAGGTAGACCCAAGTACTACAGTGGCTTTTCATCTGTCCTTGATTTTTCAGAATGTTCTGGTTTCTGTCATATTTTTATACTGTTGATTTATAATTACTATTATTCAGAAAGTGCCTGTTGCTCTGTGTTTAAGTAGCAATGCTTTAATGACCATCAGGTAAGATCGTCTGAGATTGTAAGATGCAATTAAGCTTTAATAAGCCTACTGTTAAATAATTACCAACACTGAAAGCCTTTTTGTTGTTGCCATGCAGAGAATATTTACATATCTAGATAATGTACAAGCCTTAAGTAATGAAATGCATACGACAGTATTTGTAATAAAGGACAGGATTACAGTATTTTCAGAATCTCATTACATTTGTTGGAGACTTGCAGTCATCTTTGCAGGCTTTACCTATAAACTAAACAGAATGCCAATATATCATGTGTGGTCCATAGCCTGTGCAGTAATTCTTTAAGCAATTTATCTTGAGTTTGCTTGTTGTTTGCTTTTCATTTTTTACTTTGATCATGTTTCCCCATGAAACAAGTCGATAGTTGTCAGGCAACAGGTTTTTTTTTGGATAAGAAACATTTTTACAAGTGGGGATATCACAGACATTGCTACTTTCAGCATGTTACTTGGTACTTTAATATCTGAATATAGCTGATAATAGCTGAATATAAATTATAATTAGAACTGCAGTGCAGGGAGAAGTGGTTTGAGTTGAATGCTGCTTGTTTTTCTTATACTTGATTTTGACTGGCATTCCAGTAATGTATTTAAAAAGTAATTTATTTTTTCATGCCTCACAACCTTTTTGTTTCCATCTAGATATTAAGTAAGCTGTCATGCAGCCAATGCATTGACATTTTTTTTCTTCTGCACTTCATTTTGTCTTGATTGGACTCTCATAATGATGGTTTGGCACCCAGGACAGCGTATTTAATTAAAGTTACAGTTATTGTGGTTTTGAGTATAGCTCCTCCTCTCCCATTCAGCTGTCTCCTGCAGCCCCCCTTTGAAGTCACCAGCTGCCACTGGCCTTACTATAAATAAGACTTTTGCTTCTGGTGTAGAATTTCACATTTCATTATATGGCAGGCATTCCCTGCTTCTGTCATATTGCATTCGGCTGTTGAACTTTCATTGGTTGCCTATTACTGCATTTATATCATTTAATGCCTTGAGCTTTATATTGTCTGCCTTAAGTAAAGTTTAGATCGTTCCTTCTTTCATGAGCTGCTAGCACCTATCACCTTAGTAACTAATTCAGACTCTTCATGTATCCCAGAAGAAGCTTGACTTCCTTCCTGAAGAAATTGGCATCAGCTTGTAATGTGACTCATTGAGAGACATCGTAAAACTTAAAAATCGGTGCTTGTCTGCCAGTCTATTTCAGGATCTCAAAGCAGTTATCTTCATAAAAGTCCAACTATGTAATATCATACTTAGTAATAGTCTAGAATAGGTAATGAGCGATGCTCCATTTTGTCCCATGATTAGTGTTCCATTTTGACCTACTTAAGTCTTAAAGACCAATGCAAATGCACATTTTGTCTGGGTTTTTTACATCACCCTTGTAATACCCAGGCTGTGGATGCATTTGTCAGTTCAGTTTGCTTGACAATAGCACACCAAAATTCTATCCACCATAATTCCCAGTAAGATATTTTAAGAACAACATGTACTCTAAGAAGGCATAGTAGAAATAGCATCAGTAATAATTTTAATATTTTCTTCTACAGCTAAATCATTGTAATACATTGAACCATTCAAGATTTGATTAACAATGTTTGAAGCTATTTCAGTCTGACTTGGATATAAACTAATTTTTTCCATTGCATCATTTTCACAAAATGATTTTTTTTGCATTTTTTCAATACTATGTTCTCCACCTGGCAATGTGATTCTTTACTGCACTAATGCATTTCATGATGTAACAGATCGTGATATCTGCTTTTAACTTTGAAATGTTTAGTTACAGTCTCAGATTCTTTACTTATCGGTCTATCAGTCATGTAAAGTTATTGCTAAAAGTAGGTCAACTTACACGATCAAAGAAAAAGTGATTCTTTGACAGCTTTACATGCAATGAGGAAGCCCTAATTATTCATCCGGTGGTGCTGTTGCTGAAATAAGAGCACTTTTATTGATGTTTTTAGATAACCTAGAAGTATTGCTTTAAATGGACTGATGTAAAGTTTGTTGCAAGTATTTGCAGTCATAGAGTTCCATCCAGATGCACCTAATCTAGAAAACGCATGTTCTGTGGTACTGAGTATGGAGTAAGTGCATACAAGGTTATTGACAACATGGCTTGTTTCTTACAGCGATGTGTGTTTCACTAAATAAAGTTCATTAGCTGGGTGGAAGGAATCATTAGGTAGGGGATTATAGAAGTTTCTGGGAAGAGGTATGTAGCTTTTTCTGTTATGTGCATGAGACTAGCATGGACAAGGAGCTGATAGCTGTCCATACTGTAATGTGAGTCTTACAGATCTGCCAATTTTATACTGTACTTTTTGTAACATTTTGTTATGCATTGCTAAGTATTACCAGTGATAACATATCATCACAATCAGGTAAAAAATATTTTTTCAAATGCAGATTATGATTCGTGTCTGATGATCATCAGTGCCCCACACCCATTGGTCAGTTGACCAATTCACTCAGTATCACTAAGGAGATGGTTGGCTGGGAGGAACCAACATTCATGCAGCAATCAGGACTGACTTGAGGTCCTCCACTTTATTTTTTACTTTGCTTTACCCCTAATGTATGCACTCACAGAGACATAGGGAAGGAGAATGCAAGGACATGGCAGCAGAGACTGTCACCTTACTTTCACAAGGGCATTCCCTGCTGGCACCCCTGCCTCACTCCTTAAAACATGAGTAGTGAGCTTTCTGGTGTTTACCAGGAAGTTACCACCACCAGGTGTGCCAATGAGTGCACACAACCCATCTAATCCCCCTGAGACATGTCAGAGGACCATGCCCCATCACTCCTCCACCACTCTGCCTACTCCTCCAGTGCCAAGGCTGATAGTTGAGCCATGGTCCACTAGTCTGCAGATGGTAGTCCATCACCTGCTCCACAAAGACAGGCTATATTTGTGGCAATGGCTGCCAGTACTAATACCCTATGGTAAGCACCTGCCCAGTATGATCAGTTTTCGCAGTATGTTAAGGAGTGTAAATTAAAATCATACTTTTTGTTTCCTACACAGATCAAGTAGTGACTGTTGGAACAATGTGTCACTTAATTTCAAAAGATGGATTCCTTGTTTAACCTGGCCATGCTTTTAACTGAGGGCATTTGTATTCCCAAGACCAGACAGCAGCACTGCCAATGGTACTGGGAAGCAATGAAAATTGGATACTATGTTGCAGCAAACCGAATCTAAAGTAGCAAAAATGAACCGACAGCAAACACTCAGACTCTGGAAATGCCAAACACCAATCTTTTAATAGAAATGTATATGCTGTTTCCTCGCAGTTTCATTCATTTGTTTAATGCATTTCTCTTAATCAGTATTTGACCTGCTAACCATCAATAACTGTCTTCTCACTGTACCCTAAAAAGTGAATGAAACTGTACAAGAGTTTAGGAAGAGAGGTTACGAAGATAACATTTTGAAAGAAACTATACATGAGATAATTATGGATAGATATGGTTCAGCGGAACCCTTCTTTAAGGAAGGAGTATCCCAAGATAGGGATCAAAACAGACATTCGTGAGGAAACAGCCTAAAATATGTTACAGTGTATAGCAGGTGAACAAATGAGGTAAGAAAAATTATTTCTAGGAAATGGGGAATATTGGAAGATATGCATAATTAAACCAACTACTTGAGGATAGACCAACTTTCACATATAGGAACTGTCAGAGTTTAAGAAGAGTGTGTTATAAAGATATGAAATTAAATGAACTTAAAGTAGTAATGGATAAATGTGGTATTCTCCCATGTTATAAATGTAGTTGTAAATTTATTGAAGATGTTAATAATTTTTGTGTATCAGAGAACAAAGAAGGTATATATATATATATATATATATATATATATATATATATATATATATATATATATATATATATATATACATATATGCAACTGTTATCCTACTTGTAACACCATTAATATAGTTTATTTGGTGACCTGTACGGTGTCTAATGTTTAACGGTGGTAAATGTACCCATAAATTAAAAAGGCGTATTATTGAACTTAGGTCCCAAATACATAGAAATGTCTTATCTAATGCATTGGCAAAACATGTAACTGAATGTGGATCTAATCATGAATTTAAGTTTAAGGTTATAGATGTAATAATTAAAAGTATCAGAGGGTTCGATACCAACAGCAAGTCAGAGGTTAGTGAATACAATTGGATATTAAGGCTGCATGCTGATTCAGAGCCTGGTATAAATACTACAGTAAGCATTCTTGTGAAAAAGCAAATGCAATATAAAAAAATTGTTAAGATGTATACGTAATATTTTTTATGTATTAAATTTTATATGTTTTCAAATTGTGACTATTTTAATTGTATAATTGGTGGCTGTGTCACATGATGTTCCTCTTAAAAGGTTTAAAATGTGAATTGTTTTTCAAAAGTTTATTATTGCACTGAGGAAGGGTTGTTACCTGAAAGCTTTGCATTTCTATTAAAAGATTGGTGTTTTGCATTTCCAGAGTCTGAGTTTTAGTTTTGGTACTGGGAAGCAGCAATGTTGCTGGAACACTTTGAATGGTATAGTAAGTGTCGCTAGTCTTGTACATCTTAATAAGAAGATGAGGCTTGGATGGTCGTTAAAGTACTTTATTACATACAAACACATCAGGATGCATGGCAGGGATATTAAACTTTAATTAACTAACTACTACACACATGCATGTGCTCACTCTGACTGCTCACTCAAAATGGCACATGCTCAGTACTTATATGCACATGCCCACTGACTGGAATTTTCTTAAAGGTATATCACACATTCTGATCATTTGAATAGGCATGCAGTTATACAGACAATAACAAACAAAACAAAAATCATGTCCAAGTTGCCATGTATCTGGAACTAGGTCTGGAAATGCGACCTGATCTTGTAATGTAATAGTTAGGACTCTGTTTAGCAACAGGGACAGTCACTGGGGAATGTTCTGCTTCAGGACTCTCGGAAATATTCTCAGGAACAGGCATTGCTGACAGAATGTCCTCTGGAACAGGAGCATTGGACAAGTCACTCTGAGAATTAGAGTCTTTATTGCAGGCAAGATGCTGCAACACTGGCTTGGACACCAGTAGTAAATGTTTGCAATTTCACCTAAATTCCATTCCTTATGATTCCACAATATAAGATCTCGGCTCTTGACACAACGTTTTTACAAATCCAATGTGATCAAAACCTTTTGTCATCTGCATCCTCACTATCTCTCCTTCTTTTAATGAAATGAGTGGTTGCTGGTCTTATGATAGTAGGACTGCTGGGACAAACCCTTTTTCAACAGTTGGGCTTTTACTGCTTTGTTGTTATTAGCACATGGAACCAATAAATTGCTGCTGATTGGTAGTGTGGTTCTGGTTTGTCTCGACATAGGTCTTTGGACAGGTGAACCAAGATGAATGTTTCTGAGATTTACAAAGTTTAGAAAAATATTGGTATTGTCACATTTGGATTTCTCTAACAGCTGTTTTGCACTTTGAAATGCGTGTTCAGCCAAACTGTTTGACTGCGGGTACTCCGGACTACTCATAACATGAACAAAGTCTAACATTTCAGCAAAATGTTTGAAGTGCTGACTTGTAAACTGTGCACCATTGTCAGAAATGACTCTGTGCGGACTACCATGGACAGAAAAATGTCTCTTCAACTTAGTAATAACAGTATTGGACATTAGGTATGGAAGCAGGTCAGTCACAAACCAATTTGAGTAAGAGTCTACTACCACCAATTAATGTTGATGATTCCACTTGAAGATATCTGTAGGTATTGTTGACCAAGGTAGTTCATGAATCTGCCGTAAGTGAAGTGGTTCTGTTTGTTGATGTGGCTTTGTATTATTATGTACAGAACAAAAGTATTTTCTCTATATCTTTTGACATAGAAGGCTAAAATATTAGTCCTCTCATCCTTCTTTTGGTAGAATCAGTTCCTAGGTGGCCACAATGCAAGATTTTGATATACTCTTGTTGCAAGGATTTTGGAACAATCACTTTTGGATGTTTCATCTCATCTCTGTATGGAAAATACTGCTACACATCACTGGCAAACAAACTGATAAAGAGGTTTAGCGGCTGGATAACTGGATCTAAAGTTGTGTGAGTTCTAAGCTCATCAAGTCATGTGGAAGAGACATTTCTCCCTTCCATGACTTAAAAATCAGATTTCACATTTTCATACTGTTCAGCGGTTTTCTTGGGTGATCAGTATAAGGTATCAGCAATATAAAGAAGTTTTCCTTTTGTGTAAACAAGACTAAAATTGTACTTTTGTCACTGAGCATCATGGGTTGCCATCTTGCAGGAGCTATGTGCATAGGCTTTCTCAAAATATTGACTGGAAGTTGATAGTCAGTTTCTATCTGGATAGGTTGGCCATATATATAATCATGGAACTTCGAGCATGCAAACACAATTGCCAAAAGCTCTTTCTCAATCTAGGCATATTGCATCTTGGTTTGGGTAAGAGTTCTTGAAGCATAGGCTACTGGTCTACCCTCTTGAAGAATGACTGCACCTAGCCCAAACTTAGAAGCATCACAGAATAGTAACTGGTTTATGAACATCATAGTATCTTAAAGTGGGTGGACTGGCAATTTTCTGTTTCAAGGCATCAAATACTCTTTGGTGCTGCTCTGACCAGGACCAGGTTACATCTTTGTGTGCCAGCTCTCTTACCAGTGCTGAAAGCTGACTAAAATCAGGAATGAAGTTGACCATGTCAATAAAACGTTGTAGGGCTTGTACATTTTCTGGAGCTGGCATCTAAAGAATTGCTGTTTGCTTGGAAGGATTTGGTCGTAAGGTTGAACTGTTAAACAAATGACCCACATAAGTAACTTTTCATAGCCTGAATTTACTTTTCTGAGGATTTAGCTTAAGATTTACTTTATGAGCTCTGTCCAGAACTTTCTTGAGCTTTCTATTATGATCGACTTCACCATTGCCTCCTACAAGAATATCATGTACTATAATAGCACATTGATAGCCAGAAAAAAATTTGTTCCATCGCACACTGAAAGACTTCACTGGCAGAATTTATTCCAAATGGCATCCTCAGAAATCTGTACCTCCTGAATGGCGTACCGAATGTGGTTAGCAATGAAGATGTTCAGTCAAGTAAAATTTATCATCATCATCTTAGACAGAAAAAACAGTGGCATTTGGAAAGAGGGCAGCGACTTCTTTGACTGTGCGCATAGGATGATGAGGTCTTGTTTATGCTTTGTTCAAGTCTCTTGGATGAGTATATATTCTGGTATCTTCTGAGCTTTTCTTATGAGCTACTACCATGGAGGATACCTATTCAGTCATTTCTTCTACTGAACAAATTACTCCTAGCTGCACTATTCTGTCAAGCTCAGCTTTGACTCTGCTCTGCATAGCTACTGGAACTTTCTGTGCTGGTCTGACTCTGGGTCTAACTTCATGGAGTACACAACTGGGAGTTTGCCTAGTTTGTCTGCAAAAATATCAGCATAATCAGAAAAAAATAGTTTAGGCGAAATTTGAGCTGTTCTCATTCAAGCTTACATGATGAACGTCTTTGTTAAATGAAAGCAGTCCCAGTTTCAAACTGTCTCTGAGGCCTAATAATGACTGCATGTGTCTCATGACTATGGAAAACTGCAAGTCATAGCTGTTCCCAGCAGAGTAACATGAAAGCACTACTGAGCCTTCGGTTTGAATTTCTTTACCACCATAAGCAACAAGCTTTGCACACTTTGTCAAATCAAGTTGTTCTGCAGCTTTTACACTAGCAAATGTTTCTGCTGACATAACATTGCACTTTGAACCAGTATCTACTTTGTACGCAGATGATGTGACAGTACAGGCAGACTCTGAGCTAGACCTTCAGCAAAGGATAGCAGAATGGAATGCAAATCTGAAGGCACACGAGATGGAACTAAGCACAGATAAGACAGTGGTAATGGTAGCAAACTGGGGAAATCAGAAGAAGCTGAGAATAGAGATAAAAGGGAAGATATTGGAACAGGTAAACAGCTTCAAGTATCTGGGAGGAGTAGTTGAGGAGAAGGGTAGTTTGAATGAAGAGGTCAAAGCTGGAATCAGAGGGGCTGCAGCCAACTGGAATAGAGTATAAGGTGTAGTCTATGACAGGAGAATGCCAAAAAAGCTGAAAAATAAGGTGTACAAGACAGTGGTGCAACCAGTACTACTGTATGGTACAGAAACCTGGGCAGTAAAGGCAGAACAGCTGAAGAAGCTAGAGGTGATGGAAATAAAGTGCCTGAGAAAGGTGATAGGATCCACACTGTGGGACAGATGAAGAAATGAGGATATAAGAGCAGAAGCCAAAGTAGTTCCAATTGCAGAAAAGATCAAAGAGAACAGATTACGGTGGTGTGGGCACATGTTTAGAAAAGCAGAAGACAGTCTGGTGAGGAAGATTTGGGACAGACAGAAAGAAGGTAAGAGGAAGCGAGGACATCTAGCAAAGAGGTGGATGGATTGTGTGAAAGAAGATCTGCGATAGTCAGGCATGAGTATTGAAGAAGGCAAGAGTGTGTCATTGAATCGAGAGAGTTGGCAACAGTTAACACGATACCACGACCCCATATAGGAAAAAATGGGAAAAAAGGGGGGCTGATGATGATGATGATTCATGGCAGTGTTTGTAATAAAAGCTATTTCTTCTGACATATGCCAAAACATAGCAGGCAGGATATTGCAGAGGACTGCATTTGTGTTTTGCCTTTTGCTTATCTATATGTCATGACATTGCTTCATACTATGGAATAACACACATGGCTTTTCAGTTGTGAGCACAATATCAAACTGTCACTACCTTGCACTCAGATGTGTGACTGTCACTTAGTATTGAGGCTGTGGGTATGTTTCAAATTTTCCACTATCTTCCACATTCATGTGGAAATGGAAATTGTTGTGTGGTTGTGGGCACATTTCCTGACTGCTGATGTTATACACGTTACATGCTGGAGTGTAGTTTTGCACTGTATTCAGTATCACACAAATTTGCACCAAAGTTAATTTGCCCATTTTCTTATTCAGCGTGGTCATAGTGAGAGTCCAACCATTTAATCTGATGAAGAGGAAGATCATACTTTCAACAAGGCTGTGTTTGTTTGCTTGCATATTACTTAATGACTTGCAGTATATTAGCTGTGTCATTTGCACAACATCTTCACTTATGTCACCCTTCACAATAAGTGTCTCCATCTTCAGGTCACAATGATCCCAACAAGCTTCAGATGCATCAGCCACTAATAACCCCTGCCATTGGCTACAACTGTGATGGATGAGAAAATCACTAGAGGGAGTGGTCTTAAGTCTCCCAGGCAGGTAATCTAGCACAATGACATGCAGCAGCCATGCTTTCAATCTTCTGGTGGATAGCTGTACCATGCACCTACTCAAGTTCATTGTAGTTGCACTCAACTGATGGCCAAATGGGGGAGTGCAGTTCTTGCCACTGGCATCCCTGACCCATATCAGACAACTGATGGGTTACACTGACATCCCATTGGGATGGTCGTCTTGGAAAATCATGCCCATATCCCAATCTATCCCCTAGGAACCCTAGGAAGTTTACACCCATCACAGCACACCATTTGTACAGTGTCCATTTCTCCCCTTCACTATATACCCATACTTGTCACTGTCCACCCTGTCTCCAACCTCATAGTGGGTGCATATTTCTTGGCTCATCTGCACAGTTTTATGTATATTTGTTAAATAAATACATTTTCCATCATCCCTTCTCTTTAACTATATAAAATGGGGTTCCTGCTTCTGCAATGTGAGCTGCCTCCCTGCATTTCCTTTATTCTTCCCTTCTGTGTATCTCTGCTTGCTATGTTACCCATTGTCCTACTGCCAGCACTCTCCATTTCACCCTATGCATAGGTCTTTACTAGACTAACAACCACAAGGGCCTTTTTAAGCCTAACCATGCATCCCAAATCTCTGACAAGTTTTGATACCCTTGATAAGTGTAAGCATGGGCCTTGGAGATGAATCATTTACAGGTTACCTGTTTACATTAGAGACATTGGTGCCAAACCAGGGATTAATTTCCAGTTTCCCATACAATTGTCCAAGTTGCACTTGAATTGGGTTATGGAGGAACTCTGCTTCACATGGATGGGGAGCCTCTTCCATAGAAGGGGTAGTCTCTGGGATACAAATTTCTCTGCAGCAGGTTCTATATATATCACAGGCAATGTTGAAGTCTTTAGAACAGGTAATTCTGGTACTGTTTGCTTTGTGGATATGCAGGAGGTCCATCAGAGTTAGGTCTGACAATTCCCTATATGCCAGGTGTAGGCCTCGCCTCAAAAGCCTGTAGGAGACAGAATGCAGGGATAGGACTTTGAGGCGGTCTGCAGAGGACATATTACTTGCGCCCTGTATTCTTTTAGTGACAAACCTCTGTGGACATTCCAGTTGTTGGATATGCCTGGTTAGGTACCTACCAAAGGGGGCATTGTACTCAATGATAGGTCTGAAGAATGTCGAATACAGTGGAATAATGACTTCCTTGGACTTAGATGCCATACCTTTGTTTATAAGTTGTGCAACATAGAATAATTTCCTCACCACTGTTGACATGTGATGATCAAAGGCTAGATTGCTATCTATGTGTGTCCCTAAGTCCCTCACTACTGGGTCAACTCTAAGGGGTTTATTGTCAATATGATAGATATCAGGGATGGATGACTTCCCAAATAATACAATTATGCATTTCTTGGCATTTAGTTTTAGTCCATGGCTCTGACACCAGTTGTTTATCTGTGTCAGTCCCTCCTGGAGAACATCTGTGCCAGTGTGAAATTCAAGGACACCTCCTAATTTGCAATCATCTGCAAATTTAGTCAGCCAGATACCACTTGACATTGGCCTTGACTTCTGAGAAGCAAATGCCAAAAAGTAGTGGTCTAAGGACTGATCCCTGAGGGACTCCACTTATGACTGGCCTCTTTGCAGAGGTGGACTCCCCAGTTCTAACTTTGTGGGTCCTGTCTGTGAGCCATTTGGCTATCCACTGGGTGACATACGAGTTTGTATCTAACCTCTTAAGTCTGTCAACAATGCCCAAGTGAGGTATTGTGTCAAATGCCTTAGCAAGGTCAAGGTAGGCAGTGTGAACGATTTTGCCTTCATCCATTGCTTTGGTGACCTTCCCAAAGAAGTCCACCAAGTTGAGTAGTCATGATCTGCCCTTGACAAACCAAACTGGGTTGGGTCCAGTGTCTGGAGGTTTACTATATCTCTGTTGATAATCTCCATGATACTTTTTTCCATCACTTTATATATAAGAATAGTGAGACTTATGGGTCAATAGTTTCCAGGGTCTGTAGATGACCCACCTTTGTACAGAGGGATGATTGTTGCCTTTTTCTTCATGAGGTACAAAGCCTGTTTGCAAGCTACAGTTAAATAGTAATTCCAGAGGCCCTGATAGGTCCTGTTTTATGCTATTTAGAAGGCATTCTGGGATATTATCTTGACCCATTGATGCAGTATTCTTGGTCATAGAGAGAGCATTAAGGACCTGTTCCCTAGTGATAGTAGGGTGAGTTATATGTGATGATATTTCCTGAGGGAAGGTTGAGGGGGAGAGAGGAGTAAAGTTGGAGCTGAATTTATCAGCCAGGAGGTTTGCTATATCTACTGGCTCAATATAGGTGGCTCAATTTATAATGAGCTCTGCACACAATTGTGTATTGCCTATGAGGTTGCGGACATAGCTAAAGAATGCTTTGTGGTTGTCCTTGGCCTGGTAGGAAAAATTTACCTCAAATTTGGCTTTTGTAGACTTTATTTGTCCTATGGGTTGTTTGTTAATGTGATGAGAGTGCTTTTATCATGCTGGGTGCTGCTCCTCCTAATTTTTGCCATGATTTTCTTCCTCTTGTTATACATCTGACTGATTTTGTGATTCCACCAGGGTGGCTTGTTTTTGAGTTGGTTCTGTACTTCTTCCTGATGGGTACATAATGTGCAGCTATTAACATGTTTGTACAGGGTTTCTGTGAACAGTTCTGCACAGGTAGAAGTGTTCTCAGGGTTTATGGGGGCTTGAATTTTTGCCAGGTTCTCACTTAATAGCAGGAGGTTAGCCTTAAAAATAGTTCCTGAATATTCCCGGTTTAGCTGGGGGCCCAGGTTTTATTTTTACTTCAAAGGAGACCATTTTGTGGTCTGAGCTTACCAGGGAAGGCCTTACAGTAGGGGATGTGCAGCAGTTTCCCATATTAGTGAGGACCAGATCCAGTATGGTTGCACCCCCCCCCCACCCCCCTGTTTGATGTATTGACTATCTGGTCCAGGGAGTTTGTGTTTACAAAATCGTGTACATTTGGTGTTGTATAGGATTCCCAGTTAATAGTGGGGTAATTAAAGTCATCTATGAATATGGTATTGGGTTGGATGGTTAGTGTTTCTAATAAGTTTAAATACATGTTATGCGTAATGTGGTGGATCCTAGCCCCTGATAAGCAACTGACAGTAACTTTCTCCTTACTCAGTGTGGTGAGAGGTGTCATGGAACCAGTAAGAGTCAGGTGACTAGAAATCAGATACAGTGTGCTTACAGTGTTCTGTAAGTTATTCGTATCTAGCACTTGCTGACAGCCTGAGCTAGCATGAGCTGACTCATTCTACCAGCTGTGAACTAACACCACAACGTGGATGCTTGACAACACATGGCTTGTCCATAGGTCTATAACCTTCATCTTGCTCTGCCCCTCTTTAACTTATCAGCTTTTTAGCACTCCGTGATTTCCACATTAAATCACAGCTAACTACTTGCACATGAAGTTTGTAGCCATTTGATTATCAATGAGTAGTTTACACTGCCATTTGTTACTGGAATGCAGCACAACCCCTACTCTTGGATTTAACCCATATCTATGAATTTTATCAGTTCTTCATTTTTTCCTACTGGGAATGCTTTTATTGTAATTACTTATAGAAAAGTTTTATTTTCTAAGTCCAGTTAGTGTTTGGCCTCCAAGTTTCAAGCAATTTATTCCTACCCTGCTTGAGTTGGTACATTATTTATATTTGCTTAGTAAAACAAGCCAAATGTATTAGTACTTCAGATCTTTCAACTTCATTTATCTGAAATAATCTTATTTAGCAAATACAATTTTTGTTCTCACTCCTAGGATTCAAATTTTTCACTTCCTAGCAATTATTCATACCTCATCTTCCAGAATACTTCTTTTTACTGTGACATCCTTTACTCAATGAACTTCTCCATGTAAGTTCAGATGGACCACAATAAAATGGAGGAATTTGCATATTATTCCTGTTGGACTTCTGAAACTGCAGTATTGTAATAAGTTACAGGAGGCTTAGAGTGCTTTTTTTTTTATTTCTCATTTTGACAAATTCCTGCTCCATTCATTACCCTCCAAACTGCATCTTTGAATCTTTCAAACTGACACAAGTGCAGTCATATTATTTCACAGAGATAAATATAGCTCTCCTGCAGTTTTCTCTTGAGAACATGATCAGGGAATTAGACAGACCCTTTGGAGCCATTACAGTTACTCACTATGTGGTAATATATCAAAGTGAAGTTTTAGTTCACACCTGGACAAATGAATGCTACAATACCTGTCAGATTAAAAGAAGAAATCTTAACCCAAGTCCTCTGCAAGAGCTTTAAATAAATTCCCATGAAACCACTTTACAGTATGACTTCTCTTCACCCTTTTTTTTCAAGAAAAAGCACAGCAAGTCCACAGTCAGTGTTTCATTTAAGAAGTAGAATAACTATCCTATACTATACTTAGTGAAATTAATTTCAAACATAAACACACAAAGGTCATAAGTCGTATCATGCAATGGAAGATATCAAGTTATAGCACTCATATAGAGTTTATGGAGTATATGCTAGTAAGGCACTGCCCGTTTGAATCAGTGGCTGTGAGTCAGTGGTCCGGGTTTGAATCCTGCCTTATCATCCCATTGTAGATATGCACTTTTTAAAGTATTATTGCATCTTTCAATGTGATGCACATTTTGCTTTTCTTTTCTCACTAATAAATAGCTAAAATGTGGCATCCTCTGGTCCAGTTTGCTTTAAATTAAATAAATACGTAAGCAAAAATATAACAGAATTATTCAAAAAGTGCAATCATTTCAAATATGCAAAATATATAGTATTAATGATTACAAAGAATAAATAATTCAAATTAAAACATACATTAACATGAATGCAGTAATTTGTTACATTTGACATAAGTAAATTCTTGACATGCATTTTATTCAAGCATAATACCACTTTCCATCTCTAATTTTAATAAGCAAAGTGTTCATTATTTAATTTTTTTCTCAAATATCTTTTTATTAATTTTTTTTCATAATTTGAAATCAAAAGTTCATTATTTAATTTTCATTGCCCTACACTTGGAAAAGGGTACAGCGGTTGATGTTTATACTCACCAAATTCGGTCCCTTGTTGTTGAATTCACTACAACTGCACTTTCCGGTACTTACGTATTATCGCAACCAGATTTTCACGGTTGCGAAATTCACATGCTGCAATGAAAACCAGTGCGGGAAACACCATAAGGTGTTATTTTACTCCCTTACTGATGAAAAATCAGTTTGGCTTACATTCAGGAAGAGAAATGATCGTGCAAGTTTTCTTCCTGTTTTGTGTGCATTACACACGCTTCAACTGGCAAGGGCTGCTGTGTTACTGAGGGAGGGAGTAGTTTAACTGGGAGGAAAGGAATGCTGAGAAGAAAAACACAGACACGTGAAAATTATTCAAACTGTTATTCCAATTCTTTAGGACTGCCCCAAAAACTTTACATTACAAATTGTTCCTGTTCCTAAAAGTAATGTAAAGTTTTGGGGCAGTATTAAGGAATTAGAATAACATTTGAATTATAAGTAGGTCTGCCCTATCATTACTCATAGTTGGTATTTCTTCAGGACAAGGATATCAGTAATTGCCTGTTCAGCTTCACTTTGCTGTTTAGGGAAAACAGTTTAGTTTGTGTTTTCATGAAGCCTGCCCCCCCCCCCCAACCATCAAAATCCTACAGTGGGTGCATATACACTGGTGAGAGAAACACCATCTGAAAATGTATTTAATTCATCATCCAGACTGTGATATGAGACACTCATGAAGTGATATTTGACACACTTAAGAACCCAACTGTCAGGAATATAACAGCCATTATACCTCAAGCGTGCGTCTGCAATGCACACAAGGCAGGGAGAGGGTTTCTCAATTTGTCACTGTTCCTAAAAGTAATGTAAAGTTTTTGGGCAGTTGTAAGGAAGTAGAATAACAGTTTGAAGTGCTTCATTCACTCGGATCTGTGGAGGTATGCTCATTTCGCAACCACGAAAATCTGGTTGCGATAATACGTAACTACCCACTTTCCATTTGCATGCTGGCAATGATTCAAAGTGTTTGGACTTTTCTCTTTTCTCTGTTGTCCTTCTGTGGCATTAGTATATATGAGTTAGGGGATATAAGGGGCTTGGACAGTACAGGGAGATGTGCCCCTGCATAAATAAACAAGCAAAATAAAATAAAAAAAAAATGTGCATTTTTTGGAGCTGAAGCTTCAACTGTTTTAAAGTACTAATTAAGTACCGTGGCCACAGTTTACATTTTACCTAACAGATTCATCTACTTTCAGTTTCTTAAGCTCCTTCACTATGTAATACTCTAAATAAAAATGGACAATGTACATGCTTTTTTATTTTTATTGATTTTCTATATAATTCATATCTGGACCTTTGTAAGCCACTACAGCAATTAGTAATAGCAGATATGCAGTAAAAGTGTAACATACTATTTTGCAGTCGTGAGACAACCTGAAATAAAAATGTTAGTGCCAGGATTTACTGCAGTGGTGATAGACTATAGTAATATGGTAGGAGGGAGTTTTTTTTTTCTCTAACAGTGCAAGACAGCTCCCACATTTCCATATGGAAATTAAAATAAAGAAAGAATGTAATATCCAAAAAAGTTAACTACTTTTTAAGCACATTTTTTCCATTCATCTGCTCTTTTCAATATGCAGACATCTTGCCAACATTTTTGCTGTTAGTATGCAATGTATATACATTAATATTTATTTTGTTTGAAGACATTAATGTGTGATGGATAAATAAAACAATGAAATCAGTATAATGAAAGTGGTGTGAAAGAAAGTGGGCAAAGCACCATTGTGTCAAGCAGAAATTAAAAAAGCTGTGATAAACAAGGACTCAAATGGACTATAGTCTACAGTTCTGCCTATAGTGCCAATTAACTACAACTATTTTAACATAAATTAATAATGAAAGAAGAAGTAATAATGTGAATGATTTTTTTTTTTCAAATTGGAAGAGTTGCACAGAATTTTGTTTGCTTTTCTTAGTACTATCATAGTTTCATCATATCGCAGACAATAAATCAATACTTCAGTGAATAAATTATGGTTCTTTTATGCATTGTACTTTTTATTATGTAAATCAGCAAACAAAATACATATTTCTGGCTTAAAAACAGACATATGTCAGTATAATTAAAGCAAATGGTGCACAAAAACTGTGCACATATTGCCACACAATTCACTCTGAGATATTCAGCTATAAAGACATAAAATGAAAGAGAAACAAGCTTATGTGTTTTATTTTAGTTTGATGTAGTTTAGTTTATTTTACTTACAAGGGTAGTACATTGATTGCCACAGGCCATTTGCAGGCTTATCCCAAGTGAAGAAAGTCACCAAAAAACTAAAACAGAACTAATTCACAAACATGGGGTAATCACAGAAGGTAGAAAGTCCTGCAGAAACAATAAGCAAATAATATAAACAGAGTAGAAAAAACAAATACATACTAATTTTAGTAGTAAATATGAAAGATAAATAAGTGAGAACAGAGGGTCAAAGTAGAAGTGATGTAGGTGAGGAGGAAGTTAGGTGATGTGTCCATTCTAAAAGCACTTGCTGACAATTTTTTGACGGAGGTGTCTTTTGAACTTTGCTCTGAAGGTGGAGAAAGTGGAGTTTTCTTTTACATAGTGGAGGGATTGCCAGGGTGTGGGTGCAAGATGATGGGGAAATTGTCAGACTGTGGGTGCAAGATGGTGGGAAGATTGTTAAACTGTGGGTCCAAGAAGAGAAGCAGTGGTTGTTGCAGCATAGTTTGGTTTGTGGGTCTTTGGATTGATGTCATTAATTGGGAGGGGTTGCAGATATTGCGGGAGTTGGTTTTATTATGGAGTTTTGCAACAAGAGGTGAGAGAGCACCTGGATGAAGTAGTTTGAAAAGAAGAGAGACCTTTTGAGTAGCTGAACTCTGTAGGAGACTGGGAGACATTTTCCTTTGGAGAGGATGGTGCAATAGTGTCTCTAAGAGGAGAATGTTGAAATGAATTGGCAGATTTTGTTTTCAATAAACTTTTGATTGGTTGAGTATTTTAGAGGCTGTGGCTACAGTGGGGAGCCTGTAGTCAAGCTGGAGCAAAAAAGACTGTTTTGTCCATTGCAGCTATAGCTGGCCTGAAAAGAAAGTGAGATATTTTCCAGGACCAGAATAACAGAGAATTGTTTTTTTCCTGTTATTTTCATTGTGGCTGTGGAAGGTAAGTGACTTTTTCCAGCCATATACCAATGTAGTTAAGGGATGTGTTGCTTCTGTTGGGGTTCTGTTTAGATCTGTGGTGTTTACATTTTTTTTTTGAAATTTCAATTATCATACTTGTTGGTTTAGAAGGGTTTAGGAGTAGCTTATTTGTTTTTCCAACTATTAAGGAAGTGGAGGTCAGATTGGGTTTAATAGTAGAATATGAGGGGCTTGATCAAATGATAGCCGTGCCATCTGTGCAAAGAGTGACATGAAGGACTAGTAAGTTGGAAGGTAGTTTGTTAATAAGGACTGAAAACAGCAGCAGTTTGAATATGGAACCCCAGGCCACTTCTTTGATAAGGGGTGCTAAAGGTGGTAGGGATAAGCCAGTTTTGACTATGAAATACATATTTGTTAAGAAAGTTTGCAAGAAAGTGACAGTGCTGGAGCTAAATGTGATTTCTTGGAGGGAGTAAAGTTGCAGGAGGTGATCAATAACATCAAAAACTTTGGTAAAGCCAGCGAAGAATGACCCTGAAAGGTTTCCTTCCTCTGTCTTGAGAATTATCTCATCTATGATTATTGTGATGTCATTGTGATTCAGAAAGACAGAATCCATGCTGTTTAGGAGAGATGATGTCATACTATTGGATGTAAGTGGAGAGTTAGCTGTAGGTTAATTCCTTAAGTATTTTCCCAAAGGTAGGGAGGATGGAGATAGGGCAGAAGTGGGAGGCATTTTCTGGGTGGGGCTGTTTGGGAAGGGGGTTGACAAAAGCAATTTCCCATTTGCCTAGCACTGTGCATGTAATCACATCAAAAATTAAAAATGTATAATGTGCCAATAAAACAGTATACATATAAGGCTGACTGCAGTCTCTGGGAGACATCTCTGACTCTCCAACATGTTCTCTTAATGCCTCAAGCTAGGTTGAGATCCCTAGAGTGAGTAACTCTTGTACAATCTGACTCGCAGATATGCAGCCTTTCCATTAGGGCAGGGTTGGAGATTGCTGTATAGGCCAGGAACAAGCACCTCTCAAAAAGATTGTAAGATATAGAGTAAAGTGACAGGGCTTTCAGTCTGTCCACCATACCTCTCAACTGTCGAGACTTTTGCAGAATGTCCAGATTTTTTACTCATATTTTTTTGGTCTGTTCCTCATAAAATTTATGGTTTTCTGGCAAATCACTGAGGAGTGAAGTCATTAAATAATGACACACATTTCAATTTCAGACTTTATATATTTTAGAAAATGCGTGTTAATACAAACACTGTTATTCTAGCATCTTTTTAAGTTTATTTATTAGAGCAGTTTTTAAAATCTGTCCCTATGTTTGAACATTTGTTCCCCCATTATTTAGGTTTTGTCCAGATTTCTTGTGTTAAAAGGTTGAGAGGTATTCTGTCCATGTAGGCCTTGGTTTGGAGTCCCAGTATTTTCTTAGTGAGAAACCTCTGGGGTTTCTCCAGCTGCTGCAGGTGTCTGGTGAGGTACATGCAAAAAGGTCCTTTATTTCCTATTAATGGTCTGATGAGGGGCGAGTACAATGAAGTTATAACATCCTTGGACCTGGCTATGCCCTTGCTTATGAGGTGCACAATGTAGAAGGCTTTTCTTACCACTGTGAAAACTTGGTGGTCAATGTTCAGATTGCTATCAGCCTGTGTTCCTAAGTTCCAAACCACTCGGTTGGAACTTTGGAGGTACTCTCAATACTGTAATTTATTGGGAATTCCGTTTTGCCAAAGGGAATAATAATGCATTTTTTGCACTTAGTTTTACATGGCCTTGTCACCAATCATTTGTTTGTGTTAGCCCTTGTTGTGATATGTTGACATCATTGGGGGACTCGGTGATTGCTCTCTGTTTGCAATCATCAACAAACTTGGTGAGTGAAAGGCTATCTACTTTGGCTTGGACATCTGAGAAATAGATGTCAAATAGTAAGGGGCTCAATACAGACCCCTGTGGTACTCCATTGGTGATGGTCTACTGGTGGAGGTGGAGTTACCAATTATGACAGTGTGTGTCCTAGTTGGCTACACATCTAGTGATGTAAAGGTCAATCCCTATGTGGGAGAGTTTCACAACAATGCCAGAGTGGGGAATTGCGTCAAAAACCTTGGCAAGGCCAAGATAGGCTGTGTGCACTGTCTTACCTTTGTCCACAGCTTTGGTGACATTCTGTAAGAAGTCTACCCAGTTTAATAAGCATGATCTACTCTTAATGAAGCCAAACTGGGTTGAGACCAGCATTTAGAGGTCACCTATGTCTTTGTTGATATGGTCCATAATAATTCTTTCCATGGCCTTACTGATGAATGTGGTTAGACTTATGGGTATGTAGTTCCTAGGGCCTAGTGCCTTTGTGCAGGGGGATTGCTGTTGCTATTCTCTATTCTGCAAGAACATCGCCAATGCTCAAGCTGTGATTAAAGAGAACACCAAGTTTGTCCTCTAGGTCTTATTTTAGATTGTTCAGTAAACAACCTGGACTACTATCTGGTCCCACTGCGGCCTTGTTTTTGGTCTTGGTGAGCAATGAGATGACCTATTCTCTAGAGATACATACTAGGAAAAGGGCTGGTGCCAGCTATGCTTTGGGAAATGGTTAGTGGGGCTAGAGGGGTAAAGTTTGCACTGAATGTGTCAGCTGGCAGGTTGATGATATCTTCTGGTGTAGTATTAGTGATGTCATCTGCAACCAGTTCGGCACATAACTGGGCATCCCCTTTTAGACTTTGGATGTAGTTAAAGAATGCCTTATGGTTATCCTTGGCTAGGGATGCAATTTTAGTTTCATAATTTGCTTTAGAAGACTTTACAAGATTTCTGATTTCCTTGTTTAGGCCTAGGAGGGAACTCTGCCACTGCAGAGTGATATCCCTCTTGCTTTTGGATAACAGTTTCTTCCTCATATTATATAATCTGTTTATACTTGAATTCCACCATGGTGGATTGTTTTCACAGGAAGACCTGGTTTTAATCTGATCAGGTACAGAAGAGTTTATGCAGTCACTTAAGTGTTTGTTCACAGCATCTGCATACACTTCTGCAAAGCAATCATTGATGTCTGCAATTGCAGGTAGTATGAAGCTTTTTATACCATCAATTAGTAGGCTGTAGTTAGCTTTGGTAAAGTTTTTTTTTACAATTTTTGTTCTTGTGAGGGTGTCAGTTCCAGTAGTTTCTTCAAACAAGACTGATTTGTGGTCTGATGTAATAAGGGAGGGCATCATGCATGGGGAAGTACAATGACCCCCCCCCCCATGTTGGAGAGTACTGTGTCCAAAATATTAGAACTCCTAGTGGAGGTGCAGGCTATTTCTTCCAGAACATTTTTGTTAACAAAGCCAGGAACATCTGGGTGAGTGTGTTTTTGTTCATGTAAGTCCATCAGTCTATGAAAGCATAGCTAAAATCTCCCATGAGTAAGGTGTTGGGCTGTATGGCGAGGGATTCAAGTAAATCGAGGTATGCAATATGCTTATCCTGGTTCATGGGGGTCTATATCAGAATGCCGAAGTTTTAATACTTCGAATCACTAAAGATCAAACTTTACTCGTGCTATGAAGTCGACTAATTTATATTTCTGTGTAGTTGTCATTCTGTACATTTACACTTAAGTGAAAACATACCACTTGTAACTTCATAGCTCGAGTAATCCAGACAAAGCCTGCATGCATTATTTTTCTGAAGGACATAGTCTGAAACTCAATTGTATGTCATTATTTGGTGACTTAAATCCTAATTGATTTGCTAGAAAAACACAAATTTTATGAGGAACACACCACAAATATTAAGAAAGAATCTGTGCAGTTGAGAGTCGTGAGGCGAATTGCCAATGAAAGCGCTTAATAAACTGGTGTAGTGGATCTACCTTAGTGTTTCCTTGCTTCAGTGACTTTCTTTATTCCTAACTTTGTTTACTGTAAATTACAGCATAAGGATTTCATGACTTTATTCATGTTGTCAGTCTGGGGGATGGGTACATTAGTCAACCTTTGCACATCTTTCCATTTTAACAAAGTGTCTGATTTGCAATATGCCTTTTATACTTACATGCATGCTTAAGTTATATTGTATAAAGTTGCTTTAAAGAAGAAACTTTCTTTATTCTGAAAGTAATAAATTGAACAATGCGTTCTTCACTAACCTCTATGCTGGTCATTCAGTTGCTGCCCCTCTCAACTCTGCTAGGCTAACTCTGGTAAACCATCTTGCATGTGCAGTTAGTATGTTGAAAAGAATGATTGTTTTATAATATTATAATATTAGTAAATATTTGATGGCCTTCACAAAGAATGTTTTAAAAGCAGTCTGCCTGTAACAGAAATAATTAAGCTAATAATTTCACTATAGTTAGGTATGTACAAGTTAGTGCATATAAGTTTGCAGCTGTTTGTGTCACATATATATTAGCATGAAGTCCTGGAACATCATCTTTCCTCACCGGGAAAGTAACCACTTGGCCAACAACAACAAAAAAAAAAACACAACTGCTAGCAAATTATACCCTC